>NW_004955424.1:18672999-18704807 GCF_000276665.1 Chinchilla lanigera
AGCTCTTGGAGCACTCGCTCACTAGGCACAGGGCACACACAGGGAGGGGCTACCTGTGCCCTCCCCAGCCAGAGAATTCCCTGGGGCTTCAGAGTGAGAACTTCCTTGCTGCCATAGGTGCAGGGAGGGCAGAGACTCAGTCTGTAATGGTGGCAGGGTCCTGGGTCACCTGCTCTGCCCTCAGGAAGTAGATGGGGAATACCTGGCTCTCTTCACGAGTTTCAGCTGGGAACCATGGCAGTGAAAGTAAAGCACAGACTCGAACTGTGGGACCAGCAGCTCCCAGAGCATTCGCTCACCCGGTGGAGGGTGTGCACAGGGTGGGGCTACACACGCACCGCCCCCAAGCCAGAGAAGTCCCTGGGGCTTCTGAGTGAGGACCTCCTCTCTGCTGTGGATGCCCAGAGGGCAGAGACTCTGTCTCTAAAGGCAGCAGGGTCCTGGGTCTCCGGTCCTGCCCTCAGGAAGTAGATGGGAAATACCTGGCTCTCTCCACGAGTTTCAGCTGGGAACCATGGCAGTGTGAGTAAAGCACCCAGGGAGCCATTCTTCAGGGATATAAACCCATGATCACATTGCATCCTATCAATCCTAGAAGAGGCAGTGATTCAGCTTGATTGGAAGTGAAGCACACAGTAAGTATGGTTTGTCTTGCATGCTGGCAGGCTTCAACCAGCAGCAAGACCTCACCTCAATGTAGAAAGTTTGACCTCCTGACATGGATCCCACACATCCAACATTGGGCTGATTTACCCATTTTGCAGCCAAAGAAGTACAAAAGTGGTGATATGATCATTAAAGACAATTATCTCTTCATATATCACAACACCTAGAATAGCAACAAAATGACCTTTCTAAAAAGTAAACAGGTGCCAGCATGGTCATGATATTCTGGGAAAATAACACCCTCTCCAAAATGAAATGTGCAGTCTAAGTTGATGAGTATAACCTGGTCCTGAATCTCCATAGATAGAATACATAGTTTCAGAGAAAAATGGCTAGAAACAAGAGTGGCACCAATTACTAGCACCACAGAAACTTATTTATGGAAAGCTCTGCATCCTATGCCTGAAATTCTAAGCTCTGTGAGTTTAGAGATGATGAATCCCAGAGGGAAATAACTACCATCAGGTGATACAGCAAGTATCCCATTAAATTATGAGCTGTAATTTCCACAGTCATTTCAGGATCCTCATACCAAAGAACTAGTAGGCAATGCATGGAATTACTAGGGTAAATTAAAACAATCAGTGGGAGAAAGCAGAGCTGCTAGCATGTTCTGGGCTAGAGAAGAACGTCTGGAAACCACAAAGTTTCCTGGACCATCTTAAGAGATAACCTCCTCTGATTTTGGTAGTAAATAAAAAAGTACACAATCCTAGCCTGAGAGAAGCATAGTGACCAGGGACCATGGTCACTCAGACATCCCAGCTGATACACCACCTGAAGCAGAAGAGTTGCTAGACAAGAGTAAGGGAATCTAGAATGAATGATAGAGGAAAAAGACAGTAAATATCAGTCACAATCTTGAAACTACTCATAGAAGTGAGGGCTGTAATTTTGCACTTACCTTCTTTTTTATTTAAAATTTTTTTCTGCTTGTTCTATGCTTTTCCAGGTTATACTTTATTTTATTTCTTGTACTGAAGGGTTACTTTGCTTATTTTTAATCTCCTCTATGTTAACTACAATGTTTACAATTATAAACTTTAGCCACATCTTGTCAATCATTCTGGGTGGTGCTCTCATTTCATATATTTCTGTATAATCTACAGTTTTAATTTTTATTCTTCATTTGAGCTAAGATTTAAAATTGCTTAATTTAATTTCAATTTAACTTCATTTTTTTAAAACTTTAACTAATAATTCTTCTTTAACAAAGTTTGATTTGTTTGAGGTATTTCTACAGTCTCTTTCCAAAAAGATTTTATAGATTTAGTAATCTGATATCCATGCTTTCCACACACACGACTTGATTTAATATACATTACTAGGCACAAATTAATTCCTAGATCTCATTTTTAGCTTTTTGATCATCCTTATTAAGTTCTTTCTCTACTCTATGTTAAGAAGGGGGAAAAGATCATTGCTAGCAGGTAGTAGAAACCGTCCTCCAACTTGCTAGAGCCCAATTTCCCATTCATCCTGCCAAGTTCAAACCTCAAAACATGCTACTTTACTGGAACTGTTACCACAAGCAAATCTCTCCTAAACAAAGTCTCAGTGTGCTCTATATTTGCCCTTTCACTCAAGAGTAGAATGAATAGAGCCCCTGACCCTGACCTGCCCTATTAGAGCCCACCATGTTCTTTCAGCAGTTCTTTTCACCCAACACAATTTCCATGACACATCGGATGCCTGTGTGGCTCTACACTTCACATTGAATTCTGTGCCTGCAGAAACATGGCATCTTATAGCTTCCTTTCCATGAATTAATAATCAGGGTTCCCACATTATATTGTCTTTCTCTCTGAGTAACTACTTTTTGCCTCAAGAGAGAGACTCAACACTCAAATCTTCTATGTGTCTCTATGGGTTATTCCTGTGTTTCTTCCCCTCCGAGGAGCTGTAAAGGTTCTCTTTTCTTCTTCTAAACACTCAGAATAGCAAATATTATCTCCATGTATTACCTTCTTCTTCTGCCCATGTTCTTTATGTCCTTCCCATTTTGCACCATGCCGCAGTTTTAAGAAACTTTATCTTCAAAGACCCAACGTGAATGACTATTAGCACTCCTTTATTGCCACAACAAAAGATAAATGAAAACATTTCAAGGAGATGGCTAAATTCTTATAGTTATGCTTTTAAATTTTTCTAGTAGGAGAGCAAGTTGAGTTCAATCCAGGTTCCAGCCAGCAGTCAGCAGCCAGGAATTAAATACAAGGCAACCCATCATAGTGAGCCCAGACAAGATTCCTGGAAGGAGGATGCAGAGCCAAGCTGAGAACTGCATGAAAATGTGTAAGCCAGAGCGCAACAACAAAGCCAATGGCCACAAGAATTGCACTGGAATGGGAGCAACTTGGGCAAGGCTGGCCACCAGTTACACTGAGTACTCTTGCTTTCCTTTGCCGATAAGTAAGTGCATGGCACGCAGAGATAGTGAGTTGACTGAAAGATTATTGATGCAAATATCTACATCTTCCTGCTAACAGTTCACAACTTTTTACCTGTGCCAGATTCTACATACCTTATACCCACACACTGCTTCCTCCAGCCACCTCCATTTTCCTTATATCATCTATATTTACCACTGAGGTATCTCATCATTTTCTACTCACGTACTTGGAGACACTCTTAGTGAGCTTCATCTTTATGTACCTCATAGGTGGAGCTCACTTTTATTCTTACAGAAATGAGATGAACTTGTAAGGTAGATATAGTACCTATCTTACAGATAAGGAAACAGAAATAATAACAGATCAAGAGATGTGTACTCAGCAAATTAATGGCAGGGCAGTATCTGGGCTAGAATTCAGGTCTCCTGACCTCTGCTGCAATTAGGTACCTTAGAACTATGCTAATGTGTGTAAGATTTGTGCTCATCCCCAGTGAGCAACTTCAGATGGAAAATCAGTACATACTGAGATAAGGGCATGAGTATAAACTCATCACCCTCTCAACTCACGCATGTATGTTGTGTCATCACACATCCTCAAGCCACCAGCACACTCCCTCAATACTCTCAGATGATTGTGCTCAGTTTTAAGCTGATTTATCTTCAATCCACCCCAAACCTATATATCTGGAGCTTCTATCAACCTCACTAGATTTTCTACTCTAAATATTTAACATGTAAAGTTCTATACATTTCAGAGATGAGAACTAGTTACCAGCTCCTCTAAGAACAGGAGCCTTTCTCTCCTTTCTGTATTCAAACATGCAGGCACCTAGTTCCCTCCATGACTGACTAGATGAGTTTCACTGGGGAGTGTAATTGATAACAATTCCATTTAGAAGAAGGGAAGAAATTGTTTCTAAAGTCAAAGGTGCAAAGAGGAGAAAAAATAGAGCTTTTGTGTTGATTTCCTTTCTGTTTCAGCTATGGTTTATGATTATGCCTATCCACAGCTCAGAAGTTTGACAAGTTATCCTTTAAAAGAAAAGTTCTAGACCTTTCTGTACACAGTAAGGATCTCTGAAGTGGACATTTCATGATACATTAAACCATCTAGGACCCATTCTTCCCCAGCACACATCTGGCCTTGGAGATCTATGGATAACTTCAAATAACTCTCATCTTTGTCTTTACCTCTGACAAGCATCTGTTTTCTGCCAGTTTTTCCTGGGAATTCAAGCATCAAGGGGGTTCCCAGCTTTGAAAGCTTCTTGGGATAATCTATTCCAGGTCATCACCTATCCTACAGTCACCTACTAAGCTTCTATGAGAAGGAAATAACATAAGAAAAGGTTTTATTCAAAAAATATTCAGAAATAAGGGGCACCCTTCAGGAACTAATGGACAATAGAGGAAATCAAGACAGAGATAGGTGAAAACTATCATGGGAATAGTGTCATGGGAATCAAAATGGAGGAAGTCTTTCTGCTTACACAAGCACATGAATATATTTGTATAAACATAGCCACACAGGGGCTCTAGGCACTTTCCAACATGATCTATCCTACACAAAGCTATTTATCTAAGCCACTTCTTAATCTCATGTTCTTCATATTGCTCTGTAAAAGGGATGAAGTCCTATTGCCTAGACAATAGAAGCAGGAAGTTCCTAACAAGGGTACTGCATTGTTCTCTTCCCACATCTTTACCTGACCTTTAAATTATTTTACTTGCTGAACTCAACTTTAGCCCAACACCCCTAAAACACATTGTCCAGATGACTGCCACAGTCTTAGTTGGCAAGGGGGAGAGGGCATGCTTGCTATGCCTAGTTCAAATTAAATACTCATATTTTGCTTGCATTCACCCCTAAGGCTTTGTTCTCTGTTTACCATTAATATATTAATTTATTCATTCATTAATTCAACATTTGTAGAGCTCCTATCATATACCAATCACTATGCTCGATACCAAGAATATAAACAGATGTCACACTCGACATGACTAGTCCAGCTCCCTAAGCAAGAACAAAATAAAGACATTAAAGAGGCCTTTCTGGACTGGCCCCATTTTTCATGATCTGCTGCTACAGTGTAAGACCCCCTAGAATATGTCTTACTAGCTCTGATGCTGTTTCTCATTTCACGTACCACACTATATTTTGCACCTGATTGTCTGGTTTCTCCAACCATATGACAAGCAGCAGCCGTACCTTCTATTCTGTCTGATCTTATTCTTCTGGACAGCAATTTGTACAGTATAGGAATTTAAATCGTGGATAAAAGGTCTTATGATGACATCATCTACCAAGTTAGGAAATACTTTGATGTTTGCATTCTCAAATTAACAGCTTATTTGTTTAACTATTTTCATCCTGCATCTTTCATGTTTGAAAATCATGGTGGTAAAGCCAATAACCAGACAAAGAATCAGGTATAACTGAGCAACCATTATTCATTTCTAAATCAGTTTTCATAAGCATCAGTTTGCTGACTCTTAACAAAATTATCCAGTTGATGAACTGAGTACATGACAGTTAATGTACAATACTATGAGATAAAAATTAGGATATTACTTCATTCCTCAGGATAAAGCTTGCAATTCTCTGAAGAATTGTAAGTTAGCTCAAGAGATATTTTTTGTCTAAAAAGTATCTATTGTGTTCCAGACATTATTCTAAATGCCAAGTTTACTGCAAATTAAAGTAATAGGTCACAATTTAGTTGGAAAGGCAGAAATACACTTGCTCTGGAATGCTAGAACAGAAGCAGTATATGACACAATGATACAAAAAAGAGAAAAAGAAAGAAATTAACCCTACCTAAGAAGACAATTGAACAGGATAGGATAATTGAACTAATTCACTTTATATAATTGGAGAGCGGAATGTGAGGGGTTAGCGGCTAGAGATGAGAAACTAAGTTTCATTTTGAAGGTCTGATATGGTGGGCCATAGTATTGGACTTTGTCCCCAAAGCTATAGGAGACATTAAAAGGTAAAATGAGGAAGGTAGCAAGAACTCCATCAGCCCAGATAGGAGGCAAGTCTGTTTCATTCATCACTGTATATTTGGAACCTTGCAACACAGTAAGTGCTCAGTAACATGGGTTGAACAAATGAATCTGTTGTGTGTTGGGGAATGAGCTCTCTAATGTACAGTGAACAGTAGAGATAAGAGAAGCAGAACTGAAGCCAACATATGAATCCACATCAGGTGAAGGTGAACAAGAGAGATGGATGTAAATGAAGAATGAGAATACAGGATTATTGGGCTGGAAGGAACAGTGATGAGAACATAATTTGGCGGGATTTTTGTTGTTGGAAATTTTTATGATGATAAATGAATAGAAATATCTATTATGCATTGAGATACAAAAGGAGGAAGGTTTGAGCCCAAATCTTCAGATTTGGGTATCATCAGAGAAATTGCATGGGCTAAGACCACCAGGACCACACCAAAGAAAAAGGCTGAAGTGAGGTGAGAGAGGGAGGTCAGAGGACTGGATGAAGAAATAAAAGAGCACGAATGGGGTCAGGGACAGAGATGATTCTTTTTTGGAGACATATGGCGTAAAATATTTTCATTTCAGTTCACAAATTCTCTGGGTGAAACAATCCAAAATATTCATTGCAGGTGCGCCCTGAAGGAATAATAAATATGAAATCATCCTGACCTTCAAGGACCTTCAGTCACAGACAGGCATGCATATCAATTGATACGATACGGAAGCATCTTATTTCTCACCAACAGTGAGTAATGACCATGGGTTGATTACAAATTATTTGAGTTAATGATAGAAATGAACAAAACACTAGCAATGGTTAGTACGTTATCCTTTTAATATGTGTGACTCTAACCCCTCAGCAGGATGTGAAGTCAGAAAGGATGTTACCTCTTTGAAAGCATACACTTGAGGTTTAAGTTTCCAGGCTGTGGGCAGAGCCAAGTGGAATATTTATTAAAGGCAGCTGAAAGCAATACGCAACTGGAGGGACAGTCTGAACTGTGGTCACAGAGGGTGCAAAGGGTCACAGCCAGAGCAGCAGCACCAGACAATTAGGTCATAAAGATGAAACAAGACCATCTACAGAAAACCCAGTCATGGGTTTAGAAACCAGGAAAAGAGCACACTGGTCTGGTCAAGAAGTAGAACAGACAGCGGGCCAAAGCAAGGGTGAAAGCAGGCAGAGGGTCAGAGATGGGCTGAGCGTGGAAGCAGACTTATGGCTCAGGAATATTCCCGGTGGCCTAAAGGATCCACAGGCTTGAGTCAAAGGCCTGTAACACACTACCTTCTGCATTTCCAGGTTCAGCAATGTCTTCAACAAAGGAGATTGGCAGCTAACTCCTCCCGCTGAGTGGCAGGGTTCCACTTCCCCCCTACGGAGTCTCACATTGGCCAGTAATTGCTACTGATTGTGGCCTGAGCAGCCTGTTTCCCTTTGTCTCCTAGGCTGTAATCACTGTCAAAGATTAGGTGTCAATTACATATTTATAAAGGTCTAGTAGCATGTTAACTGATGAAGATTTCTCAATTTAATTCAGTAGGCAAATGAATGAAATAAGCCAACTCTTACCATGGCAGTGGAAACCTGAAATCATTTGGAAATATGTGTTATTAAAAAGGAAGGTATAGCAGACTGTCTGTGGTTTTCCCCTTCCTTTCTTTTCATTTACCTTTAATTTTTTCCCTTGCAGGTTAAAGCTGACTCCACATCCTAAGGGACCAACACAAGCTATCAAGTTAAATGATGTCCCTGATAGCTCTGTGGATCAATAGTTATATAGGCCTATTCCTCATCTGAGCTCTGTCAGGACCCAAATTATAAACTGTACATGAAAACCACCTCCTGGATTTACCGCCCTTGCACCTTCAGCCATGGCAGGTGGCTTATCGTTCTGCTTTTATTTCTTTTAAGCTTTAACTAAACCTTTGCTCCAGATTTTTCAGCATTTCCAGAGTGGCAGAGAGGCACTTAGCCAAGTTCTCTTCCATTCCACAAGACAGCAATGATTCTCCTAACTTCCAAAAAAACACTCTAAAGTCCTGTTCCTTTCACTGAAAAATCTTCAATGGGGAAGACACACAGCTGAGAGAGATTACAATAGTATGAAGAACCATGCAAGAACTGGCCATCTGCAGCATTTCTGATGCCCCAGGGAAAACTAACTGTAATCCAGGCCATCAGCATTGTGGGAGAGTGACTGATGAACTGAACACTCTAGTTCTGATGATCAGGTACTGGGCAAATTGCCTTACCTCATTGTGTCTTAGTTCTTTTTGCTCTTTGATAGGAATTATTCCACTTCTTTGCACTAGCTGATAGGAGAGAATATTAGCCTAAATCAAATACAGTATACATGAAAACATTTCATATCCAAGAGTGAAGAATAAAAATCTTGTAAATTCCAGGTTGCATTATTATTTCATATTTCTACACCTTGGATTGATCTGGTCTCATGAATCACTTTATTGCAATGAACATGAGCTATATTGAACTGTTCTTAAGCTTCCCAATCACCCAATTGTGTCAGATATCTAGAATTATAGTCCTCTGAATTAATGGGTAAAGCATAGCTTTAAGATATAGAAACTGACTTTTGTCTGTATTTAAGACATAGTTTTCCAAGCAGTGTCCAAGGAAAAGAGGCTCAAGGAGCTCAGCTTAATGGCCAGATTTATGAGTTGCCTTACTTCCAGAACTGTGATCTTCAAATTTGTCACAGTTTGATTCTTATCTTCCTCTGTATATTCTTCAAACATTTCTGCTTATTAAATAGCAATAATAACCACTTCTTTAAACATCTCAAAAATTAATAAACAAAATATAGTACTTGTGTTTTGTTGATGCAAATATGCAAAGATAGCTTTAACATTCATTCTTTCCATGTCTTTTGCTATTATACATATTGTTTTATACTCTAGTGCCCTGTTATCTGCTTGCCAACCCAGTTAAAGTCAGTCTTGTATACCTTTAGCTGCACACAATAGGAAAAAAATTACATAACTATTGATTTCAAGCATAATCCTCATTATCTACTCTATTCTTGCACCCATTATATTAACCCAACATTTTCCACACAGTCCAATTCTGAGTTTTTATAACTTCATTGTGAACTCTAATTTTTAGTTCATCAACTAATTTGAAAACAACAACATGCAATATAACAACCATTGGTGAATTCCTATCACCTTGTCTAGTGAAGCTCTATCATTTCTAATTTTTGTTATTCTTTATTCTCTTTAATGATTTGATCAATCTTGCATTCTTATATCTGGTAATCTGAACAAATTCATTGAAGATAACAATATGTAATATAACAACAACTTTAATCCCTATCATTTTGTTTTGAAACCCTGTACAATTTTCACTGTTTTTGCTTTGTTTTGTTTTTGTCTATGCTGTTGTTATTTCTTTTTATTCTCTTTAAAATAAAAACAAATAAATGAAAAACAATTTTAGTTCATCTTAACCAGCATTTATTTGGCTAATTAAAAGAATCTGAGCACCTTCTCTAAATGTAGCTATAATCTTATGGATATATGGTTAACATTGCTTTTGTATTGCCAGGCTCAGAATCCTGTGGTCACACATGTGGGTCTGCTTCTAAATGTATGAATTTAATCAACATTCAATATTGCAATCTGGGCAGTAAATAAATTGCAGACTTTCACTGCCTCTCCTGTCTGTAGGAGAGGAGGATATTTGCCATTATTCCTCATGGACAGTCACTTCAGATCATTTTCCCAGAACTCCCTGGAATTTCCTGGGGACTGCAAGGTCTGTGTTGGACCAGTTAACCTCTCCTGTACTCCCCAGTGAGCCCCAGCACACAGAGACATTTTTGTTGTTCACATAAGTTGAAACCTCCTCCTTTTTCTCTGCCTAGCTGAATTGTTGTAAAATGTAAATGAATTAATAGAATAATAATCAGCATATAGACTTTTATAGAATTTAATGTGCCTATCATAAAATGAATGTTGAAATTTTAAGTCAGTTAATAATGATGATAATAATAAATGAATGTTTTATTCAATTTTCATTTTATTCCTGGGTGATCAAATCTTCCAAAACATTGGTGTCGCAGACATTGTGTTCCCCACTTGCCCTCCACCCTCAGAAGATTTCAATTTGCTAACCATGGCTTCGCCATCAGAATTGAATGTCATTCTATTATTTGGATTGACTTGAAACCATTGATAATACACTTCAATTGTAGATCATCTCTAAGTTTCTTATTCTGCTTAAAAGCCACAGTACTGTGTTTTTCAGTTGGCAACAAGCTCAATGTTACCCATGCACACCAGAAAGCTTATGATGTAATACTGGTCTTGATATCTGATCTTACACCCAAAGTTAGTGCTATGCAGTTCCCCCTTAACGGATTCAGTCCACCAACAAAATCATAATTGACCAAGAAAGTATCCATGAAACAGTTGCTGCTTTAGGAGTACAGCCTTTACTTTGAAGGTACTTTCCCTAGATAGAAGTTATTAATGTTTCGTTCGGTTTGGCAAAAAAAAGAAGAACTGGAGGTCATATAAGCTGACAGATCCTCTAATAAGTGTAAGAGATCAAATTTGCACTAGTTTATATCACTTGGTGACACATCTCATCACCTATTCTGACTTCAGAGCCTTATTAACAGCCAATTTACACACAAGCAATTGGCACAATGAACCAAATCACTCATAGTTACAATGGAAATATTGCACAGGATAGTGACAAAATCCACTGGCAACCAGGATGTACAGATAAGGCAAACTGTGAAGGTAACTCACCCAGACATGCCACCTCCTAATTTCCAAATGTTGATCCAACTGGCTTGATAAGCTGGAAGTATGTGCCCTTCTTCACTGCTCTAAAAATATCTCTCCTACAGAATCCTAATCAGCAAAGGGCACGAGCTGCCTGAATGAAGAAACCTAGATGGAAAGGGAGCAAAAGCCAGAGTTGTTCTTAGGTAGCTTTAAAGTATTCAAGGAAAGGTCATGCCAGTAAAGTGCCTTTCAGAAGGAATGTGTGTTGTGCCCGTTAGATCATACATGGTCTGCAGACATAGATTTCAGTCTTCCTGTTGACATACAGAGAGATGCCCAGTGGAGAAATGTTTGTGGGTGCATGGGTCACCCTTTTCTCATAAGCAGTCCATAGATGGAAGGTGAAAGATATCTGGCACACTTATAAGTTATGAGAGAACTACAAATGCTCAGAATTTAATTTCTTTTTCTCTCTCCTCTTTCTTGGACCAGAGTAATGTGGCAATCTTGGATGAGTGCATCTCCTTTGAAAATGCTAAACCCAGAGTCAATACTGGGGTGAGGAGCAGAGCATATTAGTAAGCCCATTTAGTTGCATATTAATGATTAAATCTTTTCATTTAGTTTTCATCTGACTGGCTCCAGTGATGTTTTTCAATTGGCAAGAAAGAGCGAGGTGATATTATAATCTTCCTCAAATTCTAACATCTTTACTAGATAGCCATTAAAGCCTAAGATGATATTAGCTGATGTGACAAACAAATTCCAAAATAGTTTTGGCTTAGAACAGTAAGCTCAAATAACAGGATAATTTAGCCTTCCTTGTTGAGTAGGTATCCTCCAAGGAGTGGATCAAGAACCCAAGAGTCTTCCATGCCCAGGTTTTCTTATTTTCAACATGTGGCTTCCACAACCACCATGAAAGTGTTAGCCTAGCAAGCCAAAAAGAAAAGGGACCTTAGAACATACAGATAGTAGGGTGTTATAAGTCAGGCCTGGAAGTAGTGTATCCCACTGCTCTTTGTATTGCTTGACCTAGAATACAGTCACCTGACCCCAAAGAAACTCTGGGAAATGTATTTGACCTATGTGTTCAGTGAGAAGGGGAAATGCGTTTGACGAGTACTTATCAGTCTCTGCTATAGTAGTAGTCTAGGAAAAACAACTGTGTTAGTATAGAGACATCTCAAAACTGAAGGATATGAGGATCCTCCAATTAACCTCCAAATAACCTCTTCTACAGAGCAAATGCTCTTGCACAACTCATCAAATGACATAAAGAGTTGCTAAAAGCAAACCTATGAACTTGCATTGTTTATTACAATCATGTAGTTTAGGCCAGTCAGTCACTTGATTGGATCCCACCAGCACTGAGGATGCACAAGATCCTGGCATATTAGCCTCATTCTTAGACTCCTAAGCTCTTTCCCACTTTGTACTTCAAGTGCCCATTCTCTTGCTTCATGTCTTTCTCTTCCCTTGGCCCTGACCCTGACCCTGACATTGTTCTCTCTGTTTATCACCTTACCTTGATGACAGGCACGCATTCTTCAGAGCTAGACTCCTGGTCACAGAAGCTAACAATTAAGCTAAATTCTAATCTGAATCACAGGACACAGCCTCAGCATAGCCCAAAAACCTGAAGAGGTTTTCCCTATTGCAATAGAAGGAATGGGACATGCATGTTTTAGGAAAGTTTCTTAACTACTTTCCCAGCATCCACAGGTTAATGGAGGAAAGGTTTATTTTGACTCACAGTTTGTAGAAGTTTCAATCCATACTTGGCTGGCTCCAAGGTAGGGCAGCATGGCAGAGGAGCAGAGCAGGGGAGAAGCAACTCATGACATGGCAACAGGAAGCAAAGATAGGGTAAAGGAGGAAGAAGGGAAAATCTCCTTGCAGACCACACTACCAGTGACTCACCTCCTCCAACCAGGCTTCACCTCCTAATATTACATTTAGCTATTTAGTGGACTAATCTACTGATGAGTACCATGCCCCCACAATCACAAAAGTCCCTTCTGTGAGTGCATGAGGCTTTGGGGAGACATTCATAAAAAAATAACAGAAAGCTTATAATACAATGACCTGCAATAGTCTATAACTAGCTGATTTTGAGTTGCAGCTGCCCAAAAATCATTCTACATATATTTTCTGATTTTAATCCAATCTAATCTTATAATAATAATCCAAAGATGCTGGCACCATTGTCATTTCCATGTTAAAGATAAGGTAAGTGAGACTGTGTGAAGCATAGCATTTTAGGAATACTACATCAAAGTGCTTATATTTAAACCCAGTTATTCCTGGTGCCTAAATGTAGACTCTAGAAAAAGTACCATGTATACTTAGCAATGATCAAGGCTTCAATAATACAAGAGTACACTAGGTTAGTAGTTTAGGGATGATACCTACGAATGTTTTCTGGCTTCAGGCTGTACATATTTTTCCCAAAAGATATAGCCCTTCAAGAGCAGTGTCATAAGCTCACCTGAGATCTCAACCCTTTTGAATAACACAGTCACAGTTTCCAATGGTCTGAATTGGCTTCACTGTCATTGACCCATGTGAGGATTTGGTTATTATATTGTTATCCAAATTATAACACCTTTTCTGTTTATTATCCATGGCCTGATTTTTTCTCTGACAATGTGAGGCAATCTCAGTCCCTGGTGTCTGCCAAGGATTTGTGGATGGCAGGTAAGCCTATTAGTAGGTTATATTTAATGCAATTTGAAATTTCATTTTCTTTCAATAAAAGACAGCTGTTTGCAGATGTCACAAATCAACCTTTCTGTCTGTCTGATGTGGTATATGCAGGGAACATCTTGCAATACTGCCATGTGTTACTGGGAGCTCCTTGGAATAGATTATTTTCAAGACAGAACCTGGGATTTTCTAGTGAATTGTTGCTTGGATTGCTTCAGTAACTTCCACTTCATAGCTGAAAATAAGTTGACAGTTCCATGGTTCATCTGCCCCATTTGGTTCTCTTGCATCCATAGTGCTGCACCGTTAAGCATTAGTTGTTTTGCAAACAATTGCCAACAATTCAATTACACATCATCTTTGAGGAACACTGAGTGAGAGCTAACGCGTGCTATTGTTAAATCCAAGAACACTTTATTTGGTTTTCCTGGAATTACTTATCTTAATTTTCCAAATCCTGAATTTCCCTCTATATTTGTAATGATTTGAGTACTGACTTAATTTTTGTGTGCATTTGTCAATTATTTCCATCAACTTATCCTCACATAAGTCACCTAAAGTAAGATGCTAATTAGCTGAGCAATTTTATTGTTTAGTCTGGAATATGCATGGTTATTTTTATACCACGTAAGCTTTCCCAGGCTTTTGGTGGCTTTGCCAAATTTCTGTCCCTTTGTTTTACTACATTTCACTCTATTCACCCACTATTGCTATGATGTGGGTTAACTGAAGTCATTTTTCCTACTGCTGTAACAATCCAATAGTAAATGGTTTATACATCATATTATTTCAAACTTGACATGTCATTCAGCTATTGAGGTAATGCATATTACTGTAATAGCCTAATTATTGTAGAATCTGAAATTTGGAGGCATGTTGTCTTCTATTAGGTCAGAAATGAAACAAAAGTCAAAACACAATGAGTAGAGTTCTTCCAAACAATTGTTGGGTGCCATGATTTTCAAAACTAATCAGTTCTGTTAGTTTATTTTCCTTCCTTTTTAAAAGCAGTACAATGCTCTCTACCTTCTCCATGGTTCCATTCATTGCTCCTTGCTATGAGTTTTCACATCGAGCGGTATATCCTTTTCCAGTGTAATAATTAGGCTTCCCCTCACCATAACCAGCTTCAACTTCACCACATTTTACTCACTTAGTCTGGATGACTATTCAAGATATTTGGTAATAAAATGTGGCTACATTTCAGGTCTGCATACAGTCACCTCAATTCCTGTTGGAAAGCTCTCCAAGTAATAGTGCATTACTAGGCTTTCCTTTAATGCCCTCTCAGCAATCCAGCTCAGGAGGATGACTGACTCTGTCAAGCAGAACACTTCGGACAATCACAGCTCACTGGGCTTTGGTGCTCCTTAAATCTCTGGTTCCAGACCATCAGGCCCAGGCAGTCACTTGCAACTCTTTCCAGTATATGAGGCCATTTCTGAATGAAAGGACCATCAGTCTCCCCATGGACTCACCTCTAATTCTCCTCTTCCCTGACAGAGTGACTACTGGCCCAAGGAAGAACTTACAGGGTCTTTATGTGGTGACAGAGCCCTATGAAGCAACTGCGGCACAGCTTGCCTCTCATGTACAAGGACACTGAGCTGGGTTTTGAGAGGCTTGTAATTAGTATAATTACTTTATTTTGATTGCTGAGGTTAACAACATGGGCAATGCCCAAGTATATTATCATCATCAATTGATGAGTTAGAGTTTTAAAAATCTGATTATGTGACATGTGTTCAACCATATCACCCTCTGTGTTGCTGTTGAGGAATAACTAATGTTTTATTCCCTAAGATGCTTAAATAACTTTGCCCATGATACCAGGCCAGGTGTGAGTAAACCTAGAGAAATGAACTTTCCAAATACATTGCTGAGTGAGTGTGTTTGTGTTTGCATGAAAGTGTATTACAAAATGGCATTCAGGAAAGCAGGGAACTCATCATTCAGTTAATCACAACTGTGTCAACAGAGTTCAAAATATCTTTTGGAGACATACTGCTCTTCCCTATGTCAAAACTCAGAAGGCACTGGCAAATAAGTGGCTCTCAACTGGAGTCCTTCAGCAATGTCAAAATGTGGCAAAATTTTAATAAACACTTTTGTTGTCCCACCTTGGAAGTTAGGAAATTTATATAAGTAACCCCTAATGGGTGGAAATCAAGAGGTGCTGCTCACCATAGTATAATGCACAGATAGCCCTCGTGCACAACAAAGAATTATGTGGAGCACCAGGGGTACCAGCAGGAGCATCTCCAGCATGGCCCAGTAGCACCATGGGCACCATCAGGAGCAGCTTTAGCATGACCCAGCAGCACTAGTGGCAATGGCAGGAGTGGCCTAGCAGTGGCAGGACACTATCTCCCAAGGGACCCCACCGAGCCAGCCGGTAAAATCAATCTACCAAGGAGAAACTCATTGTGTAAAAGTTCCTTGTATATGTTGGATTTCATTATATAACTGTAGAGCTTACTCCTATGGTTAAGGGTACAAAATTAATAGTTACCACAGTTGGTCAGTTGTTAGGCTGTGCTAGACATTATTATTATTGCTAATTGTACTACTTTAGCTAAAATGTCATACACATTGTAATCAGGTTTTTCTCCCTTGTACAACAACACTGTGATTGCCTGGGATAATAACCATCACCATATTCCAGTACACCAGGATGGAGTGCAGAGCCTTAATAAATTGAGAAAGTAAGTTCTTGGGATAGATACAAAGAACAAGAATAACTTACACCTAGAAGACGTCTATGAGGAATAGACATTTCCTAGGGAAGCCACAATACTAATAACAGCACCAACAAAGAAAATAGAAAATGACAAGATCAGAAGAAAAATGCAACCACAGGCCTCCAGCACACCTAGGACAAGTCATGAGCACAATGAGATAGAAGAAATTGGAAGCCACATACTGGAACTTTCTGAAATGATAGCAGTGGAAGTTAAAAAATTTGCTATAGGAAAAAGAATCTCTCAGGCTAAAAAAAAAAAAAAGAAAGAAATGATAGTCAAAATGGAAGACATGCCCAGTGAATCTAGATTAGACACAAAAATATAGAGATGATTAGGAAAATGGTGGAAACCATGGATGTCCAACATAGGAAACAAAGGGAATCCATGAAACAGATCCAAACAGATATCCAGGAGAACAAAAATTCCATTGAAAGAACAGATTGAATGAAGACAAAGATAAGATATCAAATTTAGAAGACAAGATTGCAGATAGAGACCACAAGAATACAGATTTCTTAAAAATAGCAAGGAACCATGAAAAATCAATCCCACAGCTGAAAGATGAAACAGAGAAGTGCAAAACAAGATTGACCAGAGTCAATGAGAAAGCTGGAGATAGCACAAATGCCACACACAAAAAAATCTTCACTGAAGTAATGGCAGAAAACTTCCCAAACATTGGCAAAGAATTCGACATACAAATAAGTGAGACATGTAGACAAAGTCAGTACAATTGAAAGTGGTTAGATAAAAGAAACAAATCCCCTATAAAGAAAACCCATTAGAATCATAGCAGACTTCTCAACAGAAATTCTTATGACAAGGAGAGCTTGGAGTGAAATATTCCAAGTCCTGAAACAAAACAACCTCCAACCAGATTGATGTACCATGTAAAATTATCTCTCATAATTAATGGAGAAATAAAATACTTCTATGAGAAAAACAGCTGAAGAAATTCTCAACCATTAACCCAGCTCTCCAAAATTCTCTAAACAGATAAGGAAGATAATAGATATCTATAAGTAGATCATAGATATCTATAAATAGATAAGGAAGACTACAATTCCAAGAACCCACAATTTCAAGAACATACCCCTCCCAATAAAAAGAACACACTAAGCAAGGCAAGCAATTAAGAAGAGAAAGACAGAGTAACAATAACAGAAAAATAATATGAGAAGGATGAGCCAGTCATGTCATATTGTAACCATCACAATAAAAGGTCTCAATTCACCAATCAAAAGAAACAGATTGGCAGAATGGATCAAGAAACAAGATCTTTGAATCTGAGTTCACACCCCTCCTTCCTCCATTGACCTTGGATGGCACATCTGGTGAGAGAAGTCTGAGTTTGGCTCCTCCCTTTCTCCACTGGTGGGACTCAAGGCCAGGAGACCTGTGGGAAGACCAGAAATATAGCAGAACTCTGCCTAAGACACACATGACAGACAGGCAGAACTAGAGACATGGAAATATCCCATGCAACATTAGCAATACAAGCCAACAGGTGATCTCTAACTTTTCTTTTTTTTTTCGTTGTACTTATCCTCTTCCTCTCTTTCATCAACTATCTTGCTTGACTGTATGATACTTTCATGTGAACAAACATTGTCTCTTCCCTTTCTGGTTCACTTCAAAACTCCTAGGCCTTCTCTTCCAATCTTTCCCTCCTGTGTCCTACAATTACTCAAAATCTGGGTGATCATCCTGTGCCCTCCAACCGTGCTCCTACTATATTTAACCTCATTCATCTCTCCATCCTACCCTCTATCCTGCTGAAACCCCACACACACAACAGGATAAAATCACTCTACTAGGTGGAAAATCATTGCATACAAGTTCCTTGTATAAGTTGGATTATATTATATTTCTGCAGACCATCCTCCTACAGTTATAGATATCAGGCTAACAGTTACCACAGTTTGCCAGTAGCCAGTCTGTACTTGAGTCTATTGTTATTGCCAACTAAACTACTTTAACCAGAATGTCATCTATGCTATAACCAGTTTTTGCCCCCTATATGGCAACACTGTGATTGTAAGGAGTCATAACCATCACCATAGTCCAGTACCAAAGGAATGAGCCCTAAGTCAAATTGATAGCAATTCCTCAGACTTACTATGTTGGGAAGGTAGGTATTTGGGATAGACATAAAGTTGAAGAAAGCCTCAACCCCAGTGATAAGGCTATCCAACATAAGAAATCTACAAGTATCAACATAGAAAACCATGTAAAATAGAAAAGGACAAAATGAAGAAACAAAATGCAATACCAAATGCCTAGCCCACCTAAGACAAGTCCAGAACATAAAGAGAGAGGAAAGTGAAAGTCAACAAATGGAACTCTCTGAAATGACAGCAGCAGAATTAAATAAACAAAAGGAAGAGGCTATATAAAAAACAATCTCTAAAGTGCAAAAAGAAATGACTACCAAAAAATATTAAAGCAGACAAAGATAAACAAATACAGGAGCTCAGGAAAATAATGGAAATCATGAATGCCAAACATAGACCAAAAAATGGAACCAATGAAACAGATCCAAACAGAAATGCAGGAGATTAGAAACTTCATTGAAAGTATAGGCAGCAGATTGAATAAAATCAAGGATAGAATATCAGATCTAGAAGACAGGAATTAGACTAGTGACCAGGAAAAGAAAGATATCTTAAAAATTGGAAGAGACCACAAAAAATCAATCCAACAGCTACAGGATGAAGCAAAGAAGAACATAAGATTGATTAGAATGAATGAGAAATCTGGAGACAGTGCAAAAGCCATTAAAAACCTCTTCACAGAAATAATGGCAGAAAACTTCCCAAACATGGATAAAAAGTTTGACATACAAATTATTTAAGCATATAGAACTCCAAATAGCCATAACCAAAATAAACCTACACCGACACATAATAATCAAAATTCCAGGAACTCAGCACAAGAACAAAATATTAAAAGTGGCTAGAGAAAATAAACGTATCACCAATAAAGGAAAGTGCACAAGAATCACAGCAGACTTCTCAACACAAACCCTCAAATCAAGGAGAGTTTGGAATGAGGTATTTCAAACCCTAAAGGAAAACAATCTTCAACCCAGACTGATGTACCCTGCAAAACTATCTTTCAACATTATGGAGAAATAAGATACTTCCATGACAAAGAACAACTGAAGAAATTTATGACCACCAAACTAGCCCTACAGAATGCTCTGAAGAACATATTAGAATGATAATGAAGACTATAAACACATGAACACCAATAGAAAGAATCCACCAGGCAGAGCAAGCAATTAAGCAGAGGAAAAAGACAGGGAACAAACAACATGAAAAAAAGCCAATACATATCAGTTATAATCATCAACATAAATGGTCTGAACTTGTCAATCAAAGAAACAGACTGGCAGAATGGATCAAGAAGCAAGATCCAACAATATGCTGCAATTCAAAAAACACATTTAACCCAAAAAGAAATTCATAGACTAAAAGTCAAAGGATGGACTTTCAGCTCTTCTTCATGGAGTTTTCCCATAACAAATATGTAGTGACCTTCTTTATCTCTTTGGATCAGTTTTGGCTTAACATTTACACTGTCTGCAAATAGAATAGCTTCCCCAGCTTTTTTCTGGGCTCCTGTGGCATGGAGAATTGTTTTCCATGCTTTGACTTTTAGTCTATGATCTTCTTTTTTGGTTAAATGTGGAGAGATTCCTAGATACATATGAATTGCCAAAAGTGAATCAAGAAGATATAAAAATTTTGAATAACTCAATATCAATCAGTGAAATTGAAGATGCAATTTAAAACCTACCAACATAGGAAAGCCCAAGTCCTCATCAATTCATTGCTGAATTCTCTAAGAAATTTAGAGATGTAATGCTCCTCAAACTCTTTAATAAAATTGAAAAGAAGCAATACTCCAAAAGTCATTCCTTGAAGCAAGCATTACCCTGCTACCAAAACCAAAGAATGATCCAAGCAAAACAGAGAACTACAGGTCAATCTCCCTAATGAACATAGACACAAAAATCCTCAGTAAGATACTGGCAAATAGAATTCAGCAAATCATCAAGAAGCATACACACTATGAACAAATGGGATTCATCCCAGGGATGAAGGGATGGTTCAATATATGCAAGTTAATAAATGTAACATACCATATCAACAGTGCCAAAGACAAAAATCACATGATCATCTCAATAGATGAAGAAAAAGCATTTCACAAAGTTCAACACCCACTCGTGATTTTTAAAAACCCTATCGAAAACAGGAATAGATGGTCTTTATCTCAATCTGATAAAAGCCATGGATGACAAACCAACAGCCAACATCATACTAAATGGACAAAAACTAAAAGCTTTTACACTGAAATCAGGAACAAGACAAGGATATCCACTATTAACACTCTTATTCAATATAGTTCTGGAAACATTAGCCACAGCAATTAGACAAGAAAAAGAAATAAAAGGAATAAAGATAGGAAATGAAGAAAGTAAATTATCCTTATCTGCAGATGAAATGATGCTCTACATAGAAGACCCAAAACCTCTACTGAAAGACTTCTGGATTTAACAAACAAATTCAGTGGCATAGCTGAATACAAAGTAGACACACAAAAATCAATAGTATTTCTACACACAAACAACAAATACACTGAGAGAGAAACAAAGGAAACCATACCTTTCACAATAGCATCCAAAAAGCTGAAATACTTAGGAATCAATTTAACAAAAGAAGTAAAAGATCTCTACATTGAAAGTCACAGTACTTTGAAAAAGGAGATTGCAGAGGCTAACAGAAAATGTAAAGATATCTCTTGTTCATGGCTAGGAAGAACCAACATAGCAAAAATGGACATACTCTCAAAATTGCTCTACAGATTGAATATAATCTCAATCAAAATACCATTAGAATACCTCACAGAAGTAGAGAAAACACTCCTAAAATTCATTTGAAACCAGAAGAGACCTGGAATAGCAAAAACAGTCCTAGGCAACAAAGACAAAGCAGGTGGCATCACAATCCCTGACCTGAAATTATACTACCAAGCCACTGTGATAAAAACAGCATGGTACTGGCAAAAAAACAGACCTGAGGATCAGCGAAACAGATTTAAAAATGTAGACACACCTCCAAACTCAACCACCTTATCTTTGACAAAAGGACCAAACATGTTCACTGGAAGAAAGATAACATCTTTAATAAATGGTTCTGGGAAAATTGGCTTTTTATATGCCAAAGAGTAAGCTAGACCTATGTCTGTCACCATGCACTAACCTAAAATCACAATGAATCAAATATCTAAATATTAAAATAGAAACAGTAAATCTGCTACAAGAGAGAATAGATAGAACACTTGAACACACAGATGTAAGCAAAGATTTCATGAACAAATCCCTGATCACATGGGAAATAATATAAAAATCAACAGCTAGGATCTCATCCCATTAAAAAAATTTTCCACTGCAAAAAAATTACCAATAAAGCGAAAAGACAACCCATAGAATAGGAAAAAAGTTCAGCCAGTTGCCCCTTAAAGGACTAATACCTAGCACACATAAAGAATTGAAAAGAATTAGACCCCCCAAACCTAAAGACCCAATTCAAAAATGGGCATCTGGTGCAAGGTCGTGAGTTCAATTCCCAGTACCAGAAAAAAACAAAAACAAAACAAAAAAAATGGGCATCTGATATGAATGTATATTTCTCAGGGAAAAAATACAAATGGCAAATAAATACATGAAAAAGTGTTCACTGGTCATTTGAGAGGTTGCTGTACAGATTGAATATAATCTCAATCACAATACCAACATTAAGATTCCATATTACTCCAGAAAAATGGTAAATATCAAGAAATTAACTAATAACAAATGCTGGTGGGACTGGGGTGAAAAGGAATCCTTCCTCACTGTTGGTGAGAGTGTAGACTGATGCAACCATTGTGGACATCAGTGTGGATAGTCCTCAAAAAATTAGGATTAGAGGTCCCATTTGACCCCGCAACTCCCCTGCTGGGTATTATCCTGGGAAAATTAAACACATCATACCACAGTGACATAGGCACACGTGTGTTTATAGCAACACAGTTTATAATAGTTAAATCTTGGAAACAACCCAAATTGTCATCAACCAAGGAATAAAGATGTGGTTTTTTTACACAATGGAATACTACTTAGCCATAAAGAAGAATAAACTTGAGATATTTCTATGAAAATGTATATGCACCTTGAGGCCATATTCTTAAATGAAATAAATCAGTCACACATGTAAATATCACATTATTTCTTTGGTGTAAAAAACCAAAAGGATAAATAATGACCAAAGTGTATAACAGGTATTATAAAATAGGAAGAAATTGTTCAAAAGGAGGAGGAGCTAGAAGAGAGGAGGAAGAAAGGGAAAAGAAAAAATTATAAAAGGATAAAATTGTAACAAAACTTTGTAAATAAAGAGGGGTTGAAGGAAAGGGAGGTGATTGGGAAGAAAGACTAACCAGCATATATCATATACAAGTACAAATTCCCTACGACAAATGTGATGATTATGTATACCTAAAATGTACCAGTAAACTTAATTTAGAAAATTACTTAGCTTAATATTAACAGTAGCAAGGTTGAGAAATCCTGAGTGAACCAAAAAAACAAGACTTAACAAGGGTTAGGAGAACTGCAAAAATATCCAAAATTATCAAGCTCAAACAGCTCACTCATTCAAAAGCAGTCAGGAAAGACTGTAGAACTTCCAAACTGTAAGCTTTATTTTTGTAGCATCCTAAAAACTGAAAGGCTCACCTTACCTTTTCAGAGTTAAACCTTGCATGAGGACTGGAAAAAGGTCCCTCTTCCACAGTAGAAAAAGGACACCACTTACCTTTGGCTTCCTAAAGGGTAGAACTGAAAACAGTTCATTTAATATACTTTAGGCAAAAGAGTTTGATAAAGACAGTAGCCCATGAAAAAGCCTCCAAAGTAAATTTGCCCTTGGTGTGAGGACAAGATGTTGTTACTCAACAGGGAAGTCAGCTCAGCTCCGTCACCATCCCTCCAAATCGGGGTCAGGCCCGCTCTGAAGATGTACACTGCAGTGCCAAACAAAGGGGGCAGCTTGCTGACACGCCATGGAAGCAACTGCCAGCGCAGCGGAGCTGGTCTCTCATTTCAGAGCCGGCCTTATCCTGGCCCTCCTCCTCACCAAGGTTCTGTTTTATCTTGGTTCCCTTTCTTCTTCCTCTTTTCTCCTTTGCATGCCCTGGACCTTTCTCTGATTTGACAATAGCAGCCAGGCATTAGCTTCTTGATTTGTTGCACTTGAAATTGTCCATTTGAAAGCATTCTGGAGCTTTATCTCACATTAGGATTCTGATTAAGTGGCTCCTGCTTCGCCTCCCTCCTAAGCTTGTTATAAGGACAGAAGATTGTTGAATTCTTTGTATCTATAATGGGCTCAGAACTCCCTAGAGAGAAGTTTTATATTTAAAACAATAAAAATAACTCTCATTACAATTAATAAAAGAAAAATGAGGCTTCCTATGTAGAACCTAAATCCTCCAGTTATTAAACTTTCACAAAAGGAATTTTCTGAAAACTAAGACTGTTATGATCCAGCAGGGGCACCGTCCCAAATGGGACAGAGAAGCAGGGGACACTGGGTGGTGTCAGGGCTTTCAGTTGCCACAACAATCTGAAATATCTCCAACAAGTGTTCTCACTCCCATGGTAGAGCACCACATTCTCAAAGCAGAGGTGAGTCCCAAACAACCATTGTCTAACGCATCATTCCACTCCTCCAGAAGAAGGAGTCCTCGGGGAGGTACATCTGACACAGTCATTATTTGGTCTAATGTTAAGCTTGCTCTAGTACAGCACATTTTCTCTAAACAAAATGTAGCTTTGAAATAAGGAGGACTGTGTTTTGGATTAGCCGCTATGGTATTATAACGGTGATGTGAGCCAAGTGACTTAACTTCTTTGAACCTCAGCTTCCACACTCGGTAATTGGGGTTGTGTGTCAGATTTTACTGCATAAAAAATAACTTCAAAATGTCAGTGACTTTAAAAAAAAAAAAAAAGCACTCCCTTGTCCACAGGTCAGAAAGTAGTTGCAGGTCCACTGAGATTAGCTGGGATTAGCAAGGCTTGGTTCCAGGCTATGAGTTGAACTCAAATGTTTCCTTATTATCCTTGGACCAGTGGCAATTCAGGGAATATTCTTCCATGGCAGGCCACAGGAGCCCATCAGAGCAAGCCAAGCTATGCATTCATATCGAAAAGTACTGGTCAAGTTATGTCTCCTGAGTTCCCACTGGCCAGACAGTTACTTTAAAAATCTAAAGTCAAGTAGCAGGCAAGTACACGCCTACTGCCATAAAGCCCTGGAAAGCCACAAAGGGAGTGAACTGAGACCCAATCTACCATAATCAAAATAACTACCAGGGTGTTGTAAAGATTAACTGAGACCAAAATATATAAATCCCAAGACAGACTAAGAGCTAAGTAAATGATAGCTATTATTACAAGTAGCTATTATTACAAATATATAATAAATAGTTTTCCTGATAACTATGCCTATCTACACAAAGTTTTTAAATGAGACAGTTAGACATTACTTTATTACCCCTTAATCAATTTTATTAACTGTAATTACTAAAGCACTGCCCCAGGCTTATGCCTCTTGGCTCTGTGCAACTCTGCTAATGCAAGTAAGCCAGGGAAATGTACGAGGAGACCCCACAGAAACTCAGAACTGGGGAGATTTGTCCTTGAGCCCCAGGCTCCCTGTGCTTAACAGCTTCCTTCAATGGCACTGGTTTTATTTAACAGAGCAAAAGTCTCCGAACAGTCCTATGTCCCTGCCTTAATTAGAAACTATTATGCCTCTGAAAAATTGATGCCCTTTTTCTCTATACCCACATAGGGCTCTTGGGAGAGCTGGTATAGTATTATAGTGACTGATGTCTTGTTTCTTCTCATACAATCTCTCTTTTGCCTTCTACTTCCTGTAGAGAAGGACCTTTTGTCGTTGGTGTGGGAGGGTGTTTTATTCTCTCATGATGATCTTATGCACCCTTCTGAATCTACAGTCCCTCACTCCTGCCCTCATTGGCAAATATACTCCCTAATTCTCACCCATTCTTCGTGGGGAATTTAGAATTATAGTACCTAAAATATAGGGAGTCATAGCCCACTCAAATTAGTAGGGACCAAAAAGGTTTCAGAACATCTCAAACCCCTTAGGAAAGCTATCTTTAGATCAGGAATAACATTCCAAGGTTGAAAAGTCCAATCCTTCACCATTTAGCTGGACCTAGCATGTATTATGTTAACTCTTTATGTCTTCTTTTCAGCAACTATAAAATGGGATTAAACACACCTGCCTTTAAATAGTGCTGATAGGATCAGATGAGCTCATTTACTGCAGAGAAAATATTTATTGGGTGCTTGTGGGTGCCAGGCCTTTAGCATGGAAGAAAAGGCCTCTCTTCTCTCCAGGGCTGACAGGGTGGTCCCAAGCACAGAGTGAAGCTCAGTAAACCATCACTATCATCCTTTGCATTGATCTGAAGGTAGCATATGTAATATTCAACAACAGACACATTTTGACAACTGATCTACAGAAAAAAAAAAAAACAGCTGTTTTAGAGCTACCAGAGGACACCTCCTATGCTGGGACCATGGGGACATCCTGGGGTCTGAGAGTAATGACCAGCGAGGCAGCAGTACATAACCACACAAGAAACTCAAGACATCAGCTATTTACCTCCCAGTAGAGAACTATTTTATCATTTAACAACTAGTAAGGTATTAACAGTAATACTGTTATGCTGTAAACCATAAATATGCATTTACTGTTTAGGGCCATAGCATACATTGTTATCATTTGATATTTCTCTTTTCTACATAAATGCTACAATAAAGGAAGAACACTTATGTACCTTGCTTCTCCTGGACAACGATGCAAAGAAAAGTTACCGTGCATGAAGCTGCTAGTCCTCTCTGAATTTGAAGTGGGCCCTGGATATAGCCAAGGGGAAGCCATTCTGCCTTACAACAAAGATCCCTCTCCAACTACCATCTGAGCAGACTCAAAGCTAAAGGAAGCCTCATTGTGTTAGGTGTCAGGGACTCCAGCCCTGGCAACTCAGATGCTCCATCAACCCATGACCTTCCTGGGGACCCTCCTGAGGACTGGGGGATGCCAGGTTTCCCTGAAGTCCTCAAACTGATATATAAAAAAGAGAAGGTGAGTGTGCTCTCCAAGGAAAGCAGAAACAAGCACAAGAAACTACTAAAGAGAAGAAAGAACCTCTGTGACATCCATTCCAACTACAGTATAATAATGGCCTGGGATAGCTCCAGCCTTCTGCCAGTATCTTCTGTTTTATGGTAGCAATCACTGAGGATGGAGGTAACCAAAGTAACATATTCCAGAAAACAAAGAATACATATAAAGAATATTAGTGGCCAATGAAAGAATGAAAAATCAGATTTCCTAGCAAAATGGAAAAGATTTTGCAAGAATCATAGCAAGTAATGGCCCATTTTTACCTAAATCTGGCTTCAGGATATGACAGTTCACAGTTTAGAGAAGTCATCTGGTCATCTGTGTCCATTTATTCTGAAAAAGTGAAGGTCAGTGAGGTACAGTGCAAGCAGTGGGTTCTTGATCTTTAACCTAGAGACTGGTTACATCATGCTCACATGTCTCCATCCCAACTGTAAAAAAAAAAAAATCATATATACAAATAAAAAACAGGAGACACTAAGGAGTAATCAACACATCATAAGACAGACATTCCTGGAAAAGATTTGTGATAAAATATTCTCCAAAGGATATACAAACCCAGACTTTTAAGACTATTATTCTAGTTGTCAAGACAACAAAGAAATAGCCAAGTCTTCCCAAAAGCTCCATACCCGAAGCACATTGACACCAACGGTGAGGCCTGTCACCTGGGGATTGTCAGCCCAAAGAAGGCACCTGGGCCCAAGACATCGATCTCTGATCACAGAAACCCAGGCTGCCCACACCCATAGAAATACTACAGAGGAAAACTGTTCAGCATGATCTGAGGACTAATTCCTTTTACATGTGCCTAGGAGACTTGTTTAGGGAGAAGCAATCCAAGGGCCAACTGCAGAGTTCATTTTAATAGCACTGAGGTTTGTATGCATGTCTAATCCTGAGATCAATAAATTACATGCCTGGTTCATGGACCATATGACCTTTGTGGGACTGTGGAACAACTGAGTGCACTGGGGAGAAGCACTTGGAATGGAAAATTCACTGAGCAGAAAGCCAAGTTATGAAGCTCCTGTACAGAGCAGATGAGCAGCAGTGATCACTGTTGTGCTGAGCATCTCGTAAGCCTTAGGCACTGAACTAGGCACTAGGGGAGAAGTAATTTCCTCCAAGGTCAGTACAGAGGAAACTGTATGAGGTCCTTTCATGAAAAGGCAGTGCCGAAAAGAAATTTCAAAAGGCAGACCAGAGATTGCGGAGGGGGAAAAAGGTTGAAAAACAATCTCCTTTCACCCATCTCTCTAGTTATGCCTCCTGAAACTCTCAAAACTCCTGAAATAAAAAGACCTCCAGGTCTTTGGACATCAAAACATCCTAAGAATAGACTAATGCCAGTTACTTAAACATTCAAAGAACTAACAGGGTTGCTAATGGTGAGCTATAAAAGGAAAAGCTATGTAACACATTGTCCCTATCCTCTCTTTCATCTAACTAGCATTTCCATACCTCTACCACCACACTTATCATTTCCACACATAAACATGTGTGCACACATGCTCGTGTGTACACACACACACACACACACATGCACTTTGAAAAGTCTTGGGTGGGATCAGATCTTATTTGGCAATAGGCTACCCTGAAAAATATTGGAGATGTCAGAAATTAAGGAAGACTATGCTGTCTGGGTAAGGTTTGGCCTGAGTTATAGAAAATAACTGTTAAGAAATACTTTCTCTTAGAGAATCCACTGGAACTTAAAACCTACCCCAAATATAGGAACCTTTCCTCCCACTACTACTTAAAGCTTCTCAAAAATAAATCTTTGCTATAGATAATTTCAGACCATCCAAGTAGCAGGTTTTACAATTTCACTGGGGTCCAAGCTCCTCAAAGACACAGGCTATATTTCTACCATTTGTTCACATAAGCCCCCAGCATATAATAAGTCTTATTAGATGCCTATTATTGTTGGAAAACCTGCCCACTGTGCAGAGAGGTATTCATTTCCCCTACTGTACACTTCTGCTTCTCACCTGAGATGAGACAGAGCTCAGCATGATCATTTCTATTGATCTAGAAGCAATGAATAAGATATTTAACATGTGTCACAGCACAAGGATCCATTTATAGGAATGCACAGCAATGTTAGAGCTATAGAAGGGCGCTGGAGTCCACTAACTATAAGTACAACAGTACCATCTACCCAGTATTCAACAAATACTTACAAGACATTTATATGTGCTAGACATGATTACAGGCACTAGTAATTGTGATGGTCTTCTTGGAATAGTCTCCAGGCAGTCTTACTTGTGGACCAGCTAATAAATAAACATTGATTCAAAAATCACCTAGAATTTGCTAGAGTACATCCTAAACACTTTTAGAGACATGATGTAATGGATGCTGACTATTATCTCAAGAACAGCCTAGTGGAGTAGGTGCAGCTACCTACAGCAAAGGCACGCAGGAAAGAATGCAGAGAGACTCAGTGAGAGAAAAAGTCATGAAATGTCTTAGGTTGCAGAGGAAGAAATTTGCTGCTCAACTTACAGTGGTCTGTTAGATCTGGAGCCTGGTCAGAGTCAGTTCTCTAGGGGCAGAGAGGAGAGGTTTACAAGATTGGTAAGGTCAGTATTGATCAGATATGGAAGAAAGGAAAAGAAACTAAGTACAGTACTGATTGACATGACAATGGACCTTTCCAGCCATAACTTCATGCAATTCTTTTGGCAACTCTTTTGTCGTGAACTTTCCTCATTATGCTGGGCTGCTCAGTGTCCAAGTTCTCTTCCCATGTGGGAATTTTGCATCATTTGACCTAATGAGATGTGCAGCCACAGCAGGCTTCAAATATGGACAAGAAACAGTGAAAGGAATGGAGCCATGGGCCATGCACTACCCAACACATAGGCTATCGTATGGTGATGATTTCAGGGGTGGCTGTGTCCTAATTAGACTATCCTTTCAGCTGAAGTTCTGGATGGTCAGTTTGTCTTGGTGTTGGCCCCCCAATTCTGTGACTTACTTGCTATCTTTCCAATGAATTGTTTTCCTGCTTGAGTCATTTTCAGCTGCTTAGTATAAAGAACACTGACTGATACCACTGGGATATGGAGATTACTCACTACATATTCCAGATATGGAAACTAAAATAGGTGCTAAGCTAAGTAGCTAAGCTAAGTAGACAGCTGGTAAGTGAGAGAGGTATGGCGTAAGGCCTCAAATTCAGAGATGTTTCCCAAAATTATGTTAGTCAGGATGTATCTGGTTGCAAAGGACAGAAAAAATAACAACTGAAACTGGTTTAAACAAACAGATGAAGTGTTGAGATGTACAAAGCTCTGTTTCCTGAAGGATGTCAAGTCTCTCTATCTATGCAACCCTGGTGTCTACTACTACTGCTGTGGACTTCACTCCTAGGAGCCCTTCGATTGGCATGATCTTCTGCAGACTTAAATTTTCATAACCACAAACCCAGTAGAAAAGGTGGAATTATTTTCCTCCAAAATTTAAATGAAGGTCTTGGTTTTGTTCTCACTGGCTCCCAAGATGGTTCAGAGTGCATGGGTAGGTTTCATCATTCCAGCCCTTTCATGCCCTACAGAGGAGCCTTTTTCCAAAACCAAATCCTGTTCACCAGCCCCCAGCCACAAGTTCTTTCTTCTTCCTCTCAATCCAAAGTTTCTTCAAAATTTTTCCATATTGGTTGTACATGCTAGGAACTTAAATTACACCATCCTTTTGTATATGAGATCAAAGCAACAAATATTCCTGAGCCATTATGGCAGCTGCATGTTAAGAAAGGAAATTCAGAGATAGGAAGAAATTATGAGCATATTGAGGCTTTTCCCTAAAATCATAAGAGCATTTAGCCACTCCGAGCTCCAAGTTGGTATGTACTTTGTGACAGACAGAACTTGGACCTCGATAAAAAGCTAGAGAGTGAAATGTCATTTATGTCCAGGGAGAGTGCAATGGATGAGAGCCAGAAAATCATGCCCACATGAAAGGAAAGAAACGCTAGGTGGATGTATAGATCTGGAGCTTGGAGACAAGGGATTAGAGGTACTCAGGAAACACAGAATCAGGGAAAGAGTCTAGGATGATGCCAGAAATGAAAAGTGGACTGAGCAGAAATGCTTCTGTACCCTGTGGCATGCAGTGAGGTGGGCTGGTTCAACATAATGGAGTGAATTACCAAAACTGACCTGCACAGAAGACCAATGCCAAAGTCCTGTCTGGCTTGCTCTTTGGCCTTAGACTAGTCCTCCCTATCCTGATGCTAAGGTTTTTCCTAGAATTGAGCCTGAACTCAGAGGTTTACCTTTACTTAAAATTACAAAACATCAATACTGACCAAAAACTAATAGGTAGCTAAGACCTGAGCCACATAAAGAAGAGACTATTTTTATCCTGGAAAAACTTACTGAGGGTGAAGGAACTAGCTGAGCTTTTTTTAAATGATAATAATAAAATATAAGTTCTGTAATAGAGATATATACAAGGTTACCATAGGAACACAGAGAGAAGCAATTAACCTTAGTGCCCCTTAAGGTTGTGGGAGGGAACAGTGGGGTAATTAAGATGGAAAGAAAAGTTGGACCTTCCCCCCTGTGGAATGGCACTGGTTGAGAAAGGAGAAACAACAGGAATCAAGTATTGAATCAAAAATACTTCACTCTGGAGCCATGCCCTGCCCCCCAGTGGCATTAGGGGAGCCATGCTGAGCCCTGGAGAGCTTCAGGAGCCTCTGTGAGCCACACCCCACACCCTACACCGTAATGGGAGTAAAGCTGAGACCTGGGGAAACGAGATATTCAAAAATGAATGAGCAAATTGCAATCTCAGACCTCTACCCCACCCAGAACAAGTCCAGGAGACATGGACATAAAAGAGCTTGGAAGCCACATACCTAAATTTCTGAAATGATAGCAACTGAAGTAAAGAAACAACTCCATCAGGCCATAGAAGACATCAGATCAGAGATAATCTCTCAGGTAAAAAAAAATGACAACAATAATGAAAGAATTGCTCTGCACATCTAAAGAAGACATAGATAAAAAATACAAGAGCATAGAAAAATGATGGAAACTTTAGATGAACAATATAGGAAAGAAATTAGAATACATGAAACAGATTCAAAGAGCTATACAAGAAATTATAAATTCCATGGAAATCTGGCAAAACCATTGAATGAAACTGAAGACAGACTTTCAGACCTTGAAGACAGCATTGCAACTAATGACTGTGAAAGGGAAGATCTCTCAAAAATAACAAGGAGGGGCTGGGGATTTAGCTCAG
>NW_004955424.1:18707497-18708712 GCF_000276665.1 Chinchilla lanigera
TCCTATTCAATATAGTACTAGAAACATTAGCCAGAGCAATTAAAAAAGAGAGAGAAATAAAAGGAATAAAGATAGGAAGAGAAGAAGTGAAATTATCCTTATTTGCAGATGACATGATAATCTACATAGAAGGCCCCAAAAACTCCACCAAAAGGCTCATAGATTTAATAACCAAATTCAGTAGTATAGCTGGATACAAAGTGAACATGCAAAAATCAATAGCATTCCTATACATAAACAACAAACACACTTCAAGAGAAATTAGAGAAACCACACCTTTCACAATAGCATACCAAAAAATGAAATACTTAGAAATCAATCCAACAAAGGAAGTAAAATATCTATACAGTGAAAAGTATAGTATTCTGAAAAAAAGATATAAAACAGGATTTCAGAAAATGGAAAGTTATTCCTTGTTCATGGATAGGAAGAAAGAACATTGTGAAAATGGCCATACCACCAAAATTTTTCTATAGATTCAATGCAATCCCAATTAAAGTACCATCAGTATACATCACACATCTAGAAAAAACATTCCTAAAATTCACCTGGAACCAGAAGAGGCCTAGAATATCAAAAGCAATCCTGGGCAACAAAGGAAAGGCAGGAGGCATCACAATCCCTGACTTGAAACTATACTACAGGGCTGGGGATTTAGCTCAGCAGCACAGCACCTGCTTGGCAAGCGCAAGGTCGAGAGTTCAATTCCCAGTACTGGAAAAAAAACAAAACAAACAAATATATATATATACACATATGTGTGTGTGTGTGTGTGTGTGTGTGTGTGTGTGTGTATGTATATACTACAAAGCTACTGTGATAAAATCAGCATGATACTGGCAAAAGAACAGACCTAAAGATCAATAGAACAGATTAGAAGATGCAGACATAGCTGCAAACACACTCAGCCACCTTACCTTTGACAAAGGGGCCAAACATGTTCATTGGAAGAACGATAGCCTCTTTAATAAATGTGCTGGAAAAACTGGCTTTCCACATGCTGAAGAATAAAACTAGACCTGCGTCTATCACCATGCACTAAATTAAAGTCAAAATGGATCAAAGATCTAAATATCAAAACAGAAACGCTAAATCTACTAGAAGAGAAAGTAGGTAGAAATCTCAGACTTAGGGGTAGACAGAGTTCATGAACAAAAACCAAACTGCATGGGAAATACTTCACAGAATCATCAACTGGTATCTCATCTTCTTGAA
>NW_004955424.1:18708812-18710528 GCF_000276665.1 Chinchilla lanigera
AAAAAAAAAAAAAAAAAAACAAGGAACCAGGAAATAACAACTCAACAACTGCAAAATGATGCAAAGAAAAGAATATAATTATGATGGGTGTCAAAGAAACAGCATGAATAAACATGGATGACATTTTAAAAAACTATTTGCAGAGCTAATATAGAAAATTCCCCCAAGTATGGGAAAAGATTCTGACATACAGGTAAGTGAAACATACAGACCTCCAGGTAGCCATAACCAAAATAAATCTGTACCCAGACATATAATAATCAACATCCCAGAAATTCAGCAAAAGAACAGAATATCAAAAGTTGTTAGAGAAAAGGCACAGATCACCTATAAAGGAAAGCATATCAGAATCTTGACAGATTTCTCAACACAAACCATCAAGTCAAGAAGAGCTTGGAATGAAGTACTTCAGGTACTGAAAGAAAACTTCCAACCCAGATGGATGTACCCTGCAAAACTATCCTTCAAAATTAATGGAGAAATAAAATACTTCCACAACAAAGAATAACTGAAGAAATTCAAGACAGCCAAACCAACCCTACCAAGAGTACTGAAAGATATGCCAGAAAGAGATAAAAAATGACCACAATTTCAAGAATGACGGTAGAAAGGAGCCACCAAGCAGAGCAAGCAATTAAGCAGAGGGGAGAAGCAGGGAACCAACAGTAGGAAAGTAACATAACAAAGACAAGCCAATATGTATCAGTAATTACCATTAATGTAAATGGTCTCAATTCACCAATAAAAAGTAGCAGACTGGCAGAGTGGATCAAGAAACAAAATCCAACAATATGCTATATACAAGAAACACATTTAACTCAAAAGGAAGTTCATAGACTGAAAGTCAAAGGATGGAATACGGTACTTCATGCAACAGGAACCCAGAAAAAAAGTGGGGGTAGCTCTTCTGTTTGTAGTCAATGCAAACTTCAAACCAAGAATGATCAAGAGACAAAGTAGGTCACTGCATACTTGTTAGGGGAAAACTTCAGAGGAAGACACAACAATCATAAATATCTATGCACCAAATAGAGGAGCATCCAACCATATAAGACAAATTTTAACAAACATGAAAAATAAAAATAAGCAGTAACACAATCATAACAGGGGAATTTAACACCCCATTGCCACAAAGAGATAGATCAACTAGAAAAAAATCAGCAAAGAAATAACAGAACTAAACCAAAATTATGAACAAATGAACTTAGTAGACCTTTACAGAGTGTTCAACCAACAACATCAGGATACATTCTTCTCAGTTGCACATGAGATATTATCTAAAATAGAGAATATACTAGCCTGTAGAACATGCTTAAATAAATGATAAGAAATTGAAATTATCACATGCATACTATTGGACCATAGTGTAATGAAATTGGAAATTATTGACAAAAGAAATTGTAAAAACTCCATAAACACATGGAAATTAAATAGCATCCTCCTGAACACTGAGTGAGTCACACACGGAAATAAAGAAGAAATTAAACAATATTTACAATCAAACAAAAATAGAGATACAACTTACCAGAACCTGTGGGATGCAATGAAAGCAGTCTCTAGAGGGAAATTTATGGCAGTGAATATCCACATCAGGAAAACAGAACGAACACAAATAAACAACCTTATGTTGCACCTCAAACTTCTAGAAAAAGCAGAGCAAGTCAAGCCCAGAGACCAAAGAAAGAAGGAAATTATAAAGATCAGAACAGAAATTAA
>NW_004955424.1:18712814-18723534 GCF_000276665.1 Chinchilla lanigera
CTTCTATCTAGAATATACAAAGAATTTTAAAAACTCAGATCCCCCAAATTCAAAGACACAATCCAGAAATGGGCATCTGAGATGAATATACACTTCTCAGATGAAGAAATACAAATGGCAAATAAATATATGGAAAAATGTTCAACATCACTGGTCATTTGAGAAATGTAAATTAAAACACTGAGATTCCTTCTCATCCCAGAAGAATGGCTATCATCAAGAAATCAACTAATAAAAAATGCTGGAGGGGCTGTGGGGGAAAAGGAACCCTTCTCCACTGCTGGTAGGAGTGTAGGCTGGTGCAACCACTGTAGAAATCAGTGTGGAGATTGCTCATATAACTAGAATTTGAGGTCCCACTTGACCCAGCTATTCCCCTCCTGGGTATTTTTCCAAAAAAATTGAAAACATCATACCACAGTGATATATGTGCACCCATGTTTATAGCAGCACGATTTGTCATAGCTAAACCTTGGAAACAACACAAATACCCATCAGCTGAGGAAAGGATAAAAAAGATATGGTATTTTTATACAATGGAGTATTACTCAGCTATAAAAAAGTAAACTCAAGGCATTTACAGGTAAATGGGTGCAACTATAGACCATACTCATAAGTGAAATAAATCAGACCCACATGTGTAAACATCGTACTGTCTCCCTTTTGTAAGAATCTGAAAAAGTAAATAAAACCCAAAAGTAAATAAACTCACTAGATATTGTGAAAGGGAAAGAAATTGCTTAAAGGAAAGGAACGACTGGGGTGAGGGAAAGGAGAAAAGAAAGAAAGGAAGGGAAACAATTATATACATGTATACAAAGATATCTGCGATAATTGTACTGCTGATGTCTATTGGTTTATTGAAAGGAACAGTTAATGCTTAAAAATTTTTGACCGATTTTACATGCTTATATCTGGTAATATGAACAAGTAATTTGAAGACAACAATATGTAATATAACAACCATTGATGAATTCCTACCATCTTGTTTAGTGAAGCTCTGCATTGTTTCTAAAGTTCTGTTTTCTCATTTTTTATTCTCTTTAATGGTTTGATCAATCTTGCATTCTTACATCTGCTGATCTGAGCAACTTTGTTGAAGACAGTAATATGTAATACAGCAACCATTCTTAATTTCCTATCATCTTGCTTTGAAATTTTGTATCGTTTTTATTGTTTTTGTGTTGTTTTGTTTTTGTCTTTGTTATTGTTCTTTTGTTATTGCTTTTTCTCTTAAAAATTAATTAATTAATTAATTAATTAATGAACAGTTCGCTCTAGGATCTTAAGTTCCTTCCTAGAGCAGGTGCCTTCCAGTTGTATGCATGGTACTTGGTACGGGGCCTTCTACCTAGAGGGAGCTCAGAAAGAGTTTCAACATTGAACAAATGATCCCCACTTTGCCTTTGTAATAGAAAGTAGACCTGCAAGACCAAGGGACACTGCTTCCTAAAATATTATTACAGCCTTTAATTTCTCATTATGACTCTCTGGACACTTTAATTAATAATTGCTATGGGAAGAGGAGAGCAAAGTGATAATTGATAGCTATTGGCCAGAGCTACTGCTGAATTAAGAATCTAATTATGAAATGAACAAAGCATACCCAAAAAGAAGCATGAATTTCAGTTGCAATGAAAGTCCCAGGCGTAGGAGCAGGAAGTCTCCCTAGTCTGAGTGGCTGTTGGGGGAGATAGTCCAAAGAGGAAGATGAAGAATGGATAAACCTGAGTGCTTGTCAGGAAGTAACTCTTTCACAGTAATCTATATATCATGTCCTGGAAGGTCAAACATCAACACTGGGTTCCTTTTTCTCCAGACCAACAAAACAGGGTAAAATAAAAGCATAAGAGAAACAAAGACAAGAGCTACCTATGCAGGGTGTTACCTACCCTAGGTGCCTTCAGCAGCCCATAGCCTCCCAACACTTCTGACCTCAACAAATCCCCATGATTTGAGGGCTCTGTGAGTCATCCTACAAAGGCAGTCTTTCTCAGAAAGATAGAGACTATAGGAGTGCGTATACACACAGCATCTCAAAAGCTTTTGTTTGAATGCCTGGATGATTGACACTTCCATTAATCCATGGTTTAACCTGTGCATCTTCCCGGTGTCCCCACCCGGGACCATCCTGTGCTCTCCTTCCTTGAACAATTACCCCCCAGTATTACCTGGCTTCTCTATACAAACCTCTTCTCCCACAGCCCTTGTCTTCACTTTTTAGTCTTTGAAAATCCATTACACCCAAACCATTAATGTAGCTGACGTTTACGCTTTCTTTTAAGAACTTTCTATGACATAGGATCCTTAGTACAGTACTAAGTACTTAAGAATTTCTAAACTTGTATCATTTAGGCTGTAGATTAAATAGAGTTTAAATACAAAAGTACAGACTTTTTAAAGAGGGAAATGAGTAATTTATAAAACCCTATACTAAAGAAGAAATCAAGACAATCTGACACACAATTCCTTGAAAACTGCAAATATTAGTATCTGAGGAAAGTGGCAAAAGACAAGAAAGGGAATTTTCTGAATCCCTATGGTTTCTACAGGTGGGGAGTTGATTTGCTGAAGCACTGGTTGGATCATTCCATGCTTTTAAAATAGCTCCTTTAAGAAAATGTTCCTTTTTCTACCACCTATAAAATGCTGCTATGTAGAGAGCTATGCGATGTAAAGGCGACATTCTGTGGCTGAGCTAGGAACTGCAAAGGTTTGACACAAACACTGTGATCTACCTACCCTTCTTATTCAAGGCTCTGCAGCCTTGTAATCTGGAGGGCTGAGGTTAACCTAATTATTTGGGAGCTTCAGCAAGTACTTGAGTGACTGCTTTCTTCACAGGTTAAGCTCCCATGGTTACCAATCATTCATTTCTCCCTCACCAGAGACAGTTTATATAACAGAAAGAGGAGGGCTGGCCTCAGATTAAGGTTCAAGCTCAGCTCCACTGAGCCTACCTGACCTGGTGTCACCTCTAGGCCTCTCTTTTCTCGTGTGTAAATGGTAGGTGGTCATGCCGCCAGCTCCCACCCATGAAAATGTGTGCACGTGTTGGGGGGATCGTGATATGCAGTGGACGATGCCTTACCAAGCAGAATGTCCACTTCTTTTTGTTTTTTTTGGTTTTTCTCCGGTACCGGGAACTGAACTCACGACCTTGCGCTTGCCAGGCAGGTGCTTTTTGCCACTGAGCTAAATCCCCAGCCCCCAGAATGTCCACTTCTGACCAGAAAAGCCTGTTTTCAGACAGAGGACTCAGCCCATTTGCAGTACACACATCTCCCAGGCAGACTCCAAAGTACCTTCTCCTTGAGCCCTTCAACAGGGCTCTCCAATCTTACAGCCTCCATCACAGATCTGAGCCACTGGGCAATCATGACAACACTGTCCTACTCTGCAGGAAAACACAGGCTCCCAGGGTCAGTATGCTAACTGGTCCATGAGTGTCACACTTAGGCATGCAACTTGAACCCAGATTCCTGAGTTCAGGAGACTAAAGCCTCATCCACCCCCCAAGCCACAAGGCAATATTCAGGTTATCTGATCCTTTTTCTTTTCCAAGGCCACGAATACCGAAGGTCTTACCTGGCTGAGTGTTTTTTAGGCTGGAAACTCGGCCACCTCTCCAGCTAGTTTTGTTTTGACAGGCAGAAGTTTCATTTTGCAGATGCCCCCCAGGAGCTTAGGGTTTTCTTTCGCTCTTCTAAAACAAAAACCAAACCACTAATGGACTGAAACTCTAAGTAGATTATCTCCCAACACTGCTTAGATCAAGTTCATCTTCGTATTGCTACAGTGTCCTTTCCCCTATTCCATTTTTTTAACTTGCTTTTATTTTCTACCTTTCCATCTACAAGAGAAGGGAGAAAAAGGGCAAAATAGGGTAGAGACGTAACATCAAATCATAACATCAAAGACTTTGCCTTTTTCATTTTTCTTCTCAAAAGAAAAGCATAAATATATTTATAAATATATGAAGATATATTTAAGGAAGTGAACAGAAGAGAACAATGTGTTAGTTACCACCTAGACTGAAGTAAAATTAAGGTAAGAATGCGTATTTTCCCAGTACTAACAGTTGATTTGGATCTGGGGCCTGAGGTGGAGAAAGGTGGTACAACCAGAGACTTGGTAAGCACTGCAGACTTTGTTTGCGTCTGTTTTTACGAATGTGAAACTCAGAGTATCCAGTTACTTTGAGAGATTTCCTCCCTTCATTCACTAAATGCCCCCCCAAAATTGCACTCATGGGTGGGTAAACACTTGACAACCCAGCTATTCTGATAATACATTCACTGAAGCAACACTTTACAGGCTGAACATTCTCAGAACAGCTCCCCCAGAAATGGGACATATTTTTCCAAAGGGGTAATGTGTTCCAAAGGAGTAGAGTCTGCTTAGAATCAGACACAGGCATCCAATTAGAATGCACTGTTACAGGAAGCTGATATTATCCATTAAGTGGCAGAGGACAAGCCTGCCAGGTCGCGGTCTCAGGATGTGAACTCCCACACCTATGCACCCAGACTAACACTGAGCTCCCAGAAAGCCTGCATCCTTGTCTCTGGTGAAAACCCACACTTAATTATTATGCACACCTGCAGATCTTCCTCATCTCAACAAACGCATTCCTTAAAATTTTATGCCAAACAGTAAAGCTGTTTATAAAAGGGGGAAATTGCCTTATCACAGGGTCCAAATGATTTTAGACAGATCATTTAAACTGTTCACCCCTACAGCCTTATAATGCGTTGCAACTGCAGTATTCAATTCTGCCATTATGGAGCAAAAGCAACCATAGGTAATATGTAGACAAATAAGTGTAGCATGTTCTGATAAAGCTTTATTTAAAAAACAACAGGCAGAAGGTCAGACTTGGTGTAGTTTTTCTAGCCTTTCATTACTAAGCACAAGTTTGCTCTGGAGGAGAAAGTAGTTTGTACTGAAGCAGCAGTTTCTATAGAAGCCACTCATTGGTTGCTTCACACATTCTTCACATTCACAGAACGCCTCTCATTGGTTTAAAAGTGTTTGCAGCTGTAGGTGACAGAAGACTTAGCTCTGCTGACTTGTGTAAACAGCAATTCATTTTTCTCACATAGCAAGGAGTGCACTTAGGTGTTTGCTACTGCTGTTCTGTGTGCATTCTCTCATTGTGTTCTTGGGCCCAGGCACTTTCCTTCACCATTCGTAAGGGGCTGACTGGTTATTAAATATATAGCACATGGCTGATACTCCACCAAGCACAGCATTTGAATCTGAAAGGAAGCAAAGGAAAAGAATGAAAGAATGGGCCCACTGCAATTTTCTCTCTTTTGATCAGAAAAACAGAAGTATTCACAGGAGCATCTCTAATGCAGCTGATAAAAGATTCGTGCTTATCTCTCCCTGGATAGAACTATGCTACATGCGTAGCCACCCTTTATGGAAAGAAAAGGTGAAGGAATTTAGTATTTACTTTTGTGACCTCTACCATAGAGAAAGGCAAGGAGAATGGTGCTGGGAATGGAACCATGACAACAAAACTACACCTTTCTGAGGCATATTATATACAGGACACTCCACCCTAGGGCAGATACTCAAGCATAAGTAAGCATGGAGCTATCCCTGGTGAGAAGGTATTACAAGCTGCTTCTGGTAAAGAAAACCTTGACAACAATTGTACTGGTGCTTCTGATGGTCTTCATGGTATTGGCTAATTATTATATGAATGATGACCAGTTACCCACTAGTCAATATTCCTATTCCCAAAGTTTATGACTTGCCTCTTGGTTCAAGGAAAGTATGAGAGGAGCTTATCAGTCGTGACTATACAGAAATAGTTAGAGTAAGTAGCACTCTGCTGTTATTGAAAGTAGCTTCTGAGGGAAAGGAGATGGCTAGACATAAGGCATTATACTGGTAGATAAGACCCCGGGTTGGGGGAGTATCTTCAGGGCACACTCCTGTGCCCTAACTAGAGCACAGTCATTCCACTATTAGCATAACCTCAAAGTTAACATACTGATTACGTTTTTCACAAGAAGCACATCCGCCATTTTTTTTTGGAGACAGTGTGTCACTGTATTGTTCAGACTTGCCTCAAACTTGCTATGTAACCTCAGCTGGCCTCAAACTCAGAACAATCCTCCTGCCTCAGCCTCCTGAGTGCTAGGATTACAGACGTGTGCCACCATGCCTGGCTGCTCTACCATTTTAGTAGCTGCAAGTAGATAACACTTTGGTTTCCAGTCTTGTCTTGAGCCTGGTATGACACAAGCCTTCAAGCCACAACATCACAGTTTAACTAATTTTAAATGCCAGGCAATGCCTTTCCACAAGCACCCTACTAGTGCAGAGCCAGAGGTAGCCTTCGGAAGGGTATAGGGGCTCTTTCTGTGAGGAAAAGGTCAAACCTATTAAGAGTAAGGTCATTTTCTGGAGAATCAATGGAAGAGATGCTCCACTGTATACCCATGCACACATGAGCATGAAACAGCTCCAAAGCTGAGCTGCTCTTTTACTTTTCCTGCAGTGAAAATGCACCTGTGGTCATGGGAGTTGTACAATTTGACTACACAATGTGGATAATCACAATTATGTAAGTCCTGTTTTGAATAATACATTTTATTTTCAAAGCAAGCTCCTGACTATCATCTTACTTGATTTGCATAGTAAGTGTGTAGAATAGGTAGGACCTACCTGTTTATATTGAAGTGAAATCCTACACAGAAGGGGTAAATGATTTGCCTGAGATCGCACAGATTCATTCTGTGTCCTAGCATCTTACAGCACTGAATTCTCTCTTTTTTTTCTTTTTGCAAAATACAGAAAATTGATTCATCTCATTTTCCAGATCATACCTCATCTCCATACCAATTTCTTACTGCTTTCTGTAGCCTTTTGAAATATTTATTAAGCACTGACCTTGTAATTTGTCATCCAAGCCCCTGTTTCCTTTCCATTCTGTGCAGGAATGCAAGTCTGAACTGGTTCTACCACCTCTGAGACACCTCGTTGGGTCCTCATGACAATAATGTGCTGTCACATATATAACAAGTTGAGCTGCTTACTCTTCAGGTTCCAAACTCCTCAGACTAAATAAACTCTTCCCTCTAGTAGCCAGAGCGGGGGAGGTTTCAGGTCTAACTACAACACCTCAATGCAGAAATACAAAGAAGAAGAAATCCTAAGTAAGAAACAAGAATGGCTAAGCCAGGTTTCAGGGTCAGGGCTACACCCCAGAGATCAGCTGAGGAGAGCCCACCCATGACTCCCTTCAGGAAAATGCACAGGGCTGAGGAGAAGCTGCCCCTCCCATGCTACAGCCCTGCTCTCAGGACTCTGCCTTCCCACGCACAGCACCCTTCTCCTTATCCACTTCCTTTTGTTTTCATGTTTGTCCACCCCGCCCAATAAAGCCAGCCCTTTGCATACTAAAACTTCATTTGTTTAAGGACAAATGGTCAGAGGCTTGCTTCTCAAGGGCCAGAGTGACAGATCGCAGGAGGGGCACACTGGCCTTGGGGGCTACTGATCTGGCAGGTCCCCATCTGAGGAGGAAGAAGCATGTGAGCTGCTCAGTGTCAAGATTCCAAAAGGCATTACCCTGAGCTCCAAGGTGGAGCTGTTTACCAATACTGCGATCTCTCCCCAGATGCAGTTGCTGCTGCAGCTAATTAAGAGAACAATTAAGACTAAGGCAATCAGTCAAGTACACAGACCTCACTCATCTTCTCCGCTCTCAGATGCTGCACTGCTCCCAGAGGGCTGAACCGTATTCAGTCATTCAGAAAATGACAGGAAGAAGCTATTAAATATCTGAAAACCATAAAAACGCAATCATACTCTCCTTTAGCTGAGCCATCCACCAGAGACCAATGCCCAACAATTTTAGAAACTTAGCAGTCCCCTTGAATTCTCACACCCACAAATAAGATTAATCAAAAGTTGCTCAAATCAAAATTTAATTATAAGGTGGGGGTGGGGGAGGTGCTGCTGGCCATTCCCTTTTTGTATGTGTGTGTGTGTTTATGACAGATCGATACTCCTTCTATCACCAAATGCATGACAAAGTCCATGGGGTGTATTTAGAAAGGAAGTAACAGATTAAATATTGAGCTAAACAATTTGATCTTCTCCGGGAAAGACTTTCAGATATTTGTAAAGGTAAATCCTATTAGGAGGAACAGACTCCACGTGCTGGATTGTAAAGCTTCTTTGGAAAAAGTTCATAAATGCAGATACACAAGCCACTAAAACAAAACTTCTCTAAATAGCACAGCAGATGGAGGCAGAGAAAAAAATTACCCTTAAAAAGAAAATCATATACATGTGTACATTAATCATCCTACACTTAATTTAGTAACCACGTTGCAGCGTGCTCCAGGATTTCTCCTACTGAGTAATGTCTTTACCTCTGTGTAGACAGTTGTTGTCTTTGAAGCCCTCTCACAAAAGAAAGGAAATTTTTTTGTGACCTGGAGCTAAGAAGTGAAGCTGATCATCTTGGGGGAAACACAATAAGCAGTGTTAGGAAATATTTTTGCTAAACACCTACTGTGTGTCTTGCAAAGGATGCTGAAGGAATACAGATGAAGATACCTAAGCATGGAATTTCAACTCAGAGCTGAGTTAAAATCCTACTGCCCCATGTGCCAGCTCTATAACATTAGGCAAATGGCTGGATCATTATTTATATTCTCATCTGCCAAATGGGGTTAATATTCTTCTTATTTCAGGGAGTTCCTCCAGGCTTTTAAAGGAGATGTAAAGCTCCTAGAACTGGACTCAACACACAGTAAGTACTCAATGAAGCAAAGATTAAGATAACAATAATGATAGAAATGATTTGTAATAATTGACATTTATAGATAGCTTGACCCGTCCTGAGTTCTATAAACAATCCTACCAAGAACATCTCATAACTTTGTACAGTGAATACTATTATTATTGTTATTATAGTCACTTTACAAATGACCAACTAGAAATTATGAGGCACAGCCTCTCATGGAATTGACTAGAAGTACCAAATAACCTAGGTTTGAATTCACAAAGGGCTTATATTTTAAACTTTTGCTTTCTGCAAATGGAGTGACACCATCACAGACAGAAACCAAGATGGATGGAAATGCACAACTTAATCTTTTTCTCTAGTTAACTTCCAAGGTCATCCATCTTTTAGTGTACTATGAATAAACACTTTGTTCTAAAAATTAAAATTATCTTGTGAATAGCAGAATCACAGTACATCATGTTATATATTAAGAATGTGAACTTGCTTTATATAAATATTAAAATGTACCATGACTTTTAACCTATTTTGGCATTTCATCTTTTTTTTTCAATATATCAAAAGTCTCCCAGAGAGGAGATGCCCTGGCTCTCTGTACACCTTGTGTCAAACAGATGCCACCAAATGCAGAGTTGGAAAGAGACGCACATTAGGCAACATCACATAGTGCTTCCACATATGAGAGACACAACGCAATAATTGTGAAGAGTGCTCGCTTCCACAACTCATGCACTAAAAATGGAAGGATACCTGTGAGGAAACACAGGAGTGGGGCTCACAGTGAAATATGGCAAGTTATTCAGGAAAGGATGACTTCGGAACATTTATTACCTTTCTTTTTTTAATTTTAAAAATAAAAGGAGGAAAACATTGACAGACAGACAACCTTTTACAAAATAGCAAAAGAACAGTACAGACGATACAGAGTTGCAAAGAAAGTGGTAGGAAATTAACAATGCTTGTTGTATTACATATTGTTCTCTTCACAGTGGTTTCTCAAGAAAACAGATAGAGACATGCAGTACTGATCAATCAAGGACTCACTGACAGTTTCTTTCAGCAAAGAAATAGAAGACGGTAGAACAACTATGTTAACTATCCTGTATATACATACATACAAAATTTCTCCTTTCCCTTCTCTTTTCCCACATCCCAATTGCCCTTTACCCTTGAGTGTTTTCCTATCATTTCACAATGTCTATCATACCTCCTAGCTTAAATTAACGCTTTCAGGTTTTACACTAATGAAACAATGCGGTGCTTGCACATGTATGTCTGATTTATTTCACTTATGAGTATGGTCTATAGTTGTGACCATTTACCTATAAAAGCCTTGAGTTTTATCTTTCTTCACAGCTGTGTAATATTCCATTATATAAAAGTACCACAATTTTCTTATCCAGTCCTCCGTGGATGGACATTTGGGTTGCTTCCACAATTTACCAATTACAAATTGTGCTGCTATGAACATAGGTGCACATATATCGCTGCGATATAATGTTTTTAGATCTTCTGGAAAATACCCAGCAGGGGGATAGCTGGGTTGAATGGGACCTCTAGACCTAGTTTTCAGAGGAATCTCCAAACTGATTTCCACAGTAGTTTCACCAGTCTGTATTCCCACCAGCAGTGGAGAAGGGTTCCTATTTCTCCATAGCCTCGCCACCCAGCATTTGTTATTGGTTGACTTCTTAATGCTAGCCATTCTTACTGGGGTGAGATGGAATCTCAGTGTTGTTTTAATTTGTATTTCTCAAATGACTAATGATGTTGAACATTTTCTCATGTATTCATTTGCCATTTGTATCTCCTTGTCTGAGAAGTGTGTATTCATCTCAGCTGCCCATTTTTTGGATTGGGTCTTTGAATTGGGGGGGGCTGATATTTTTTAAGTCTTTATATGTTCTAGATAGAAGCCCTTTGTCTGAGGGACAGTCAGCTAAA
>NW_004955424.1:18727194-18744530 GCF_000276665.1 Chinchilla lanigera
TACATTATTCCTCTTTGCCTCATCTTGCAGCTGTGGAATTGACTTTTCCTGGATCCTTATTGATTTTATGAGATTCTTTCTTTCACAGTCACTAGTTGCCATCCTGTCTTCAAAGTCTGAGATTCTATCTTCAGCTTCATTCAAGCGGATTTAGTAGCTTTCAATGGCAGCTTTGTTTTCCTGGACGTCTCTTTGAATTTGATTCATGTGTTCTAAGTCCTTTCTATATTTTTCATTGAACGCTTCTGACCATTGCCTTTGTTCTTCTATTTTCTTATATGTTTCTTCTTCAGTCTTTTTGAGCAATTCCTTCATTATTATTGTCATTTCACTTTTTGCCTGAGAGATTATTTCTGATCTCATCTCTTCTATGGCCTTATGGAGTTGTTTCCTTACTTCCATTGCAATCATTTCAGCTATTTCAGGCATGTGTTTACTAAGTTCTCCTATGTCGATGTCTCCTGGACTTGTTCTGATTGGGGTGGAGTTTTGGGATTGTGTTTTAGTCCTTTATTTTGTCATGTTTGCTACCGGATACAGAAAGCATTCCCTCTTCAGTAGCTGCACAGCAAAAGCCACTAATGTCCCTAGTTTTCCTGTTGGTCAGGTTTGCCCCTGAGTGACCTCTGAGAAGCGCTACTAGTCTTGAGTTTTCTGACAGTTGTCGATTTGTATCTAGTTATCCCCAGTCTCAGACACCGGCATTGTTGTCAGCTGATGGCCGACCATCTGATCCAGCGTCCCCTTGCAGTTCAGGGCATGTGCATGGCCCAGACTCTGGTTGCACTGTTGCGACAATCCCGGTCCCCAGGCAGTTCAGGTTACAGGCAAAATCCAGACACAAAGTGCAGGGTCGACGGTTTGTGAACCACCTGATTCTGTGTCTCCAGTCAGTTCAGGACACATACAGGAACCAGATGCAGGCCGGATGGGTAGCAGTCACAGACTGCCCATGCCTTCGACCCGCTAGGGGGTTTGGTGCAACTAAAGCACGGACTCAAACCGTGGGACCTGCAGCTCCTGGAGCACTTGCTCACTTGGCGCAGGGCGCGTGGGCACTGGGAGAGGCTACACCCCCAGGCAGAGAGGTCCCTGGGGCTTCTCAGTGAGGACTTCCTCTCTGCCGCGGGTGCAGGGAGGGGAGAGACTCAGTCTGTAATGGCGGCGGGGTCCTGGGTCGCCCCCTCTGCCCTCAGGAAGTAGATGGGAAATACCTGGCTCTCTCCACAAGTTCCAGCTGGGAACTGTGGCGTGGCGGTGTGAGCAAAGCATGGGCTCGAACTGTGGGGTCAACAGCTCCTACTTTTCTTTTTAATAGAACTTATTCATAAGCATATAGAATTCAATTATGATCATGCTGTATTTAACAACTATTTGGCAAATAAAAAAATTCTGAGTGGGCTCCAGTAAGCTAATAGTAGCCAGCCATAGCACATCAGCTCCACAGGGAATTCTTCATGTGTGCAAGTGCAAAACTTTCAGCAAGTGTATATATTCATCTGGTGACACATACAGCAATTCTAAATACTTACACATGCTCAAAAACATACTGCCAGGTGGATTTACTTATGTTCCTCAGAATGGACTTCTCATGCCCCTTCCAGGTGAGTTCTCCATGAACATTGCTTTCCCTAATGTGTTAGATCATGTGGACAAACTTTTGTAGTGTCTATTATTGGTCTTTGTGGGGAATAGGTGGTATGAAAAATGCCCATTTCCATATGCAGCTGGTGGAATACCCAGGTTTCACTGTTGCCAGACCCAATCCAAAGTCAGTTATGAGCCGTTAACTTCCAGGTAGCTTTGGTGAGCTACTTCCTTCTCATTTGGTGGCATGGATCAGAACACTGTTCTATCCTTCTTTAATATAGTATATCAAGTGCTTGGCAATTAAATGACTAACACCAACTCAAATCAGATTTTTGGGGTTTTTTTTGGGGGGACGAGTTCATTGCTAACTGCTCACCCACAAGCATGAGGGATATACACATGTGTGTGTGCATACACATACATACATTCATGCTATAGAAAGCTAATGTTTTAAACTAAATATGGTACTACTCTTCTTAAATGTATAATTCCTACAGAATGATATGCTATAGTCATTTCCTGATATAGAATGGAAGCCAAAAAATACATTCTTTTAAGAAGTAAATTCTGTGCCTGACTACATTTCTGCTGTGATACTTTAGTGCACCCATGTTGCCATTAAAATTTTTTAAACTACCACTTCAAATATCCTTACAGCAAAACTACTACTATTGAAAAGGAATTTGCCCAATTATTATAGCTGTTTCTTTCCTTGGAGATAGGAAAACAACCCATCCAGAATCAGTTGCTCAGATCTCCACTGTGGCGAGGGGAAATAAGTTCAAAGACTTTTCATTAACACTCTAAATTCAAGAAATGTCCACAGTGGATAAAAATTGCTGGAATTCAGTAGGGAGGAGGCAATAGTTTTCAGGTTCTGAATTTTCCCTCAGTAATTTGAAATGATTTTATAATGAATTTTTCCAGGTCATTACCTCAAGTGTTGTCTGATACCTGTGATTATTTTGAAAAGAAAAAAATTAGGCAGGAAAACAGCCATTGAATTCAGAAAGAGAGTTTTGCCTTTATACAGCAGACCTTTTATCTCTGCCTGCCTTGTAGAGTTCTTTTTAGTAATAGAAGAACCACCAGTCCCTACTTGTAAGATCCAATCTTCCTAGACGGGATTCTCATACAAAAATTTCAATCTCTTGACTCAGATATGATCAACTGACCACCAATATTCTATAAGAATTATCTCCACCTACCATTCAGAGAAATGCTGAATAAAAGGGCAGAAGAAAAGAATATCTCCTACAACAAAGGACGGTACTTCATAATAGATAATAATGCACATTCCTCTCCAAAGTGACAAGACCTGCTCACTTTGTGTAGTTTAGAAGCTGGACAGAAATGTCAAGTGACACTAAAGTGGTGATTTCTAATCTTCATCTCACACACATATGCATGCACACACGCACAAGTGTACACACACAGGAAACACATAATCCAGAGATATCCAAACTATATTTAGGCAAACTATTCATTATTTTGGGAAACCACCCATCATTTTGATCACAAATTGTTTGAGTCCATCCAGCTGTTTTAGAAACAGTCACTTAATTAAATGAAGCTTTTCAAACCTCTCTCAAAATTCCAAAATCCAAATAATTCAGGAGAACTACCTATATAAACTTCACAAAACTGTAACTCGCTTTGGAGATAATTACCTAAACATCAGTGGGGGAAAAAAATGTTTTGCTATGTAGTTGGCTTTAACTGACCTCAAAGTCCAAGGAAGTTTCTGATTAAAAAAAAAAAGGAAATTTCTAAAGGGAACACTTTTATCACCATAACCCCTGGTTTACAAACTTAATGAGCAAAACCTGGGTATCAACAAAACCAATGTGTATTTTGTTAGTATTTAGAAGTATTTTGTTAGTATTTTGTTAGTATTTAATCCATTCTGTGTCTTTTCTAAAAATATGAAATGAAGCATAATGAAAATTATATGCTCAGTTAGGGGCATGCCATTCGAATACTATTGCGCTTCACATGCCAAAATCTCCCAGATTTTGGGCTCCCATTGTGCTTGTAAGTGTGTCTATATAGGAAAAATGAAAACGCTCAGAATTTAGAATCAACTCAGGTACTCAGGATGGATAAAACACCAATCTGCATTTTATTTCACAACTAAATTATGATCCAGAGTAATTGCAAAACTATGTTTATCAGAACCAGTGTCTTTACTAAGAATTGGTTTTCGCTCCCAACTTTCCTGACTGAGTCAGGGTAACCATCTCTATTCTACTTCAGAGGTTTCCCTGAAACTCCTCTTCCCACTTCACTCTGCCTGGGTCCCCTCTTTTCCATTATCTGTTCAAGTCATTCCTCACTCTCAGCTCATTTTCATCATTCCAAGGTGCTTAAGCACACTTGAGTAATGAGTCAGCCTCACACCTGGTTCCCATGGTTCCAATCTCTGTCACACCAATCCAGGAAGGACACCACATTTGAACCAAATCCTAAAACATGGTTTTCCTTAAGTCTCTCCAAGTGTCAGAGATGTCTCCTAACCAGATGTCCCCTTATGTCTATTGTCTTCTTCTTCCCTTAACAATAGTATCCCCAGTGGTAGCTGGTTTCACCATTGCCTGAAGAAAGACTAACCTTTCCAGGCTCCTTTCCATAAAGAATGCCCCAGAAATTAAGTTTGGCTAATAAGGCATGACCAGAAGTATTGTATGTGGCCCCTAAGCCATACACTCAAAAGGAAGGGATATGTGTTGGAGTTCCTCTTTTGTCCTTCACATTGACTGGGATGAGATGTAACAGCTGGACCAGGAGCAGCCACTTTGGACACATAAATGGGAGCCACATATAGAGAATAGTAAAGATATTCTATCTTACCTGCTAGCTTTCTACTTTCAGGTGATAAAAGAGAAAAAAATAAATGTACATCTTGTCTCACCCATTAGAAAATTGTGCCTTTGTGACAGCAACCTAATCCATACCCTAATATATGCTTGGTTGTTTGATAAAATTCAACAGTGTTCATTTTCTAAATCTATTTTTATGTATAGAAAATCACAGAAAGTAGAAAAAGACCTGGATTTTTCACTCAAAAATCACATTACTTTTTGGCACACAACACATACTAGCAATATGGCAATATTCTCATCATTGTAAGCTATTTCTTTAAAACTCCAGTTAAAATAAAAAACATTTAATTTCATGTATTTCATTTTTCATAGAGTCCCTAATGAAAAGCTTGTTCCATCTTGCCCCATAGCTGAATGGTGGGCAGCGAGGCCTGGAGTGGAGCTGGGATGATCGTCATTGGGTTCTACATATACAGAGTGGCACAGAGCTCAGGCCATCATGAGGAGCATCTGTTTTCCACTGTCCCCAGGAACCACAACTCAGTGCAGAAAAGTAAGGGCACAGTCAGCTAAGAGGCTTCAAGGAGAGTTATAAAAATGGAATTAGAGAAATTGCCAATTTCAGCAAGTTACTTATGTATAGGTTGGGTTGTTTTTTGTTTTTTTTTTTTTTTCAAAGTTCCAAAACTCCAGGAAAATCTAGATACACCTACAAAATCTTCTGTTTCTGCATCAGACATCTATTAAACACTATGTCTCTGGGTTTTGATGAATGTGCATAGAAGCAACACATGTTGTTATATAAGCCAAGCTAAGGATTTACCTATTTTTCTCATCTAATCTTCTCAAATGGTTGAAGTAGATATTATTTTCCCTGTATTTTTAATCAGTTTCACTGAGATATAGTTTATACACAACAAAATGCACTCATTTAATCATACAATTCAATGAGTTTTGACAAATATATAGATCTATATAAAAATAACCAAAACCAAGATATGGAACCTGTTCACCATCACAGAGTATACTGTGCTCCTTTCCTGTCACTCCTCACCCTCCCATCACAAAGAATCTCGGCTGCAGATGGCCACTGATAACACTTTCCACACTGGGAATCAGATCTGTCTCTTCTTCCATAAATGGGACTCTTTGTGACTGAATTGCTTCACTCATCATGATGTGGTTGAGATTAATCAATGCTGCAGCATGTATCAGTAATTCACTCATCTTCATTGCTGAGTGGTGTCCTGCTGTATGGATATCTCAGGATTTGATTATCTACTCATTAAATACTTGATTTATTATTACTTTTATACTAGTGTGAATAATACCACTATGAAGATTTGTGCACAAGTGTTTATGTGAACATGTTTTTATTCCTCTTTGGTGAATACTTATAAGTGGAACTTAGAGGGCATAACATAAGGACATGTGTATTTTTGTAAGAAACTCTGCCACCTTTTTTCAATCATGCTTATACTACTCATTATACAATCTTACCATGCAAGCCGGGCGTGGTGGTGCACACCTGTAATCCCAGCACTCAGGAGGCTGAGGCAGGAAGATTTTTGTGAGTTCAAGACCAGCTTGGCCTACAAAATGAGCTCAAGGCCAGCCTGAACTGCATAGCAAGACCCTGTCTCAAAAAAAAGACACAAAAAAAGCCAATCTTACTATGGTTTGGTACTGTCACTCCTTCTATATTAGTCATTCTTGTAGAACTGTACTGATATCTCATTGTGGGTTTGTATTTCCCTGATGACAAGTGCTGTGGAATGTCTATTCATGTTCCTATTATCCATGTATTTTTATGTCTTCTTAAGGTGGAATTGTCTCATCAAATATTTTGCCTGTTTTTATCTTGATGTTTTTATTATTGAACTATAAGAGTTTTTATACATTCTGTATAGAATTAAAAATACTTTATCAAACATACATACTTTAATTGTTTCTTTTCAAATGATATTTTTTTGTGGTAGATATTCCTGCTAAATTTCAAAAGATATAAGCTCCCTGAGAGCAAGGACATGATTTATGTAACTGTACCTCTGTCTGGCATATACTATGGACACAGAGAAGCCATTGCCACACAATGAACTGTTGGCTTCTCAACTGAAGAGAGGCCAAAACTAAAGAGATTCCCAGTCAGGTTTCTGGGTGGGCCCACTAGCCAGCACCAGCTAGACCAAGCTTAGCCCATCACACAGCTTTGCCTTCTAAGATTCTCTCCAGGTGTAACAGTCCTACATAGTAAGAGCATAATCTGATATGCATATATTTACATTATGATTTTAAAAGTACTTCCATTTCACATGTTAGCCGGGATATAGTCAAGAAAATTGAAATTGCTATTTCTTCTACCAAGTAAGGAAAGTTAATATAGAAAAGCAGGTTATATAAGCGAGAGAAATCTTATGAATATAATCAGTGCCACTGACATTATCCACCGGAGGAAAACACTATCACCTCTGGGTAGGGAGGGACAATGTAAGGGAGAAATATAAAAGGACAGAACCCACTCCGTGACAGCAACAGCAATGGAGAAATGGCCACTGGAAGCCAAAGTGAAACACCCTGGCTTATCTGTACTGCTCTTCCATAATCTGCTGTTACTGCTTCTCCTTGGTCAGATCAATCTGGAAGCCAAAAAACAAGGAACTCTGGGGAAAAAAATATAGTTTTTGGCATTACATAACCCAAGAAGGCAGAAAAAGGGCCTGAAGGGCAGCCAGGAGTTGCCTCCCACACTTCATTTCACTATGCAGAGGAGAAAATGAGGACTCAGAAACCCCAAATGGTTACCCAAGGTTGCACAACCAGAGAGTGATGGAGCTAGAATTTCTTCAGCTGCTAACCAGTTCCTTGCATTGCTGCTCTACACCAGTGATGAGCTTTTTAGAGATGAGTACACAAACTGCAACCCAAAACCCACTTACCGCAGAGTGCCAACACCGCAATTCAACCTGAATACTGAGGTCTTAGTTCAGAAAAAACAACTCATAAATTAACACCTTTTGTCTTAAAAGAAAACCAAATAATCTATGTGCCATAGATTCACCACCACTGCTGTGAATTATGATTTCTTCTTAGAAAATAAGAGAAGTAGAAAACTGTCCCCACCTACCTGGACTATTATATCTTCCTTTTAACTGATTTTCCCACTCAAGATCTCATCCCCTAGTCTCTTCTGTTCACACTATGTATGACCAAATTTCTCCCAAAGCAGTATTCACTCTGGAAGTCCTCAGCTCTGAAATGGGTTGTCCCCTATGATCCTTTATCAAGACAGTGTGATCCAATATTCCGTTCCTTCTCCACTTCCCTGAGCTCCCAGACCCCCTCCTACTTCCTGCCTCCCAGCACAGACTATACTTACTTCTGACTGGTCTCCCATTTTAGATTAGCAGCAACCAATTCTTAGTCATCTTGATAAGCTAAGACACTGACATGATACCTGGCACATCAGTGTTTGAAAAACTGAATGATTGTAGGTGAAGATATTTGCCTACCAAATAGCAGGCAAAACTGTGGCACAAATTTGTCCTTAATTCCCTGAAAACTGTAAGATGCACGTTAGTAGGTTCCAGTTAAGGAGAAAAGGAGTATTCATGCCTTGGCTTTTGGTACCTTGGCTTTGGTGGCCCCTCATTACAATCAGCAGCCTTATCATCTAACAACACTGGTGAGAAAAATGAGCGCAAGTAAATGGCCACCTAGACTGAGAATCCATTCAGATGCTGACATAAAAAACTGGACAACAAAGCCTGTTTTTAGCACTTTCTCTACAGTGATACACAAGAGGCATCTGCAGGCCCACAACAATTTCAAAAGCACAGTTCTAGGGAATTGTACTATGTAATCATAAAATTACACTGGAGATAAGATTTAATTATCATTTTCACCTTTCCAACACCTTTTACAAAGTAATGCTTAAAGGCTTTGTGAGAAAGAATATTACGCTTAAAGCAATAACATGCAACAATGAAAGCACAAGAAGGGCCAACCAGCAGGCGAGACTTTTATGAGAGCTTAGGTTCAGAGGTGTTATTCAAAATTATTACAGGTGGCTGCCATCTAAAGGGCTTTATAGATTGTATTCAAAAGGGAAGCCACTAGGAAAATAAATGGACCCTGTTTCCCAAAAGAAACCTTTTTCTAAGAGCTGATGCAAGCTGTTAAATACCATGATAAGCAGGCACTGATCACAAAATCCTCAATATCATCCAGTTTTCACCATCAATCACAACACACTCAACGTTACCTCCGATAGAGATGCACAAGGTGAGGGGAAAAGAAGGTAAAGACCCAGCTTTGTCCTGTAAGGATGTTGACAACAGATACTTGAAAATAACTCTTACCTCCCCCGGAGGAATACAAAATTAAGCTTGCTGTCCCAACTGCATTCACAAGCTTTCTGCTACTTTAACAAGTTTGAAGCATGTGGAATGGGTCATGAAGAAAACCTGAGAAAATGTCACAGACCAGCGAAGACTAACTACATTTGAAGCCTGCTGTAGCCTGCATGTTGGTCCCCACTTATACACACACACACAGTTCACAGGTTGGAACCTACCGCCAAGTTTGATAGAGAGGTGGGGCCTTTAAAAAATGGACACAGTATGAGAGCTCCACCCTCATGCTATGGTTTATATCTAGATGTCCTCCCAAATCTGCGTATCCTGATAGATGAGGAGTTTGGGAGGTGATTGGCTTTTGGGGCTGTGATGCTTATCAGTGGATTAGCACAACATGTAATTTTGGAAGGTGAAGCCTAGTTGGAGGAGGTGTGTAACTAGGGGTGGGGGTGGCCTAAAGGGTATATCTCCCTCCCTCTTCCTTTGATCTCTCTCTGCTTCACACCACCATGCCACGATGTGTTTCTCCCCTACCATGCCTCTCTGCCATGCAGCCGTGTCTTGGATGGAGCTGACTGTGGACTGAAACCTCTACAAACTGTGAGCGAAAATAAACCTCTTCTTAGAGTTGTGGGTGTCAGGTGTTGTATCTCAGCAACAAGAAAGTAACTAAGACACCTCATAGATGGGATTGGTGGCTCGTAAATGATACTCTAGGAAACTTCCTCGCCCCTTCTGCCCTCTTTGGAACAAAGGTACCTCATTAGACACTGAATCTGCTGGTGTGTAGCTCTTAGAATTCTTCATCTACAAAAGTGTGAGAAATAAATTTCTGTTGTTTATAAATTGCCTAGCCCTAGGTACTTTATCATAGCAAATCAAATGTACTAAAACAATGACAAAAGGCAACATGGTATCCTGGATTGGGTCCTGTGCCATAATATAGATATTAGTGGGAAAGCTAGTGAAATCTATATGAAGCCTAGAGTTCAGTTAATAATAATATGCCTATATTAATTTCTAACCTTTGACAGATTACTGCAGTTATATGAGATATTAATGGTAGAGGAACCTGGATGAAAGATATGTGAGAACCCCTTACACTTTGAAACTTTTCTATAAAAGAATTATTCCAAAATAAAGAGTCATTTTAAGAAAAGTAATAAGCAAAGTCTATCAGCTATTCTGAAAGTTTTATCCCTTGGGTAATGCCAAATCAAATACTTCTTTCTCATGTCAACTTTCTAAAGAGGAAGATATGGGTTTGCCAAACAATATAAAATCTGGAATGAACAGAGCAGCTATTAATTCATGAAATAGTCCTTCAGGTCCAAAAAAGAATCTGCCACCACTAAATTGTGAGTGATGGCTTGCAGCTGCTAAGGCTCTCAAAGGACTTAGCTAATCCTAAAGGGCTCCTGATGAACTTTCCACTTCTGTTTATCAGTTCAAACCACAGCCATCAGGGATTCACTTTGAAATGAGACCAAAGTATTTCTTAACTCATTTGCATCTGCATGTGTATACTTTTCAATGTAAATAATTTGCACTACAAGTTTGTGTGTTCATCTTCTTTTTTTAGAATATCAGAGAGAAAACTGTCAAGAGGCATGTGCCCAAGATTTGGTAGAGGAAGGAAGGTATTCTGCCTTTAGGTTTAGTGGGAAAGATTAAAATTATATAATGGAAGTGTTCAGATCCTGGCTGGAAACAGTTGATATTGCCAGTTGGAAAAGAACTTAACAAAAGGACTACTCTCCAATATATAGATGAGATTTTTAAAAAGAAAATCAGAAAGAAATAGACCAGTATCTCAGGACTAGTAAGTGTGAAGAGCTGTTCCTAACCTGACACTTAAGGGACAAAGGGAGAGAGAAGTTTCTAGAAACTGGAAAACTGAGTGTATCTAAGACCACTTTACAACATCCACTAAAGAAAATCAGATATATTTGTCAGATTTCCTGTTGCTGGAACCAAATACCCAATACCTACAACTTTAAGGAGGACATTTTTGGAAAATAGCTCACAGTTTCAGAGGGTTCAGTACTTGGTTGACTGGCTCTAAGGCAGAAATATGGTAGAAAGATGTGGCAGAGTAAAAATGCTCACTTCACAGTGGCCAAAACCCAGAGCAGAGGAACACCACCAGAGAGAAAGAGGCCAAGGAACAGATATTGCACCAACCAAGGTCACACCTCTATGACCATTTAAATAAATCCAGATTAGCTCCCAAGCCAGTCAAGTTGGCAATGACAATTAACCATCACACCAGGGGAGCAAATAACCTACCTCCACTCCCTTCTTTCTCTTCCATTCCTTGCTGAGTTCTCCTATTGGCCATATCTAGCTAGAAATAGAGCACAGGAGCTCATAGTTAGCTAAACCCCACATATAGTAGCCTCAAAGCAGGATGAAGAGAGGGGTGAAGAGTAGAGTACGAGATGGTCTGCAGCACTCTCTTACCCTCTTGAAATTTCATTCCTATCATACCTGTTTAACAATAATCTCTTTATGGCTAAATAGCAGAAATTTTCTGAATCCAATATGGCAAATTTTTTAAACTCTTGAATAGGGGTCAAGCCACACTCTGACAAAATGCTGTCATCCCTTTAAAAAAAAGGACATTATTGGCCAAATGGTTCAAGCTAGCAAAGGGCAAGGGCTGCTGTAGGCTCATAGCAACAGAGTGGGCTTGGAAAGAACTATATCCAGATTTCCTAAATGGCCTCACCTGGCTTCAGATAATAGCCTTCTTCCCTTTCATAAGTCTGTCCTTTATATTCCCTTCATCTGTGAAATCCTTTAAAAAGCCAGCAGCAAAGACCTCTCTCTAGAGACAAAGAGGAGCAATGGGGCGAGGAACAATGAAAATACCACTGGAGCACAGAAGGCATAGGGACCAACAATTGCACTTTCAGCACTTGGAGATACCCCAGGATTTGAATTTTCTGTCTGTCTTTTCTTTATCCCCTCGGATTTTTAACTATGTGTAACCGATTCTCCAAAGTTTTAGAAATACACAAGTTATTTAGAAGGGAGAGGGAGGGGAGCTATGGACTGCATTTGGCAATGGGGCTAGAGAAAAAAGGTTGAAACAATGGGTGAGGTCAAACAAGAGGAAGTGGAGAGGGCAATACAGCCTAAAGATGTGGCCTGATGAGCTGGCTGTGTGCTAGGTCTGGTGTTGCTACATATATATAGAAAAACCCACACAGAAAGTATGTCCCACCTCAGAAGACCAAGAAAGTCACATTTCTCCTGTATCAAGATGCAGTGACTCTGAAGCTCCACCTCCCTAGACTATCAGTACTTCTCCTTCCCAGACACTTTCCTAAACACACAGATAACTCAGTCCATAATTCAAGTCTTGGCTTCTTCACTTCATGGTAGAATCTGTATTCATCACTCATTCACTCATTTAGTCAATAATATTTACTGAGCACCTGCTATGCAGCAAGTACTTCTACAAATGGTTGATACAGCAAAAAAAGGAAAACAAAGGTCCTTACTCTTTTAGTCCTTATGTTCCAGCAGGGTGAGGTAGACAAGAAAGCAAAATGAACACAATGCAAGTATGTTCACAAAGTAATACGGTCTTGAAAGAAATAAAGCAAATGGACTCTTACAAGGGGCCTGCTAGTGGAAAGGAGAGTAGACTGAGAAGTCTGAAAGAGTCTCTGAACAGACAGTATTTGGACTCAGATCCTAGATAACAAAAAGGAATCAGCTGGCATCAGCTGACTAGTTGAGGCTTATTGTTGAGGAAACAAAGACAAAGTCCTATGAATGAATAAAGTTAGCTAATGTGACAAGGATGTCTGAATCGGGAAGGGCCCAAACCTTGGCCACAGGCTGAGCCTGGAGCTAACTCTTGGTAAGGACACTTGGTTCCTCGTATGGCGCATCTGCATCAGTAGCACAAATTCTTGCAAATACTCCCAGATCTATGATCTATTCCCACTAGGATGCAAATTTTAATTAAAGCATGTAACCCTGAAAAAGACCACTTGGGAGGAAAAAAAAATCACAGAATTCTTGCAAAGAAAATAGTCCACCTTCTTTCAGGAAAGTAGTAGAGGTGGGCAACTTCCTGGATGATTGATTTTATTTTGAGATCTCTTTTATGAAACAATGGAAGCTGATCACCGAATTTCACTAGAAACCAGACCCAAGTTTAGTCAGATTCCTTGCAAGACATACCTGGTGCCTTGCTCAGCAAGGAAGACAGAAGCATGTAAAATTAGCCATGGCTCTTGGATGAAGTGACAAGACTTTGTGATACAAATAAGGAATAAGCGCTTCAAAGTAAAACAGGTCAAATAGCAATAGGATATTTCTATAGTACCTCAGCATGTTCTTTGACAATCCTAGTGTCAGTTCTTGTCCTGGGTGGAAGAGATACAAAAGTAAAATGGAATGACCCCTAAGAGGAAGGCATAGCTAGGAAGAATTAAAATTTCCTTCCTCTTGGCCCTGTCTCAGATCAGTCACTTGGGAATATTCATCTGCCATGTCAGGAGGACACTCAAGCAGCCATGAGGACAGACACAGGCGACAGGAAACTTGAGGCATCCTGCCAACAGCTGTGTGGAAGCCATCTTCAAAGCTCACCCCCAGTCAAGTTCTCAGATGCTGCTGTCCACTTTAATTCTCTATTATTATCTCACAAGACATCCAAAGCCAGTTAGTCAAGCCACTTCCAAATCCCTAAACCATAAAAACTTCATTTTTTGAGACGATAAATGTTGTTCTTAACAACTAAACTCTTAAGTAAATTTTTACACAGCAGTACAAGCAGTGAGGCCTGGAAGCAATTATCTGGAACTGCACAGCAAGGTATCTAACCTTGGAATCCCTGCTTTGCTAGTTCAAAACACCCAGATCCTCACTCCAGGATAGCATGGCCACAGGACACAAGCTATTATGTATAAAAACAAAGGTGCACATATTTGTACATATCAAATGTGTCTCAAACACGGAAATTTATTCCTATGTGTAGGTGGTAATAATCATACTGTTCTTATATTGTTACCATGTTTTTTATTTGCACACAATACTAAGAAAATACTTTACTACACTTCTAACAGACCCAAAAAATACTTTGATACCATATCTGCCTAAGACTAAAAAGCATAAATGTAAAAAATTCAATGAGAATAAATGCTAACAACCCCTGTAGCAAAATTTCAGTACCTTTAAAGCAAGTTTATTAGCCTGGTGGCAAGTAGAGCTGCCTTATCCTGAATTGCCTGACTTATTAGGCCCTACCTTGACAATATCCTTCCCTATCCCTGTGCATCTCCATAGGCTGAGAAGTTAAGAAGATGCAAACAGGAATATTATTTTGGAACCAAGTGATGTTATTCTCAGGCTTAAACTTCTTAACCCTCATCACATCTGCTTCCCAAAATATCAAAAATATTGAAAATCAGGAACTGTCAAAGGCAAATCAACTCAGACGGTGCCTATTCCGAGACTAGCATGTCAATAGTGTTTATACCCCTTCTTATACCACATACTCTAATTACCTCTGATTATATATTTAAGGAAACTTTCATGCACTGTAAACACTGCAAAAATATATCCCTTCAGGTTCCTATTTCCTCCATCTGGCAGAGGCTGGGAGTCTCCAGTCAGCTAAAGTCCTTGACTAGGACACTTCACCTATGGTCTAAGAGATAGGGAATAAATAACAGCAATAATCACTCAAGAGTAGTGGTATATTTCTCTTTTATTGTACATCTCATAGTCTTCTATAAACCTCAAGCCTAGTAGAGGGCGTTGTTATGGCAAACTGCAATCCCAGTGGGCACCTCCACTACGAACATGACCCCCCACACAGACTGACTAGGGGACCAATGGTGCCACAATTCTTTGCCAGGTTCAAGCACAGTTACCAAAGGTGGGAAAAAAACTATAGCTAAAGAAATAAAAAAGTGAGCAGGACCTGACCCTAATATGGTCTTTTTTGAGAACTGTTCAGATTTTTTTTCTTTCCCTACTTGGATAGATTTCCAGTGAGACCTGGGCAATTCTTGCAATTCAGACCCTCATCTATTTTTCCCTGTGTTCCTGTTACCATAGTCTTAGAGTCAAGTGGTTAAATTCCCCATGGCAAACTCAAACCATTTCAGTTTGAGTTTCTATTCCCAAAATACTCTAGGCTTCAAAATCACCCAGCAGACAAAAGCATTCTTACAGGACTTTTCCCATGGGAGAGTTCTGGATGAGGACTGGAGCCTTTAGGGAGACACGAGGGTCTCAGGAGTGCAAGGAAAAGACAAAAATACCTTCAGAGGCATGTTGTATTTTTATACAGAGATAGACAAACCTCTCACCCGGAACAGATAGAGAAAAAGTTAATGTCAGTTTTCTAATATTTAAATGCTGCTTATGATAAGCCCAGCAGTGAATTCGGTATTTCAAGAGCAGAATAGAAAGAAGAAAATTGACACTAGTCTCCATGACATTTTAAACTTTCATTCAATAAGAATGAATTATCAAATCACATACTCATGCAGTTGAACATTTATTCACTTATTATACATCGTTTACATACAAGGCACCACGCTGAGTGTTGAGTGAGCATGGGTGAGCAAAGAAAAAGATACAGTTCTTGAAATCATGAAGTTTATAGCCCAGAGATAAAAGCAGAAGTTAAATGTGTGTGTGTGTGTGTGTGTGTGTGTGTGAGAGAGAGAGAGAGAGAGAGAGAGAGAGAGAGAGAGAGAGAGAGAGAGGAGGGAAGCAAGAACAGACAGAAGTAAAACAGAAATATTTCTACTAAAATTGGTCAATTGACCTAGTCAGGAAAATCAGGCAAGCTTCTGAGAGGAGAGAGTAATTGAACTGACTTATTAGGCCCTAATCCTTTATTCTGAATAAAGAATGTGTGGGTTATCCAGGGTGGGGACATATATTATAGGAAGAGAAGCAGGTACAAAGAAACTGGGGTAGAAAAGGAGCCTAGCACATTCAAGAGACTGAAAGAAGAACATTACAACTGTATTGCAAAGATCAAGAGGAAGCCTTGTATCAGAGAAAGGTGTCAAGGTGAACAGGGACCAGACACACAGGGCCTTCTGAACCATGTATGCAAAAGAATGGGTTCTCACTCTAATGGCAGTGGGAAGAAATGGAGAGGTTTTAGCAAAGAGGGGACAATTAGATTTTTATTTTTTAGCTGTATCATAAAGAAAAAAGGGCAGAAAGGACCAAATGGAGCCAAGGAAGAGATCTTTTAATATTAGATTGATAATCTAGAGTTTCCCTTTCTTTCAAATTACTATGGTTGTGTTCTAAATTGCTTCAAAACTTTGTTTCTGTAAAATTATTATCGATTATGTTGCTGGCTTCTGTGGATAGGATTTCAAACAGAACATGACAGGGACAGCCTGTCTGTCCTCCCTATGTCTGGCCTCATCTGGAAGTTTTGGAAGCTGAGATCCAGAATAACAAAAAATCTCAGTCATTCACATTCTGAAGGCTGATGCTCATGGTTAGAAACAGGTCTCAGGTCCCTTCTACCCCAGCCTCTTCCAGTGAGCTAGCTCAGATTCCTCACAGACAAGAGGCTGTGTTTCAGGGGAAAGCACTAAAAGAAACAAGAGATCTAAAGATAGAAAGAGAAGAATGGAGAAGGAAGAGGGAGCTAGACATGGGGACAGAGGCAGAAGCTATACCCCTTTTTTGAGCTAACTCTGGAAGTCACATGCATTACATTCATCACACACTTTTGGTTGGGGCAGTTATAAGACCTACCCTGCTTTTGGGGGAAAATATCCCTTCTTAGGTGGAGGAGTGTTGGTCATATCATAAGAAGAAAATGGATAGAAAGATGGATGGATGGAAAGACAGATGGATGGATGGATGGATGGATGGATGGATGGATGGATGGCTATAGATCTAAAAGATACCATCAGCCACACCTTTAGATAACTTGAAGTCATCTGAATAGAAAAGCTATCTGAGAAGTTGTACTTTAGGAATATTAACCTAATAACAAGGATAGCATGTAGATGGAGTGCAGAAATGGATAAAACAATTACCAAAATAGAGCTGAAGGAGAACTTGGCACCTTGGCTCCATGTGTACAAAGTATTACTCTGTGTTTCACTCCTTCTCCACCCCCACTATCCTCCATTGTAAATCCTTGTGCTGCACGCTCCAGAATATATTCTGCTTAATACCAGTCCCCTAGGATTCTCCAAAAAAATGAACCCCTGTTCAAAAGAACACAGACATGCAGTGTTGTTACCCTACTCTCGGAAACTCTGAGTGCTCTGTACCTAGCTAAAATCTCTCAGAAAGCCAGCGTTAAGAGATCTGTGTAACTTGGCTTTGTTCATTGTGTCTCAAACCTTTTTGATCACTGTTCTTTTCTTTTTCCTAATTGACATCCTATGGACCAGCCTTAAAGGCCACTGCCTCAACTTTCCCTGGTTAGAATAGTAAAAGGTCAAGAAACCAATCAATCAATGATTATTCACCAAATGCCTTAGTAGAAATAAGACCATGGGCTGGGGATTTAGCTCAGCGGCAAAAGCGCCTGCCTGGCAAGCGCAAGGTC
>NW_004955424.1:18744630-18769207 GCF_000276665.1 Chinchilla lanigera
ACATTTAAAGCCATAACGTGTCTGACAACACCAGGAGAGCCCGCCATAAAAAAAAAAAAAAAAAGCAAAAAAAAAAAAAAAAAAAAAAAAAAAAAGAAATAAAACCAAAAATAAATGATACCATATGATATATTGACAGAATTTTAGTCCACTAAAGTAAAATATAAAAGTAATAAAAGCAGTAGAAATTTTTAAATATTTCTAGAGAATCTAAGAAAGATGCCAATGAAAGACTCAAAAGGGCTTCCTGAAAATTTTTTTATTTCAAAGAAAAAAAATAACAAAATAACAACAATGAAGACAAAAATAAAACAATACAAAAACAATAAAAATGATACAGGATTTCAAAACAAGATGATAAGAATTAACAATGGTTGTTATATTCTATATTGTTATCTTCAACAAAGTTACTCAGATTACCAGATGTAAGAATGAAAGATTGACCAAACAATTAAAGACAATAACAAGTAATAGAAAAAAACATTAGAAACGATACAGAGCTTCATTAAACAAGATGGTAGGAATTCAGCAATGGTTGTTATATTGCATACTGTTGTCTTCGAATTAGTTGTTCCAGTTACCAGATATAAGTATGCAAAATGGACTAAGAGAAAAAAAAATTAAGCAGTAACTGTTCCTTTCAATAAACCAATAGATATCAGCGGTACACTTATCCCAGCTAGCCTTGTACATACATATATATTTTTTCTTTTTTAATTTTAAAGAGAAAATAACAAAACAAAGGCAAAAACAAAACAACATTAAAAAATAAAACTGATACACAATTTCCAAACAAGGTGATAGGAAATTAACAATGGTTGTTGTATCTTCAATGTTGTTATCTTCAAAGTGGTTACTCAGATAACCAGATATAGGTAAGTAAGACTGATACAAACAATTACACACTAACTGTTCCTTTCCATAAACCAATAGAAATTAGTAGTACAATTACCCCAACTACCTTGTATATATAAATATGCATAGTTTTTCCCTTCCTTCTTTCTTTTTTTCTTTTTTCCCTCATCCCAGTTGTTCCTTCCTACTTGAGTGGTTTCTTTCCCTTCCACAATGTCTATTGTACTTCTCAGATTTTATTTACTCTTTCTCCCTGAAAATTTAGATTTGGTCAGGTGAGAGTAACCGTTTACTGCTTTCATACAAATAAAGCCCCAGGCTAAATTATTGGGAAATTTATTGTATAATGAAATATGAAAAGGAATTTATCTTCCAAAGGTTGCTTTGTATTACAAAGTGATCACTGGTTGCACACAAAGTGAATTTTAAGGGAAAGTGTGCAACAAGCAAAAACTCACATACGCAGTGAAATAAGCTGCCCAAGGAGCAGGAGAGCTTCCTATAAATTACAGTTGTTGGTTCCTCCTGATGGGGTTTTAGCTGATAAAATGGCAAAGTCCTGGAAGGCAAGGCTGTGTCACTGGCCTCACTGTTAGCATGACTGATCACAGGCAGAACCAGCAACTTGCTTTTGTGACGGTCTGCTTTCTTCTGTCCCATTTCTTTTCACCCTTTCCTTGTCTCTCTCTTCTCTCCAAGACCCTTGCTTCCAAACTTTCTAACAATACCTTTGCAAGACAAAGCAATCCCACTCAAACAGAACTTCTTAATATCTCCTGGCCATCCAGATGTTGTGCTGGTATCTCCATCTGCTATCGAAGCAGGCTCTGAGCTGGTACCCAGGATGCTATTGTTGTGTTTAAAACAGAAAAAGTTATTGACAATTCATTCTGTAGCTGTTTTCTATCTCATAGAGAATTTTTGACCTCTCTGTTTTGCCTCAGGCACTATGGTGGATGGACAACTGGGGGTCAACTTATAACACCAAACTGAACTGAATCAGCATGGTGCTGGGTGTAGGAGGCCCACCATCTGAAGATTGTTGCTAGCAGCATAAAAGGCAGAACTAGAGAAGAAGAAGAGAGGCTGTTGGAAGCTGAGATAGGCTGTTGGGAGCTGCTAGAAGCTGTTGGGTGCTGTTAGAAGCTGTAAGGAGCTGTTAGTTCTCTTGCAGGAGTTTTTCATGCTGGCTTTCCTGATGAACTCGGTGGTTCTCATTGTCTGAGGAGCTTGGGACATTGTTGTCACTGAGAATGGCTAAGGTTCACTTTGGGGGAGCTCTGGTCCTCACTTTGATTATCACTTCCTGTATGCAGTGCAGATCCCTTAGACTGCTAGCACAGATCCCTCATCCCACCGGCACAGACTTTCTAGCTTTCACCACTGATCTTTGGGCCTTCCCAGTGCAGATCCATGAAACAAGCCTGCATGAGACATTGTCATGGGTGCTAGGCTTCCAGTTGGACTTGTGGGAGGCACTGTTATGGGTTCTAGGTCTTCAGCTGGACTCATGCAAGACACTGGCATGGGATCCAGGCCCTCAACTGGGTTCTTTGGTCTTTAGTGTGTGGACAGATTTCCTGCACTCTCTTTGTATATGATTCTCTATTATAAATAATCCTATAAAATATATATCCTGTATTGCATTGTTTCTCCTTGCAAAAACCCCAAACCATGACAGGCTCTTACCTCCTCTTAGCGTCTTTCCTGTCACAGCTTGACCTACACATGACCTTCAAGCCTCATTCCCTTTGGATCTTATCTTTTTTCTGAATTCAATCCAAAAATCACCATCCGCAAGTCCCATGCACTCAAATATTGCACAGCCAGGAAGATTAAAGCCCTTACAGACTCTGATCTCAGTTACAAAGGTGCCAAAATGTCAGCCTCCAATGCTCACCCCATCATTGGCCAGCTCACTCCCATGTTTGTCTCTGTAACTGTGCCGAAACTCCATCCCCTCACACACACTGTCATCTTTAGCCATCTACACAACATCTCCTACACACCCTGAATTCCAAGAGGCATTGGATTTTCCTTCAGCATGAAAATCAAAGCCATTTGTTACAACTTCCTGAACCTCCAACTCCCTGCAAGCCTATAATCAAATCTATCTACTCCAACTCTAAACTACTCTCTTTTTTTTGCCCACTGTGGTCTAGCTACACTGGCCTTTTTTATTCTTGAATAAGATGAACTCAATCTCATCTCAGGGCTTTGCTCCAGTTGTTTCCTCTGCTCAGAATGTTCCTTCTTCTGATCTTCACCTGTGGGCTCCTTCTCTTCAGATATTTGCTTAAATGCCTCCTCAGTGAGGTTTTTTAAAGCAATCTGTACAAAGCAGTGAGCCAAATCCTCTGTGAATTCGTGCCATATCCCCTGTGTAGCTCTTAGTATTACCTGGTATTTGCTTATATATCATCTGTTTGCTGTTCTTATCCCCAGGGCCTATCACTGCACCAGACTCAAAGTAAATGCTCACCAAATGGAACTTGATTGAATCACTGAAATGCTCTGTGGGAGAGTGTGAGCTTGCAAACACCTCTAAGGTAGTGTTGCCCATTCAAGACGTGTCCTCATAAATCTGATGCATGGCTGTGTCTTGCTCTCCTGCTTGCTCAGTTGCTTGGGTGCAGGGATCAAGTAACATAGATGGTGACAAGCATGGCTAGGGTTTTCCCAGATGAATATTACAGAGTTAAAAGATCAGGAATTCAAAATCCTTATAAGAGAGTGCTTTTCATTTTGGATCATAGAATCTGTGCTGGAAAAACAGTTAGGACAACAGGAGGGGGTAGTAAATGAAAAAGTGACAGGAATAGAGAAATTTGGCTGCAGAATTGAAAGATTAGAAGTTGCTGCCCACAGAATGGGGGTTTTAAGTACACTTTCAGAAGAACTGCAATCATTGGGTTGAGAAAGAAAGAAAAGAGACAGAGCATGTCCCAGACTGATGGTAAAGCATCGGCAAACCAATCAAGCCCTTTGTCTGACCACAGCGACCACCTCTTGGCATATCTCCTGTGCCTTTTTCTGCCCAAGGAATCTTTGCCCATTGTTTTTGGGTTATGTCACCAGAGGCTCCTTTTGTCTGTCTAAGTTTGGAACAGCCCAGCCCCAACTAAAGAAGGAGATAAAGAAGCCACATCTCATTAGGTATCCAAATAACAGTTGGGCTATTTGTCACCTCAAGGAAATTGCTCCCTTAAAACTTCCTGCTTTCCCTGGTTAAGCGTTAGAAAACGCACCTTGTGCATCAGAAAGGTCAGAACACTTCTCTATCCTGACTTTCTGCGTTGTTTTATAACATGTCCACATGGGTCTGTTTTCCCCACTAGACTTAGAGACCCCTGAAGGTTGGACAATATTTTGCCCCTCTTTATTGGCAAGCACATAAGGTTCAGCATAAAGCAGGCAATCGTTAACATTTATCAACTCATTGAATGAATAAACAAGTGCATGAATTATAGCACAGAGCAGCAGACACAAGTGCTACAATAACATACACCAGACAACCAGGTCACTGGGTCACCTGTAGGGACAAGGAGTCACGATGCCATCTATTCCACCCTGCCTGGGTGCACCCTACCTGCACGCCACTCATGGTGTGAGACAGATGCTCAGGGCAAGGCCCTCTCCCTCACTTCTCACATCCAAACATGGACGTGTTGGGCCCTTTGGCACAAACTGTCTATGAACACAGGTTTTATTGATGAACTGATATTTGCCCAGTTCTTAAAGGTCCTGGGGGAAAATAAACTCTGGAAAAGTTCAAAGCACAGCTTAGCTCAATGGGAGTCAGCACTATTTGTTTTCTTGACATAGGGCTCCTGCTCTACTAGAATTTTGACTTATAATTGCCAAATCATTACTTCCAGTTATGAGTATTTATTGTTAAAACTAATGAGGTGCCTCCAAAAAAATATTTTTCCAACTTAATTTTAAACATTCTCAGAAGTTCTTTTTCATAAGCTACACACGGGGTCTTTGTGAGGGAAGTCCCCTCCTGCCCCGGCCAGACGGGCCAGTCCAGTTCTTGCAAATGGGAACGTCAGTCACACTGGGAGAGGAGGTTGAAAAGAAGCTGGCTGCCATCCACCAAGAAAGACCATCATCTTTCAGGCTTGAGGTGAGTTTTCCAAAAGGCAAAGCAAGCAGACAACTCCCTGACTCAGAGTCAGAGAACCTTTCCTCCCTCTTCTCAGGAAGCTCAGCCACAGGAAAGTCTCCTGGAAAGAGGATGAGCAGCCTTGCCACCAACTCAGCTGCCTCCTTCCAGCTTTTGCCGACTGATGGTGTTTTCCAGATCTCTCTTCCCCAGCCTTCCCCAGATAGCCACTCTAGCATAAAGGTAGGGCAAAGTCTTCGCCAAAAAAACGAGAACTGTGTCTCCTACCATTTCTCAATCTGGTGATGGGACATACTAGCAAAATCTACTGAAGCTTTTAAGTGTCCATGTCTCCCCTCATTCTGAAAACTATGGAACTTGTTTTCATTGTATTTGTCCTGTTGATACTAAGAGTAATGTAAGGGCATCTTCAATTATTTTGAAGTTAATGATAGACACAATAAAGGCAGCCATCACCAGGAAACCACTCTCATATGTGAGAGATAAAAAAGCTCATATCCATGAGTCAGCTGTGGCAGCCGGCAGCGGCTCTCATAAATTGAGAAAGACACTGGGGACCATGTTTAAATAGCACAAGAAAAGAATGCCTTGACCAATTATTAGTGCCTGCCATAGATGAGAGAGTGGATAGTGATAGTGCAGGTGCATTTGCCACAGCAGCCAGTAACCAAGCTCACGTCTGCAGTCTCACTGAATGCCACATAAAATCACTCTCAGGAAGCCAGAAACAAGTTCCGGTTCTGCCATTGGCTGAACAGTGTTTATTCAAGAATGCAGTGGGTAGGGCTGGGGTGAAATTACAAGAGAAAGTTGGAAACGGACCCCAAACAACAAAGCCGAAAGCATCTTCCTGAAGTGAAAAGGGAGGTTTCCTAGCAGAAGCACAGCTAGCATGCGTGAGAGAATGTTAGCAAAATGATGTCTGCCAGCTCATAGCATTTTTTCTGCATTGCTCAAGGGTAAAGTGAAAGATAACAACAGTGTTTTGAACATGTTTAGATGTTTTGTTACCGGGGGGAACCAGACAAAGCTGAATTCTCCAGCTGAAGTGGAAAAGGAAGAACAAAAAAGGCACGTTGTGCATTTTGCTTACTGTCAGTTACTTCACACATATTTCCCAACTACCTGAGGCATGACTTGGTGGAGGGAGTTGGTGGATATCATTTTAAATGAAGGTAGTTTTAAGATTACTTTTAAATGTCTTCAAATAAAAGCTATTTGGGACGTCTAAAGTGTCTCTGAGGCCTTAGCTCATTCTCTGAGTTGGCTCCATCCGAAGTGACAATGAGTGACCAACTGCTCTCACACTCCCCAAAATGAGAACTGCTAGGGGTCTGTCCTTCCTAGCAGCCCTCAGAGCCTCTGTGAGTTCATACCTGGCCCTATGTCTCTTGTGCGAGTGTTGGTGCATTCTTACTGACAGGTCTGATCCGTGTAGGGGATGAGATATACCATTTAGACTATCATAACCTGAGTCAAGACTCAGCTTTGTGAAACTATCTCAACATTTAACTGTCTCCACTTCAGCTTCACAAACTGAAAGTGAGGATAAGGACGTCCTCCTTACAGAGTTAGCAGGAGGACTGAGTGCCGTATTAATACACTTTGTGTGTTAAAAAGCAGATCCAAAACATCCACACCAAATTTCTCAGCCTTCTATTGATGGTGACCTCAGCCCAAGGTCGAGTCTTTGGAGAGAGCTTCCCTAGCCAGGCTGACAATTATCAGTCCTCTCCCTCTCCATTAGCTTTCCCTGCTGTTCTTTATGCCACTTAAGACTCTTACATTATAATTTATATTCTTAGCTTTACTACCAAGTTATCTGTTCATTATCTTTCCTCCAAACCAGAAATCTATGGGCATCACTTCTATCTACGTTGTTGGCTATTATAATGACAGGTCCCAGGACTGCACCTGGTCCATAGGAAGGATGCAATAAGTATTTTTCAATAGATAAATGGACCTTGCCCTACTCTTCCACCTAGCTCAGGTGCAGATAACTCTTCTTAGTAAACTACCTCCTGAGCAACCACAGGAAAAAGCCTGAAGACAAGCAGGGCTGATGTCTCCATTTAATTTCAATTTATCTGGGGCATTTTCATGTAACAAAGAAACATGATCAAAAAAAATCTACTGAACAATGCCTAAAATGCATGTTATTGCATGCAATTGATTTCACTGTGTCACAAAATTCTAAGTTCAACAACTACAAAAAAAAATCAAAGAAATTTGTTCCTAGGAAGAAAAGGGGAAACATTTTTGAAAGGAGAATCTATTGTTCATAAATAAGTTTGTTGCATAGGGGAAATTTTACTAACAAAAGAGGCTTAATTCAGACCCAGCTCAATTTGGGTAATAGCTGAACTCTTTTTCATGGTGTTTGACTGAAGCTAGCCTCCACTGGTCCTTATAACTGTCAGCCTCATAGAAACAACCCTGCAGAAACCAGAAAACACCTTGTGTGGCTTCTTCAGCCATACAGAGGGTACATATTGCCCACCAATGCAAGGACTTACTGCTCTTGATTTTAACTCTAGTGAGTTCATCATATGGATGATTCTCTCAGAACTGATGCCTCCAAATGTGTGGAAGTCCAGTAACCTCATCCCTCTTCTACTTGACTACCTCCTCGGCCATATCCAGTGACTTCACCATACTGGGAAATTACCAGCTAGAAAGCCCAGAAGCTCGGAACTCCCAACTTGGAATAGTCCTTTCTTCCCCACATGCTCACTCTTGCTAAACACACCCTGTACCCTTAGAGCTGACCAGCAGCCATTCACCCACTCGCTTGGATCCTAATTCTTTTACACATCTTTTGCAGCTCCCCTCATCCTACTTTCTGGGCCAGTCCCAGGCCAGGCATTTCTGCCTCCTCCTGTGCAACACCCTGGAGTCCCTTGGCTCCTCCACCCTCTCCTGAAACCACCTTACTACTCTGCCACCCCCGGAAATACCATCTACTTCAACAAAAATGTTCATTAAAATTTTTTTGAACCATACTGGTTGGATTAATTCACTCTCCGTGCAGTTTGTCTTCCTCCAGCTCCTCACCAGCAGCTCATCTGAGTTTCCATTGCAGCTACACTCTCAGCCGCTACTGTCTGGTGCCCTGCAGCAGCATTGCCTCCTCCACAAAGGAGGAATCCAGGTTAATATGGCAAGGGCCTTCATGGCAGCTCTCCAAATGGACCAGCTCACTTAAAATTCTGTGGGAACTTCTAACAGCCATGTCCTCACCCACTTCCCAGCACTTGACTGAACTGCTCACCACTTCCCCCTTGAAGCTCACTTTCTCCTGGTTAGCCTTCACACTGCACTCAACTCTCTTTCTCTCCTTATTGGTTCACCTTCTTTTTCCAAGTCCTAAATGTGAAAATTCCCATAATTCTGAAGCACAACCTTTGGCCTTCTGTCCTCTCACTGGGAAGTTTATTCATTATATCATCACCTACAAAGAAGTTGCTTCCAAATTCCATGCCTCCAACTCTACCACACACTCTTAGTGCTTCTATCAGAATATCCCATGACCACCTCAAAACAAACATCTTTAAAATTTATCTTGCTCCTTTATATCACTTTCTCCTGTTTCTATTATACCACTACCCATCTCCCACTCATTCAAACATTCTCTCCTTTCTGCCAGTCATGACCAATCACAAGTGTTCAAACTCTTGAATCCATTGCTGCGTCCTGTTCCAATTTGTACCTACCTGATTCTGTCCCTCAGAACACTTACTTCCAATCCTAGAAGAGCTTAGTACTGCTGCTCCTTATTCCTAAGTCCCAGGGCTCCTACCAGCAAACTCAGCAGCTAACAAATCTAAATCACACCTTAGCTTGGAATCCCAGAGCCTTCCCGAAGTGACCCAATCTTACCTTCAAGTTCAATCACTCTCCGCTTTCCTCAGTGAACTCAAGCTGGTCTGTATTATCCAATGACTCCCTGTTTTCAAATATGAGCTTGTATTTCCTGCCCCCACATCGTTGTTTGCATCATTCACCTCGATCCATCTTGCTCTCTTCATATCTTCTCCCGGAATTAAATCTCATACACTTTTCTGGGCCCACATAAATGCCTTTTCTTAAATTGAGACAGGATCTCACTATGTAGTTCAGGCTGGACTTGAGCTCACTATGTAGCCCAGGCTGGCCTGAAATTCTCTGCTGCAATCCTCCTCTTTTTTTTAAGTACCAGGAATCGAACTCAGAGCCTTGCACTTGCCAGGCAGACGCAGTGCTGCTGAGCTATAACCTTGGCCCTCTGTAGTCTTCTTGACTCAGCCTCCCTGGTGCTGTGATTACAGGGATGTGCCACCATACCCAGCATCAAATGTCATGTACACTTGAAACCTTCCCTGATCCACCATTAAACATGGTCTTGTCTCCTCTTGAGCATGCAGAACACTTTGTCTTTCTATTGTTTATAGGATTTAACGCATTCTGTATGCCTCCTAATGTCTCGTGCTTATAGAGGTGCTACCTGAGTTGGAGGCTCACCTTCCCCTCCCTGTCAAACCCCCATGCCCTCTAGAACTGTCCCTGTTAACCCATTGCTGCTGATTTAGACATTCTTCTCCTTCCTCCCTTTCTCCTTGCCTTCCTCTGGTGTTTCACTGCAGACAAAGATTCTAACAACCTCTGACACCACCTGCCCTTCAGTCATAAACTTACATCCCTCTGCCCTGTGCAGTCCTAGCATCCTAACTTTCTGTCCATACTGACCCTGAAATATGTCTCAAAGTGAGAAGTATGCACACTAAACCATGAATTTGTATGGAGGTTATGCTTCCACAGAATTGAAAATAATCTTACAAAATCCCTAACAGTGCTTCTTTCATACCCAGATTCTAATAGTTTATCTCTAGCATATCATGTGTCTATCATTGTCTTCCTTCACAAATGAACATATTCATGTGCCTGACTTCATAGGCTGAAAGAGGCCAGAGCCTCCACTTACACCAAAAATGATTCAATTTGTCTCATTTCTGTTCACTTGGTGAAACACACACTTCGAGTCACCACTTTGACATTTTCATTCTCTTGTGTTTGACTCTTTTTAATACCCAGGGAAAATTAGATAAAATACTTAAACAACTGTATACGTAAGCATATTTTATGGCCAAAGTTTGAAACACTGCAGAAAGGGTTAGAAGCTGGCAGGCAATATCAAAATTTTGAAATATCCCTTTGGCTGCTGTAAGAAAACCCAGATGTGGTTCACAAAACATAGTGTGGGAGTATCAACTACAACTGCACAAAAGTTAAGGGTGTACAAAAGTTGAGACCCCTGGGCATTCCTTGCCCAACACCCAAGATCATGTCCTGACACCTTGGCAGTCTCACTGCAGAGACATTACTATGAGCAAAGGAGAAACTCAGGGTCCCATATGTGGAACTGAAAAATTACACTTAAAATTCATTCCAATTTTATTATTCCAACTATATAAGGAATTAAAGAGGATTTTGTTGTCTTGCTTACGACTATGATAGTATTTTGTAAACAATAAAATGTTATTTGGCTGCAACATGTTAGAACCTTGTTTATATGGAAAAATTCATTCCATATTCCAGAGGACTTCAATGTACATTTTAATTAATTAAATTTATTGATACAATTTAGATGTACATAATGATTACATTCATCATAGGGAATCTGTATCTGTACATGATATATCTTTTTTTTTTCCAGTACCAGGAATCGAAATCATGACCTCGCGATTGCCAGGTGAGCACTGTGCCACTGAGCTAAATCCCCAGCCCCCTGTACATGATACATCTTTATTCTTCTTTTCTTCCCATTCCCCTCCCCTTTTTTGGTTCCATTTTATCATTTTCTTATATTTTCCTTTTCCCTTCCTTCCTTTCCTCCTCCCCCTTTCTCTTCTCCTTTCCACTGGAACATTTTCTTCCTATTTCACACTATCCATTATACATTTTGGTCCTTATTACACTTTCAGTTTCTCACACCAGAGAAACAATGCAATATTTAGATATGTGTGTCAATTTATTTCATTTAAAGTTATGGTCAAAAAGTGTATCCATTTACCTAGAAATGTCACAAGTTTATCCTTATTTATGACTGAGTAGTACTCCATTGTATTTTTTAAAAGAAAATCACATCTTCTTTATCCATTCATTGATGGACACTTGGGCTGTTTCCAAGATGTAGCTATTATAAACATGGGTGAGCATATACTGCTGTGGTATGATGCTTTTATTCTTTTGGGAATATACCAAGATAGAGAATAGCTGGGTCAAATGGAACTTGTAGTCCTAGTTTTTGAGGAATCTCCACACTGATTTCCACAGTGATTACCCTAGTCTACCTTCCCACCAACAGTGGAGAAAGGTTCCTTTTTCCCCACATCTACACCAATTTGTTATTCGTTGATTTCTTGATAATAACTATTCTTTCAGCAATGAGATGGAATCTAAGCATGGTCTTAATTTGTATCTCTTCATATGAGACGTGTATATTCATCTCAGATGCTCATTTTTGGATTGGGTTTGGAAATTTGAGGAGTCTGATTGTTTTTTTAGTTTTTTATATATTCTAGAAAGAAATCCTTTGAGGAAGAGCTGGCTAAACTTTTTCCCTGCTCTGTGGGTTGTCTGTTCACTCTGTTGGTGATTTATTTTGCTGTGCAAAAGCTTTTTAATAAGATGAGATCCCAGTTGTTGATTCTTTGTGATAGTTCCTGTGCAATGAGTTTTGTTCATGAAGTCTTTGCCTACACCACTGTTTTCAAGAGTTCTACCTATTCTATCTCCCAGCAGATTTAGCGTTTCTGTTTTAATATTTAGATCTTTGATCCATTTTAATTTTACTTTAGTGCATGGTAAAAGATATGGGTGCACATATATTGCTGTGATATGATGCTTTTATTCTATTTAATTGCCATATGTTTATGTAATTATGCTTGCTTTGCCTCTTGGCTTTTTACTATTGGTGCCCTTGGGATTGTAGTCTTCATTATCTCTTTCTAAAATATCCCTCAGAACATTTTGGAGAGCTGGTTTGGTGGTCATGAATTTCTTCAATTGATCTTTGTCGTAGAAGTATCTTATTTCTCCAGATTTTGAAAGCTAGCTTCGCCAAGTACATCAGTCTTGATTGGAGGTTGTTTATTTTTCCAGGTCCTGAAATACTTCAAGCTCTCCTTGATTTAATGGATTGTGTTGAGAAGTCTGCCGTGATTCTGATGGGTTTGGCTTCATAGGTGATTTATTTCTTTTCTCTAACAGCTTTTAGTATTCTGTTCTTGTGCTGACTTTCTGGAATCTTGATTATTACATGCCTTGGTGTAGATTTATTTTGGTCATGACTAGTTGGATTTCTATATACCTCACTTGTTTGTATATCAAATTCTTTTTGCATACTTGGGAAGTTTTCTGCCACTACTTCTGTGAACAGGTTTCTCATATCATTTTTATGCTGTCTCCTGCTTTTTCCAATGACTCCAATCAATACTATATCGTTCTTCTTTGCATCATCTTGCAGCTGTTGGATTGATTTTTCATGGCCTCTTGCTATTTTTGAGAAATCTTTTCATGATTGCTAACTGCAGTCTTGTCTTCTACATCTGATATTTTGACTTCATCTGGTTCATTTGGCTGTGTATACTTTCAATGGAATCTTTAACCTCCAGGATATCTGTCTGAATCTGTTTCATGGATTCTATTTCTTTCTTATATTGGACATTCACAATTTCCATCATTTTCCTAAGTTCTATTTTTTTATCTGTGTCTACTCTAGAGTTACTGAGCAGGTCCTTCATTTTGACCATCATTTCTTTTTTTATGTAAGAGATTACTTCTGATTTTTATTTTCTCTATAGCCTCATTCATCTATTTTTTTTTTTTTTTACTTTTGCTACCATTTCAGAAAATTCAGGTGGGTGGCTTTTGATTTTGCCTATCTTTTGTCATCTGGACTTGTCCTGAGTGGGCTGGGGGTCCGGATTGTATTTTATTTCTTTGTTTCTCATTTTCTATTTTTTATTTTAATTTGTTTTCTGTGTTGATGCTTCTAAATTGCTTGTGATAGGTAGCTTTATCACTAGTTTTGAGGCTTCCTAGGAAATGTCTATTCCTCAGAGATGTCTTCTAGGGGTAGCTGGCACTTGGCCTTTGTGCCTGTCCCAAGATCCTACCTTCCCAATTTATTAGAGATGAGAAGTTGCTATCTACTTGACTCAGCATGCAGTCCTTTGGTATTGGAGTATGGTGATGGTTATGGCCCCAGATAACCACAGTGTTGTCAAACACAGGAGAACAACTGATTGCAACAGTTATGATATAAAGTAGTACAGTTAGCAATAAAGTAAGTACAATTAGTGATAACAATAGCATCCTGCACATCCTAGAAACTGAGAAAAAAAATGCTGGTACCTATTAATTTGGTACCTTTAACCATGGGAACAAGATCTGCAGTTATATATCAAAATCCAACATAAAGCAGGAACCTACATGCAGTGAGTTTTCCCTTAGTAGAATGATTTTACCTGCAGGGGGTAAGTTTAAGTGGGATGGGGGGAAAAGAGATAAATATAGAGAAATATAGGTGAAGCAAGGCTGAAGAACAAAGGATGATCACCCAAGCTTTTGGAAACTGGAGAAGGGGACAGGCAAGAAAGGTGAAAGAAAAAGTAAAAGTATATTGAAGTGAACCAAAAAGAGTAGAGACAATGTTCACTCACATGAAAATATCAATAACTCAAGAAAGACTGCTACATAAAGAGAGTAAAATGACAAACAAAACAAAACAAACAATAAAAGTAAAAACCTAAACAACCAAAAAAAAAAAAAAAAAAAACAGAAAAAGAAAACAAAACATACAAACAAGATTCCTCTGATGCCTTCAGTTCTGTGGTAGTGTCCAAGTCAGAGCCCAAATCTGAGTTAGGTACCCCCTCAGGTTTGTAGTAGGATTAGTGCTGGGTATGGGCTGACCTTGGCCTCCCAATACAGGGCTGGGACTAGAGTCTTCAGTCAGCAACTTTCCATGTTTCCCTCCATGGCCCACCCACTTCTCCTTACACTGTTTATCTCTGTGCACTCTCCCAGTTGCCATGGCACTCTCAGAGACAGCCCCGGGCTGCTTCTAGTCCCATGTGCAGCTGGCCTCTCCTGGCCCTTGCATGGCTTCCTCTGTTCCACTCCTGCTGGAGTATCTCTCTCCTCTCTTGTGACTGGGAGCAGGGCCAGGGTAGTGCTGACTTCCTGCTCATTGCCCCACCACAGTTTCAGGCTATTAAAGTCCCATGTCTCTCTCTCTCTCTCTCACACTCCACTGGAATCACAGCAAGAGGGGTAGGACTGTTCCACTCACTACCTTCACCACTGCCCCTGAGGTTCCTAATCTTGTTGTCACTAGAGGCCCCAGTTAGCTGCTATGGCACTTGACTAAAGAAAATAACTGGCAGCCCATCAGGGAGGAAGCATTTGGTCACTCTCCCCTGTGTATGCTGGAGGAATATGCTGCAACATCTTCTGTATGGAGGAAGGCAAAGGAAGTGAGAGGCCTTACATCCCAAATTTGTCCTGTGTGACTTGGGTTTGTCATGCTGTTTTGGTCAATTGGTTTTTTGGGAACTTCCCAGAATGGCAGTACCTGCTAAACACCCTGTGGGCTGCTTCACCATTTTATAAAGTCTTATGCTTAAGTTTTGCTTGATCTACAAGTCTTGTTTCATATTGATTTGGGCACCAGATGTATGGCCCCCCCTTTCTTCCAATTACCTGTGTATTTGTTGTTGTCATTCTTGTTGTTGTTGTTGTTGTTGTTGTTGTTTTAATTACCTGCATTTTTTTAAATGATTTTCTCTGAGTAATTTCAATATGGCTCCTCTTCTATTCAGCCATCTTGAATCACCCTCAAAATCTATCTTAAAATATATTTCATTATAAGCTCTTTGAAGGCAGGGCCCATTTCCTACTTATCTTTGTACCCTATCTCTCATATTTTTAATATAAATGCTCAAATGTTCTTATAACATGAGTAAGTGAATTGATATAAATGAAAGGAAGCCAAATTAAGCAACAGGAAAACTCTAAAAATGTAATCACTTGACATTCAGTAAACCTAGGTTGTTTCAAATGGGACTGTTTGAATCAGAGTCTTTCCAAACAAGACACAGAAATCCTACAGTTAAGAAAATAATTGTGTACATTTACGTCTTCATCAGATTATATTTCCTCACATGCAGATCAGCAGAATCTACTTACATAGAATTTGACAAGTCTTTCAGAAAAGACAAAGGGAAGTTATTTAGCTTCCTTGGCTCAAAGGCAAACTTGAGCTGGGGCTAGAGTGGAGAGGAAATAAAAGGCAAGAGAGGCATCCACAGAATGTGGCTCCTTCTCATTTGGACTTTTTCATTCCTTCACTGACAGCTGTCAGTAAAAGGGTAGGAAAATGTTTATGTTCTGCCTTAAATGGTGTTGCCTGTGCCTGATTTTCAGGAAATCACCTAGTTAGAGGCTGTCTATCCTCCTGCACAGAGATTTTACACACACACACACATACACACACACACACTATTTAAACCACCACTTCTTCCTCTGAATCCAGAGCTGGCTCCACTACTGAGAATCTCCTCTCTGGGACAGACATCAATGGAGCAAAGAAATTGCCTCTACCTCTGGGCCTGTTACCAGGGTTCCCCCTTTTCAAACCTTGCCACAGCCATGCTCTGAGAAACATTTATCTCTGCCCCCCTCATTGTCCCACTGCACCAGAAACAAGGAACAGCAAAAGAACAGCCATTATTTGTATTTGGCAAGAAAGGCGGCAGTAAAATTGAAGAGGCAGTGGGTATGTAAATGTCAGGGTGAGGATATGAATGAAGCGGGGGCAGGAAGCACTAAGGAGCAGTCTCAGTGGAGACTCTCAATTAGAGAGACAAGTAATTGAGGGAGGGGGAAGGAAAGAAAGAGACGTGGGAAGGAAGAATCCACTGTGCCTGACAGCAACAAACTCATGTTCAAAGGCTGTTTCCACCTCCTGATGTACACAGAATAATGGCTGAGAGCCACAGATCCTGGAGCTGAATGTCCACAGGTCAAATCCTAGTTCGGCAACTTGCTGCTTATATGCCTCATATAGGTTAATTTCTTAACCTCTTTGTGCCTCGGTTTACTCATCTATAAAGTAAGGAAGATGATAATAACTATGCAACAGAACTGTCATGTGGTTCAAAGGAGTTCTAAGTATAGAAGGGTTAATGAGAGAACAGCATCCAGCACTGGGATGTGAGTGGGAGCTGCTATTTTAAGATGATCTGGTGAGAGTAACTTCAACACTCCTGACTTCCTTTCCTTATTTAGAAAAAGAAAAGCTACTTACTCTGTTACTTCTATCACTATCATTCTACCCAGTTGGTGTGTATTATTTGCCCCACGCTTTGGGAAAACAACTGCCTGAGCATGGGAGTAAGAAGGTGCTGGATTTTCAGCACACTGCAAATGGGGGCCCTGCTGTTAATTAATACAACATGACTCTTCTGGAGCAGACATCAGCTCTGGGGTCTCCAGTGGGCTGGGTTCCCACATAGGGAACACACTCAAGCCTCTAAAGGAGAAAGTTCTGGCAGGAACCATCATTCTTCAAATAGCACTCCCTTCAGAAAGTGAAAATGCTACCATGAGAAATAAAATAAATATCGGATATGTGATTGTTCCTTCAAATTTAGCTTCGAAGTGGGTTGTTAGTCAAACTGAATGGGTGAAATCAGTCCTCAATGAACTTTCCCTGGCATCTTATCCCAAACCCATGCCAACCAGGGCTGGACTAAAGAAAAGAATGCAGTCGGTGAGACAATGCACTAGGACTGATTTGTACGGGACGCCAAAGCATCACTAGGACACAGAGTGTTGCCAGAAAGGTTATAAAGTACCTAAGAGGAGTATTAGGTGTGATAGGAAGAGTACAGCAATTCACCAACTCTTATCTGTAGTCCTGCCATTCTCCAGAGGTGTCTAAAGTTAGGAAGAGAGGGGTTTGAGCAGTCGCAACTTTTTAGAGAGCATTAGTGCCATTGTGCATCTAGGGGTAGGGCCAGGAACAAGAATGCGTGAGGTAAAATGTATCTGTCCAGAATGCCATTGGCTACAGGGCTGGGAATAGCGTGAAGGAATTCTGAAAGCCTGCGTTTCTCAGCAGTCGGACACTGGCTTCCTGCCCCTGCCTGCAATGCTCAGTAGAGCGCACTTGCCCATCAGAGGCCTGAGCTGCACTTCGGGAACAGCAAGCGATGAGGTTGGCACTAGCAAGCTTCTGCCAGACTCCGGCTCCTCGTCGCTGGCTCCCAAGCTGCACGCCACCCAAGCCTGGAGTACAGAGCCCCATCCCACCATAGGACCACTTTTCCTGCTGAGCCTGGAAACTACAGGCAGCTTCTAGAAGGTCTTTCTTCTCAGCATCACTACAGCCCAAGCCAAAGTCCCATGGGGATGTGTCTCGTGAGCAAATCAGGGCCCCACATCTGTGCCCTAGGCACACAGATGTGCAGGACAGTCTCAACTCCTGACAAGACCTATAAGAAATCAAACTCCTCCAATACAAAAGGGAGGCTCACATGCCCAGTGGTCAGAATGAAAAACAAATACAAGAATACTGGACTTTCAAGAGGAGATTCCGTTCAGAGACTTTAATTGGAATCCTCCACTAAGACTAAAGGAACCACGTGCCTGTTTGCAGGCGTCAGCCTCATTTTTGCCTGTTATCCTGGCTTAATTGTTAATAACACCATTTTCACTCTTGGAAGTGATTTATTTGGGTGTATGTGCATGCGTGTGCCCATGCATACATGTACATGATGAGCATATACCCAAACTGCCGCAAAACACACTACAGAGAGCAGGCTCCTGATAAAAAGGTCACTGCCTCCACTACCAGTGCTCAGCACAGTCTGACACGCCCATTTAACAATGTTCCAAAGGAACCACTTCCCTGATAACAGAATCGCCTTCACTTGTTCGATGATTTGTTGCTTTGTAGTTGGAAAACCAGGAAGTGGTCATTCCGGGAAAAGATTCTTTCCGCTGTCTGTTCTGTTAAGTGCACCTCTCAGACTCCGTTATTTTATCTCACTTCCCTGAGGACTCTGCCCTTAGCTGACTTCCAAGTAGCAATATGATTCACCTTTTTGCTTCAGTTTTAAAATGCCAGCATATTCTTAGTATTATAGCCCTTTAGGGATGAGTGGCTATATGAGGAATAAGAGAAAAAGTAAAACCCAGAAAAGAATGTAGAAGTGTAAAGTACAGAAAAGATGGGGGACAGGAAGAAGAAAGAAAATAGGAGGAGAAAGGAGCTAAAGAGGAAGATGAAAATGAAATGAGAGGAAAAGAAAGAAGAAAAGAGAATCATTTTACCCCATACATTATTCAAACATCTATTTCTCGTGGACTGTCCCATCCATTGGTAAAATCCACAAGTCCACAGTTTGGTGGGCTCAGCCCTATTCCAGTGGGTGTCTCTGGCTAAACTTGTTCCCAGTGTCTGAGCCAGGAAGACCTTCTGCCGCACGTCCCAGGGCCACAGAGTCTACAAGAGAAGAAAGAACCCAACCAGCAGATAGTGCTGGATACTGGGAGGAAGGGATAGCTGACTTTATCCACACTGATGTCCCAAACAAACCCTGTACACAGCTCCTGTGATATCCCTCCCCAGGGAGAGGGTTCCATGTATTATCTACTCCCAGCAATGTTTTACAACAATAGTACCCAGCAGCTGGGTATGGTGATATATGCCTGTAATCACAGCACTGTGGGAGGCTGAGGCAGGAAGATCACAAATATGAGCCCAGCGTAGGCAACTTAGACAGACTCAGTCTCAAATTTAGAAAGAAAGAGAGAGAGACCCAAACCAAACACTGTTAAACTGTATGGGAAAACCACAATTAAGACAAATGCTACTTCTCAAAACCAAAACACACTCTGTAACCCTGATACATTACTGGGTAGCAGAATCAGCATTTTTCCCTCCCTGTTTACAGGTAATTATGCCCCTCTTGCATTTTATGATCACTAAATATTGAAAGGTTTTTAAAGCCTCTGTTTTAACCTACAAGCTCATGCTGATTTGAACTTGTCTACAAGGACAGAGATGGGGGGGAAAAATCACTTCTTCCAAATGATCCAATCTCACGATTAATAATTGAGATTCTTTTTCTCTTTCTCCCCTGTCTTTTTTCTCTCCGAACTGGAGTGCACTCTTCAGCTTGTTAAGCTCAGCTCACTCCCACTGATAATTCACCAGAGATCATAATTTATGGACAATTGAAGCTGCAGAAACATCTCTTAGAAGGAATAGAGCAGATCCATAGCAACAATTCTTCAGGGGAATATTAATCCCCGGCTTTATGTAGTGCTAAGTGTACAATAGTAATCAGAACTTGAGTAGAAGCTGCTAATCATTGAGGGGAAAGGCTGTATAAAGAATTCATAATGGAATTAGCCTGCGGCAAACAAAGAAAGACAAAATTAAATCAGCCATCAAATTGCACCAAGGAATTTTAATTTACAGGTTAATGTAGGATTATGTAACTAACTAATCACAGCTAACATTTTCAATGAACAACCAATAAAATTCTGCTCTTTTTTTCCTTTCTAATCTTACTAATGGTATTCCAATAATATGCTTTTATGACCCTATAATGTACTAGAAATGATTCTCAAAAATTCTAAGAGTCCTTCCAATTGTCAGAACTAGGGTAGAAACAGTTTTGAAATAATTCATCAAAAATGTGGATCTGGGAAGATCCACTCCTCAGTTCAGCCCAATAATAGCTGGGGAAGTTTGCATAAAATAGATTTACATAACCATATAGCTTTAAAGTATATGCATGTTTTTCATGCAGTGCAGGGAGCTAAAATGGGACAAAAGAGACTAAATTAAATATGTGAAACTAATTTGGAGCGCAAAGGGTATCAGCTAATTCTAAATAAAACCACTGCCATAGATTTATATGTCAATATTGCAGACATATCCAATGACATACACACCAAGGACTGCACTAACAGAGTTTTCATGGTTTATAAATGTGAACATCATAAAAAGAAATAAGGTTTCTAGGATAAAAAGTTGATTAGCATTCCCCACGGGAGGGGGTCGGAATCTTGTATCCTCCCCAGTTATATTTTGATATCAACCAATGCATGACAAAGACAGAAAAAAAAAACCCTCTATGCAATTTGAAAAATTATATGAAACCCACGGCTTCATAAATATAAATATATAAAAAGACAGCATAACTCTTTGCACATTGGCAAGGAGAAACTCCAAAATTATACTGTACACTTAAAAAGACATCAGTTTAATCAAAAAGATCTTTTTCCAACATATGGCAGAAGGAAAATTATTATAAATGGAGTAAAAAGTATGTTCATAAGCTTTACTTCACGAGGGAAGAATGCTAGGAAGAAAGGCGACAGCATTCTTCTTGCATATGTTTTTCTTGTCGAGAACAATGTGGGAAAGTCTCATTTTCCTTTAATCTAAATGTTCATTTTATGGAAGCAGCAACATTCGGCCCAGTTATTAGCAAAGGAGTTTTGTTGCTTGATAAAGTCTAATTTTAAGATGCTCACTTCCAAAAAAACATTATGGTGTCAATTGCACTACCCTTCAGCAATCCTGTAATAACTTTATTCAACCATTTCTAATTATAATTATATTTTCAATTCCTTTTAGCTATAGAAACTCTTTATCAATCAGAGCACAAGACAGAAAATTACTTTATTACAGCTACAGCTCGTTAGGCTGAGTGCTCTTAATGAAGCAGCCTCATAATCAGATGAAAATCATGCTGGAGAAAGCTTGCATCATTAGTCTGGGCCTTAATTACCAAGAAATATAGTCACTAACAATGATATTCCATTTCATGATATGGTGCATGCACCTTCCACACGAGTTGCAATTAATAATTCCACCGACTGCTACAGAATCTTTTCTATTTATTCATAACAATGGAGGGGGGGATTCTAAATTTAATTGAGCGCTTCAGACTGTGCTCTTTCTCCCTCTCTCGAACTTGTTCAGATTAAAATGTCACAAGGCTAATATTCTATCTTACAATAATTCATCATTTTAATTACATATTTTATGTATGTGAAATGTCTTTTTCAGCTTTCTGGTAGAGGTTGACATTTTGGGGGCTGCATCTAAGAAAATGGGTGGCCTCTTGTAAAGGTGGCTCCTACCACCCAGGACCATAGCCAAGAAAACAAAAAAAGCCTGCCCTCAGTCCATCAGTTTCTTCCCTGTTGGGGACGGGATCGTTCACTGAGATCAACGTCGGCATCTTCTGATAGGCTTGGGATGACGGTAGAATGGCGATGTTCTGGGGACAAGGAGGCTGTGTCACTGGCCTCTTTGTTAAGCGTGATTGATCACAGACAGAATCAGCAACTTTCCTTTGTGAAAGCCCGCTTTCTTCTGCCCGTTTCCTTTCACCCTTTCCTTGCCTCCCGCTAACCAAGATCCTTGCTTCTGACCTCCTGAGAAGTACCTCAAGCAGGCCACCCAGGAAGGAGATCTGGCCCCGGTCCTCCCTGGGCTCCACAAGCTGCTGGATCCCAGCGTGTCCACCTGACTTCTTTAATGTGCTCTGCTGGCGGCCTTAAGGCTGGAACCAAGGTGCTGCTGCCACTGCTGTTCTTTTTCAAATGTAAATTAGGCTCCTGGGTGCAGGCAAAGAGCACTGGGGAGGGCAGAGGCCAGTGGGCTTGGCAGAGATAAATGAGATCCCCATCTGACCTCCAAGCCCAAGTATGCCTAACACTAAACTTCCTGCCTGACCCAGCCCTCCACGGGAACAGTTGCCAAACTAATGATTTGATTAATGCGGGCTGCATTGTCCCCAATCATCTGCCTTACGAGCACCAAGCAGTTTGATAAGTGAAAACCCACAAGCCCCAGGAGATAAGGCTTGGCTAGGATATAAAAGAATGCAAATTTTTTGAGACCTAAGCATCCAGTCTCTACACCACAAATGTAAAGATCCCCTATTTAAAAATCCTTGGCCTCCCTCACTCTGATTCATCTGGAGCAAGTGATGTCATAATTCTCAAGGTGACATAAATAGGAGCACTTTCCTCCTGCCCAAGTTTAACCCCAAGTAGGTAAACAAATAACTGCATAAATTACTAAATGAAAGCCCTTCACCAAATACTCCAGATAACAATTTGATTGGAGGTAGTAAAAATTCGACTGTGTCTTTAGTGATGGTTTGTCCCTCCCTGCATAACTAAGATTTAAGGAAAGTAGTGGCGTGGATATGACATTTCACATGGACTTCACAGGCAACCTGGGCACGGGGAAAGGAGTTGGGTTGTGAGAGACAGTGGCACCAGTGAAGCGAGGGGCAGAGTCACCTGGAGAACAGGACTAGGTGGACAATGGAAGGCAGATCTGGACCAAAGAGAAAAGCTGTAAAAACCAGCAAGAAATCAAAAGCAGCCCAGGAAGAGAGCAGAAGAGAGGGCATTAATCAGAACCACACAGAGCACATTTCCATAGGAAAAATGCTTGGCATTTTGGACAGCCCGATAGTTTGCAAAGCAACTGGAGATGTGCAGCGATCCCCAAGGACAAGTGGTTTGCAAGGCCCAGCCTGATCGCCTTAGAAGCAGCCGCGGGAGTGCCAAGGAGCAGTTAAAGGGAACCGGCTGTTGCAACATCAGGAAAAGCCCTCAACACCCCAGCCTTGCCTTCTATCAACCCGTAAGGCTTCCTCCTAACATCACTTCATATAAGCACAGAAGTCACTCCAGGTATTTTCATCTGGCAGTGGCTGCCCACACGGATACAGTAGAGGCCCTTGGAAAGCTCTAGATATCTATCTGGGGTCATGACCTGCATTCTGATAGCCCCAGTCCCTATGCCTGGCAAAGTCACACCCAGATCCTCAACAGAAAAGAGACAGTAGCAACAACGCCCACCCTGAGGGGACAGGGGCAACTCTACCTTGGAGGATCTCCTCACTAAGATCTTCCAGCACCCTCCCACGTACTAGCTGGTTGACTCTAGAAAAGGATAACTTAACTCTTCTGCGCCTCATGTTCTGCATGCCTGGAGTAAGGACAATGGTAGCACCAGCTTCGGAAGGTAGTGACAAGGCAATCTGAAGTCAGCCGTGTAAAAATGCTCCTAGCAAGGTCTATCCCTAAGTATATTTCAATAGACATTAGGTCTGATCACCATCACTGTCATTATTATCATCCTCCCCACACAAAATGGCAGCTATGGCTTTCTCTGAAAGTAAGTTTAAAATTTGGAGCAATAGATTTCAAGCTGGCTGCATATTCTAATCATCTGTCCTACACTCCCTCATTCTAAACCAGCGAGATCAGAATCTCGGAAGCGGTAATTTTCAAAGCTCTTTGCATGATTCCATTGTGCTGTTAAGGTGGAGACTCACTGATGTTAACTCTCCAGACCTGTGCATGATATTTCAAATATAGATACACTAGCTAAAAGGCCTGTGTGCTGGCAAGTGGAAAAGCCTTCATCTGGGTCACTGGGAGGGCGATGGGAATCTGGTGACTCTACTTTGAGATGTGAGGGTGTGGAGCTTCTACGAGCAATGAGTGAATAACCATGGCCTTGGCTGATGGAATGTGTCTGTTGGCTTTTCCAGCTGGCAAAGTGGTCCGTTTCCAATACACAGAGTGTACTGCCTGCAGCTAAAGTCCCCTGTGTCTTTCAAAAACTTCTGTCTAGGGCTAGGACGTGCACGTGCCACAAGGAAACAGGTCACCCGTGAGGACCCAGCCAGGAATGATTTCTTCTGTGGTTTGGTAAGGGAAGCCCATGCAAAACCTGCCTAGAGAGGCAATAGTAAGGCCACTGAGGGAGGAAAGCCTATTATTCATCTCTGAGAGGAAAGATTAACCTGTCAGAATGCACAAAGGCAGACTCAGGTTTGCCCTGAATGGATGCAACAAATCTAGCAGGGTAAATCCTCAGATATCCTGAGTACTTTGACAGATGTCTGACACTTTATAGAGTCTTGGAGAACTAAAAATTTCAACTACTTAGATTCCTCAAACCTAAATAAATCTGCCAGGTGCTCAAAAGAAAATCCTCTATTTATTTATTTGATTTTAATATTTAAGACACTTCCGCCACAGAAAGACCTTTGAGACCATATATGAAATGATAGAAAACCACAATTTAAAAAAAAGAAAAAAATTAAGAACCACAGGCAGTATCTAAGTTCATCATTCATTTCAACTCATATTTTGCTTCTGGCAGGAAGGGATTCACTTAGCCCATGCCGGTTACTGAAACTTAATCAGCATACCTTCCTTCCTCAGAGCCCAGGATGGCAGGCAGAACCTTTTAGGCTGTCCCCTCAGAGATCAAGAAAGCAGAAGAGGGGTCTACACTCTTCCCCATCAAAGAGAGCAAGCCCTGCCCCTTTGCTGACCTCCAACTATTTTTTCACTCCACAAAAGGGCCATGGGTGGAAGAGAAGTGTAGCAAATAGAAAGTGCTCAACAGTATATGAGAAACACCAGAAGATCCACTGACACCATGAGGTTTAGAATGGAACCTTGAAAGCAAACCAGAGCCAACACACC
>NW_004955424.1:18769558-18792366 GCF_000276665.1 Chinchilla lanigera
GGAGTTCTCACGGGGACTGTGAGGAAGCCCTGGAGATGGATGGTGGGAACAGTTTCACAATCACGTGAACGTACTTAGCACCACTGAGCAGAGATAAACACTGTTAAAATGGCAAATTTTATGTTGGCATATTTTACCGTAACAACCAAAATCAGACACAAAAGAACATTTATCTTGAGGGTAAAAGGAAATTACTTAATATTTAAAAATGTTTTGCTTCAGTGATATTTTTTAAAGGCGATATGAAAAACTAAAGTTTTTCCTTGAAAATGTTAGCAGCAAATCAGAGAAAGAAGATCTGAGGTATGGGAAACCGACACGGTCAGGAGTCCTGGGTTTAAGATTTCTCTCAGACCCTAATAAGCTAAGTGACCTTGGGCAAGTCACTGTGCCTCTCCGAGCTTGGTTTCTTCATCATTAAAACCAGGGAGTTAGAGACGATCACTCGTCCATGACAACTCTTCCCTTTCTTTCCTCTGTGTCATTTTTCACTTCTACTTTAGCATTCGTGGAACTATTTCTACAGGCAAGTCATACCCACCACTCACTAGAGGCAAACATGAGTCTTCTTTTCCTTCTTGATTACAAAAGGGAAAGAGCTGGAGACAATTAGATAAAAATAACTTTTCAATGTCCAACTTGCGGGCAGAGAACCCACAAAAATATGAAAACCCTAACAGTGAAAGTTATCTATGTAGTGTTTTGCTTGTTTACTGGGATAGATCATTATCTTATGAGAGTGGTCTTTTCTTCACAAGTTAGATATCATTAACTGCCCTTGAGTGACCATTTCAGTTTGTTCCTTAGACCCAGAAATCTGCAGTGTTTGGCTCAGGAGCAGCCAAGTCATTATCAGGATTGAAGAGATTGCTCCGTGCCTTTCTCCCGGCCCCTACTCCTGCTCAGCCTTTATGCCCACATTCCCTGCAGCCGCTCACCCATCCTTGGGCCATCTCTAAACTCTTGTTTCCTTCTACCTAGCAATCTTGCAATCAGTGCAGCAGTTTCAAAGCACCAATATCCCAAGCATAACTTGCACTGAATGTCTTTTCATCTTACTTTCTCCCTTTTTCCAACTAGAATCTCAAATGGAAAGTTAGAACTGTGCTGTGCATCTCCTTGCCCAGTTCCTAGCTTCCAGAAGAAGCCGAGCAGCATGCAGATTGCATTGCATTCTTCAGGCCACTGGTTCTTAGTGGTCCATCTTGCTCCCACAAGGCATCTCACAATGTCTGGATACACTTTTAATCATCAGAACTTAGGACAGGGGTGCTACTGCATCTGCTGGGAAGAGGTGGATGTTGCACAGGCTGGACCTTACTACAAAGAGTTGTAAATTCATCCCAATATGTCATTAGTGCTGAGAAACTTGCTCTATATCATCGAAAATCTCATAAAAATTATGAAGTACGTTTTCTCATCCTCATTGGATGGTAAAGCTCAGACATAAAGTAACTTCTTCAAAGTTGCCAGCAGAGAAATGGAAAAGCTATCGGCTTCTTGTTCCAATGTCCCTCTGCCTCTGTCTGAACAAAGGAATGAATGAGCTTGGGCTGAAAAAAAGCAGCTGCTGGTCCATGCTGGGAAAGTCATGGAAGGGTGGGAGCACCAGAGCCCAACCTGAGACTCCCCTGGATAGCGTGCTTGACAGCACAGGCCAAATGTGTTAGGTAGCCAGGCATAGTGGTACATGACTGTAATCCCAGCACTTGGGAGGCTGAGGCAGGAGGATCGTCAAGAGTTCGAGGCCAGCCCGGGCTGCAAAGTGAGCTCAAGGCCAGCCTGAACTGCATAGCAAGACCCTGTCTCAAAAAGAGAAAAAAAAAAAATGTATAGGCAAGCTGTGCTCACAGTCCTCCATCACTGCTGCTTGGAACTGCCCGGCCTCCAGGGAATGGAGATAGTGAGGCCCACAAACAGAATCTCTCAGCCCCATAAAGTCATCCAGCCTCAGGTCACCTGGGGAGGGTAAGACTACCAGTGTCCGGAGTGGCCAAGACAGTGCTGAGCCCTGGGCTCCAGAGCACACACAGAAAGTGCAGCCCAAGGGGCTGGGGATTTAGCTCAGCGGCAAAAAGCGCCTGCCTGGCAAGCGCAAGGTCGTGAGTTCAGTTCCTGGTACCGGAGAAAAACCAAAAAAAAAAAAGAAAGTGCAGCCCAAGATTGTCTGCCTGGGGAGGAGCCCCACCAGCTGAGGGGTCCCCTTAGCTCATCTCCTTTGGGAAATGTAGATGATGGATAAGGGGAGGATAGTGACTGAAACAGTCCCTCAGTGTCCCCTCAGCAGAAAGCCACCTCTCCACCTGCTAACCACCTTAAGTCCCTTTGAAAAGTAAGGCACTCACACCAGACAGTGATGGGTGAAAGGCAAGGTTTGTGCTTATATCGCTTGATCAATTTTTCATGCCCATATCTTGTACTCAGAGGAACTACTTTGAAGGTGACAATAAGCAATGTACTAACCATTGTTACCCTCCTACTATCTTGTTTTGAAATTTTGCATCACCGTTTTTTCTCTTTCAAATAAAAAATAGCAACCCCCCCCCAAAAAAAAGCCCACTTAATACTTCAAACTGAAGATCTACAGCAACTCGCAGCCTATATGGTCAAGTCTAGTGGAAGAGAATTTTGAAGCTGGAGAGGTCCCTCTCCTCACAGAGCCTCCTGTCCCTCACATCTCTACCAGCCCCTCAGAAACAAGGGCCCACTGTCTGCAGCGCAGCAACTAGCAAGCTGTGTGGGGTAATTAAGGGCTGCATCTGCCAACCATTTCTGCTAAAAAGTCTTAAGGATATTTAACTCCCTCAGGCCCTATGCATTAATTAATTCCTTTTTACCTACACTCTGAGATTGTTCTGGAAGCAAAAGACCACTGGAGGAAGCAGAGGAGAAATCCCATGGCTTGTCACACTACAGACATTGAAACACATCCACAGGAGCTTGGTAAGCACCTTACCCACCCAGGAGTGCCACCCTCCTGGGAACTGGCCCATGGCAACAGAAATGATCAGAGCTGCCATTCCTGCCAGAAACCACATGTCCACTTGTGCCTCTAGGGCCACTTCCAAGGCACCTGCGGCTGGAAAAGCTTTCTTTCCCTGCAGTTTAGTACAACCAACTGATTTTTTTAAAGATTAAACTTATTTTTGTTTATTATTATCATCATCAGCAGCAGCAGTAGTACAGTATTAACTAAACCTTAAACATCATTTGGCTTTCACTAGCTTTTCTGCTAATGTCCTTTTTCCATTCCAATACCCAGTCTAAGATAATTCACTGCATTAGTCATTTCTTAGTCATCTCTCATCTAAATTGGTCTCTCCGTCTTCCCTGGCTTTTCCATTCATGACACATTTGAATATGGTTCCAGTATTTTGAAGAAAGACCTCGATTTAGGTTTGTCTGATGTTCTCCTCATAACTAGGTGAAGTTATAGGCACGCAGAAATGATCCACAATGTAATCTCAGCATTCGGGAGGCTGAGGCAGGAGGATCATTGCAAGTTCTAGACCAGCTGGGCTATAAAGTGAGTTCAAGGCCAGCTGAACTGCATAGCGAGACCCTGTCTCAAAAAGACCAAAAAATAAATAAATAATGATCCATGCGGCATCAGTTAAAGGACTCACTTTGGTCACCTCATTAAGGTGGTATCTGTCATGTTCCTCCACTCTCAACTTGCAATTATTTGCACTTTCTTGAAATATGACACTAAGTGCCACCCACACTGGAGGGGGAGGGGGCATTTGTATTACCTTAGAACTGAATCTTCAGTGAAAGTAGAAATCCATTTTGAGAAAGCCCGAAGTGGAGGGCAGAGCTTGGGACTCCTGTCTCGGCTGTGTGACCTCGACTATCACTTGGTTGCTGAGAGCAGTTGTTGCAGTCTCCCTTCTGTAAGGCACTGAGGGTAGCCCTGCCTGATCCAGATGGTTGCTAGGCCAAAGATTTAAGCTGTCAGGTTCTACCCTATGGCACCAAAAGTAGAACCCCTGCGGCAATCCTTCCCTGGGTGCAGCTGGAGCTTGCCCACTGCTGGTTCCTGGTGCTGCTCTTCCCTCTCTTCCTTTGTTGCAAAACTTTTCCCCTCACTTCATTTGGGTTTCTGCTCCAACCTCCTGGCCACAAAAAGATCCTCCCTGGCCCTTAACAATCTAACATAGACCTTCTCTCTCTTCACCTGCGGTGGTGCTTTTTTTTTGTGGCTGTCAACACTATGTAACATTATGTTCTGTATTTTCACCTTGGCCATTTGTCCCCCAAAAAACTTGATTGTTCTATGTAGGGCAGAAACTTGGTATGTTTTATTCCCCCATGAATCTGCAGTGCCTAGGGCAGGGCTGGGCACATAATAGGCTGAGCCTTATGGGATATTTATCGAGTAAAGAAACACATGGGAAGCTATTTTTTTCCTTTTACTATCTGTACAATGCTTGATGCCCTGGTAGATTCAGGGATCTTTGCAGTAATTCTACATCAACAACCTCCCACCAAGCTTAGAGCGGTTATTCTGACTTATCAATGACAAAGGTTATAACTTTGGACAGATTGGAAATACTTTAGATAAAAGAAAGACTCTACTGTCAGGATGGACAGGTGGCCTTATCTTTCCTGACACCTCTGATCTGTGGGCAGTGACTGCCTGGAAACTGCTGGGAAGGCTTCTGAGACAAGACTTGAACTCAGGAGAAAGTGCTGTGATTCATTTCTAATGTCTGTTTTGCACCTAAGGGGGAAATGGTAAGTATTTTAGGCTTTGTGGATCTATGGGGGCCTCTGTGACAACAGCTTATTTCTGCCTTTACAGTGGAAAAGCAGCCATGGACAACATGCATACAAAGGTTCCAATGTGAATAGCTGTTCCCCACAAAACTATTTACAAAAAGAGTCTGTAGGCTGCAGTTGGGAGACCTGAGTTTGCCAACCCCTGCCCTCTATGAATTTCCCACAAAGGAGATATTCCACCACCCTGCTGTCTTCATCTCCCCCGAAAGTAACAAGATGTTCAGAAAAACCCACAGTTATTACTCAGCCCTCGCCCAATCAACTGACTTCTTCCTCTACAATCCACAGAGATTATTTACTCATCAACATTTTGTGACACTTTTAAGAGTTATCAAAAATGTCACCAGCACCAAATGTTTCATTAATTATTGCAAACATCTTTCGAAAGAATGCCACAGTGGGTTTCTTTCACTGAGTGATTTATTTCAGATATAATTTCGCTTTAATTAATAGGGGATTTTGTTGTGACCCAGAGGGTGTGAGAACCAGCGAAGAGTCTGCGGTTTGGTGAGGAGAGACCGAGGAGCCTGCCTGCGCCTGCAGGAGGAAGATTTTACAGAAAAAGAAAGAAGCAAGCTGGCAGTTTTTCCACTGTGAACATCCAGCCTACGCCGCCCTCATTAACGGCACCTGTGGAATATCTTTTCAAAGCAAATTAAAAGGCGTTTGGTCAGGTAGGGAGTAAGTTCTACGAATTATTGGAGAAAGCGATGGGATTCGGCTTATTTGTGCCATGGCTGAAAATGATTCCATCTTTTAGCTGCATCGTGTTCTGGTCTGTGCCATAAGCCCTTACAAAATCCTAAAGCAGCAGAGACAACAAATCAACAGTACGATTTATTAGGCCCTGCCTGGCACGGTGCGGCAGAAATCAAAAGACACAGTCTCTGCACTTGAGGAGCAAAACCTTCCCTTAAGGTGGCTTCGTTTCAACTTCTGGCATTCGGAGAACATTTAATCACTTATCTAAGCAATAAGGCTTTTTCTGAAGAGTACATTTGGAGAGAAGATGGTTGTTGTTTCCAATTACCAATAAGCAAAATGCCTCGTCCACATTTCCCAAAACACTAGGTTACATTAGTTTCAGTTTTAATATCCTGCCAAACAGAAAAAAGTCCCCAAATATGAAGCAAATACATCTGTCTAATATTGCTGCTCAAAATGCCACTGCATTAAATAAAATTCCATGCTGTAAAATTTTGCAAGGTGATAAAACAAAAATGATATAATAAATATAAAACATCTGCGTTTTTTTTAACAAGACATTTGGAAACCAATTTCATTTATATTTAAACTTGTTTTGAAGTGTTTCTAGTTTTGAAAAACATCCTAGTTACAGTGTATTAGACCCTTTTCCCTCCGGGCAAAAGATTAAAGAGCTGATGCCCAAGCCGAGGGGGACTAGCGAAGAGAAACCACCAATGCACGTTCCAGAAGGAACCTTGTCTTTGAATCTTCAGCTGGCTTTGGATCATAAAAACAGGGGTGCGTGCCCTCCGTCAGCAGTCCGAGGAAATGGATTCTCACACAGCACAAAAATGCGTTAAAACAACATTAAGTTTCTGGCAACAGCTTAAGCACATAGACCCCAAGGAGGGGGGAGTTTAGCAGTGACTCTCGTTCTGTGTGCCTAGGTGGGGCAGTTACCAAGCCTTGGGAGGACAGCAGGACCACCCACTGCTCTCTGCGGAGGGAGGCTGTGATGGAGAGGGGCAGGGCTCAAGTATGAGAAGCTGGCTTCCTCCACCAGGCTGGGAAACCCAGCCTCAGAGCATCTGGGCACCCGCCCTACAACAGCTCAGAAAGGGCTCAGGTTTCCTTCCTTTCGACAAACCAAAGAAACAAAGACAAATGACATTTGAGGGGCAGCAACAGGGGACAAAATACGTGTACATCTGTTTGGTACAACTTTAAGCATCCTCCATCTTCCACTGCTAGAGAGAAAAAGCCTGGATGGTTAGACTCACGGATGGGAACTCCACCATCACACACACACACACCACCACCACCACCACCGCCGCCGCCGCCGCCGCCACTGCTACCGCCACTGCTACCGCCACACCACCGCACTGTCTAACACCTATCTTTGGAACAAATTTCCAGCTGTGGAGGTGCCAAATTAAGAGTGAGCTCCGCTCCTTTCATTGCTTACAGTAGAACAGGTAAGTTGTGCTTGGAGCAGTCAAGAGAAGAGAATCCACATCGATGGTTAGATGAAGAAAAGGTTTCCCCAACAAATCAACAAACAAGATTGATAAGAAATGTTTATATTTATACTAGCTATCATTTCTTGAGCACATTTTTGTGCCACGCATGTCACACATACTGCCGCAGTTCAGACTGGTGCATACAGCTATTGCATGTAAGCGTTATTCTTACCTCTAAATAAGGAAGAGGAGCTTCAGCAGGATGAAATAAATCACCAGAGTTCACGGCCCTAGCAGGAGGCAGAGCAGAAACCAAACCAGAATGTGGATGACTCCAGAAGCACTGCTCAGTTGTCCCTCAGTGTCCAGTACTTGAGAATGGTATAGCCCAAGTTTTACATGAAAAGTTTACTGATTTCATCCACTGAGGAAAGGACCTCTGAATGCGTGAACATTCCACTTAACAAAATGTTTGAAGAGAAAAGCAGTCTTTAACATTTTTCTATCAAGACTGTATTTGGACTTAGATTGATCACATGCTGGGATTAGAGGAAGAACATGGTGCCTTGATTCACAGTTAATGCTGGGTCATGTAGCCGGGTGTGGTGGCGCACGCCTGTAATCCCAGCACTTGGGAGGCTGAGGCAGGAAGATTGTTGGAGGCTCAAGACTAGCCTGGGCTACAAAGTGAGCTCAAAACCAGCCTGAACTGTATAGCAAGACCCTGTCTCAAAAAGACAAAAAAAAAAAAAAAAGAAAGAAAAGAAGGCTGGGTCATGTGCCATCCATGTCACTTACACGTAAGTCCATCTTTACAGCCCTTTGCGAGAAATTTGCTCTCACTCATTTCTATAATCTTATTTACTGATCTGTTTGGGAAGCATGTTTTTCATAACTAACTCAACCCCTATTCAGTTCAGATAAAAATGCTTAATGAACATTCCTCTAGACATTAGCCAGAAACAAGTGTCCACCAAAAATGTTACTTTCCCTCCTTGTAAAACACATGCCATCTTATTTTCCTCAATCACCTAAACAATACTCAGCTTTGGGTGTGTTTTTATTTTGTTGCTTTGGAGACAAACACACACACAAGTATACACATGGATATCTATTCCTATACACACAACTATGACTATTGTGCATTTTCCATGATGTTTGAACGGACAACGTATACATCTGGCTCCAGGAATCTGTCTGGGTTATCGTGGTAATCTCATCTTTCTTGACAATCTTTCAACCCCGGTCTAAACCAAGCAACCAAGGGTTCAGGAATGATCAACTAGAGTGACGCTCAAGATGCCTGTGTGATGTACCTGGGCAGCACCATTCCCCTTTCCCAGGTATGAATTAGGAAACGAGTAGCTACAGTCAGGACTGTTTGCTCTCCTGCATGGAAAAGGAAACCTGCTTAAGAATACACAGAACAAATTCCCATCTGTACACAAAGGCGCAAGCCAAGGAAACTGAAATGTGTGCTCAAGCTGACTTCTTAGGTATGTGCCACAATTAGCACCTCCTATTGCTTAGGGCAACTTGCCCTGAGTTTTATTTTATTTGCAATGCGTTAAAGAGTTCTAACTGGTGCGTTGGATTTTCTAGAGCACTTGGAGAATGTACTCGCCAACTACCAGCTGTTCACTTACTCCAACAGAGTTGCATCTGAAGTATAAATATCATAATATGAACTATGAAATATTATCATAATATGATAGTATGAAATATCATAATATGAAAAAATCACATATAGCAAAACTTACTCTGGGGAAGTCCCAGAAGACGCCATGCAGTAAAGAGAGCCCAGTGGTTCTTATACACATTCCTGTGTGAAATGCAACTCTAAGAAGAAACACTCAAACATCTTCTGCTTCACACATTTCTGCCCGTGAGTTAATCCATCTCAGTTTCAGTATTCCGGCACTGAATGCTACTCCTTCAAGAGGCATTCAGGGCTCTCCCCAGACTCCCCCGCTGACTCCACTGCCTCCCATGGCCTCAGCACATTCTCCCCTCCACCCTGCTGCACACACTGTTTCTGTTACCGTCCCTTTGCAGCTGTCTTCACCCGGCATACTCCTACTTACACTTCCAGGCTCAACTCAAATGCCATAACCTGACCTAAGTCTTCTGGCTCTTCTCTGGAGACCTAACTGAGCTCTCCTTCACGTTTCATAGCATTCTGTTTACACCTCTCCTAAAGCACCTACCTCGTGTCAGGTGCCTTCACATCTGTCTGACCTGTGGAGCACGTACAGTCTAGAGCGGAGCTATGTCCAACCCACCATTGCATCTCTTGCCTTACTATGTAGGACTGGCTCAGTGTGGGTCTTACTCCATTCGATGAGGAAGTCCCCTTCCTTCAGTTCAGGACACATCCTGGAGGCACAGAGGGGCACCCACTCCTCTATACCTTCACTACCCATCACCCTTTCCTGCCTGGGTAACTGTGAGTCCCCCTAAGTGATTGGACTGTTTTCAGTGCTATCATTTTTCCGTATCTCCAAGGCCAGAAACACCGTCATAAAAATTAGAAAAAGGTACCCCTCTGAGTAATAAAAACAAAGATGTTTCTTCTAGGCTGATGCAACTTACTGGGAAATTCATGAGAAAGAGGTTCTCTCTTTCCACTCTGCTTCTTAAATTGATCAAATGAAAGCCTGACATGGCTGGTGGTCATTTTGCTTCTGGATCGGAGTAGGGAGAGGTGCAGGAAAAAGAGAGGTTAAGAAGGATAGATTCCTAGTTATATTGTGAAGCACCTAGGTAAAGCCATACCTGAAACAATTATCCCTGGACTTTTTAGTTACCTGAGCCAATTAAGTCACCTTTGTGCTCAAGCTAATTTAAGTTACATTATAGATATTTAACACCTCAGCACTTCAAATTATATACCACCACCAAATGCTAAGAGCATAACATTAAAACTTCATTGGGGAAGGTGTTCTGCAAAGATCTTACCTACAGACAACCAGAGACCAGACTTGCAGGCACTGATATAGGCCTAGCATCTCCAAGGCCTGTAATTCAAGCCCATTTGCTTAGAAACTGCTTAAATTAGGACTCTAAGCTGTTGCTCTGGGCTGTGCATTCAGTATGAAAGATCCCCAAATCACGATGCACTAATTTACTTTTTATTTTCAAACTAGTTTTGCCAGAGACATCAAAACCAAGAGGATCTTCTCGTGAGAGCATCATAAGCACCCCTCCATCTCCGTGTAGCTCTGCCCTTAAGTCACCCCAAAACACAGCTACCTAATGCTTTCTTCTGAAAAGGAAACCACCTGACCTTCTGAAAAGCACTGGAGTGTTCAGGCGGCTTTATACCTTTTTATAAAAAAAGTGCTTCAAGATATTGATGCAACCTTGGGAAATATGGAATGGAAAGCCTCGAGGACCAGCCAGAGAGTATCCAGTATCATGAGACATCCTGCCCTATTCTAGCCAAGATTATAACTGTAGCTAAATAAAAAAGGGAGACACTTCCAACTGCGTGTTTACTTACTGGCATGGGCACAGCCACTGTTTTGCCCGCCTTGCCCCCCCACCTACCTCCCTACCACATGGGTGATTTGATCTAGAAGGACCTGCAGCATGCAGGGCGGGCACTGGATTCTTCTCCTGGATTTGCAATTATTTTCCCGGTGCGGACGCCAACTTCTGCCTCTCAGTCTCCTGCCCCTCCCCTGAAATTGGGCCCATAATAATGCACCAGCTCTTTGAGGAACAAATGAGGTGCCAGATAATGGCACCAAGCAAGGGCTCAGGAGCAGAGCAGGTGCTTCAGATCCAGTCGTGCTTTTGGTTTTCATCCACTATCCTTGATCAAACCAGCAGGCTATTCAGGCACTGAATAGGGCAGTTTCACCACTTTCTATCCAAAGGGTTCCCTGGCGGAGTAAGTTGCACCAACCTCTACCCAATTGCTCAGGCTAAGAGAAAAGCAATGTCTTGAGTCTCTTTCTCCTCACATCCCACATCCAGTCTACCTGTGAGACCTGCTGATTGTTCCCCCTCAACGCTGTCAGTGCCACCATCCTCTCTCAGTTGGGCAGCGGTGACAGCCTCTTAGCTGCCTCCCCGCCTCTCCTCTTGCGTCCTTACAGCCATCATGCTGCAACCTGAGTGACTCCTTCTAAAGTACAAATCAGAGCCTATCACTGGCCTGTTAAAACCCTCCACACCTTAAAATACCACTAAGAAAATCCATGATTTACTGAGCACTTACTATACATAAGGCACAGGTCTTAGCAATTTATACATACTAAATTATGTCAGCTGAAACAGCTCTCCAAGGTCAGTATGTTATGCTCTCCCCTCCCTGCTTTAGATATCCAGGTAACACAGGGGCACAGGAGTCAGGACCACAAATTCTTTCCCTTCCTAGAGCCCCCACAAGACCTTGCCTGCCCTGTCAGTTGTCTCATGTCTCTCTGGGACACCCCTCCCCTTATCTCCTGAACTCTAGCTACTCTGGCCTTTTTCTGCCCTCAAATATGCCCCATCTGATTTCTTCCTCTGGTTGCACAAGTCTTGGACCACACTTGCAAGACTCTGCTCCAAGGTCACCCTCTTGGAGAGGCCATCCCACACTGCTGGGTGACCTGGACATGTGTGCTCCTCCTTTCACCTGCTAGAACCGTGTCTCAGAAGTCCAGAGTTCCGTGGGGATCTCTTGTTCCATTAGCTTGAAAATCCTATGGACTTAAAAGCACAGGGAGGACATTGGCTCACACAGCTATAATTTATCACTTACATCCGGTGGTTCATGAATCCCCTTGATTCTGAGTGCAATGCTGAACAGAAAAAGAAAAAGAGTAGAAAGTCTGGAGTGTTCATGGAAATTGCTTCTTAGAAGAAAGTATTTTTGCCCCTTAGTGAATGAACTACTCTGAAAAATTCTAAAGGCTTAAAACTACTGAAAAACAGTCTCTCACAAAACAGGCTTATTTTAGGTTTTCAAAAATATTTGTTTTTCTTTAAATAGTCCTATGATTTTTTAAAGGTGACTGAATTTAGAGAGAACCTGATGACAATGTGCTACTCCATGCCAAAGAAAGCTTTTTATTGGCTTCTCTCATGTTTCTAGTTTTCTTTCTCCAGCTGTTATATCAGATTTAGTCATCTAAAACTGTGATTTATCATCTCTATTGGGTTTATAATTTTCAGTGTTGCCGTTGACATGAAAACATTCATGGGCTAAAGCTCAGAATAAAATGAAGATTTCACAAATTTGGAACAAAGTGAATAGTTCTCTGAAAGTTGGATTGAGAGCAGACATGAGAAACACTAAATTTTACCCCAGATATTAGATATGGAGTACAGACCACTCAAAGGAAATGCAGAACAGCAAGACAGAGGCTGTCCCCAATGCCAGCCCAGCTTGAGGATATGGTCCCCTCCTCCATCAAGCAACCAGACAATCTGAGAGAAAACGGTAGATAAAAATAAATTCTTGCAGTTGGGTGTGGTGGCACATCTGCAATCCCAGCACTCTGGGAGGCTGAGGCATGAAGATCAAAAGTATGAAGCCAGCCTGGGAAATTTAGCAACTTAGTGAGACCCTAACTCAAAGTAAAAATAAAAATGGACTAGGGATGTAGCTCAGTGCAAATGTCCCAAGTTTAATGCCTAGTAGTGAAGAAGAAGAACAACAACAACAACAATAATAATAAAAGTTCTTGCATCACATGACTTGTCAGCCCAAATAGAAATATCCCATTTAGGTCCTTAATTAAAATTGAGTGAGTGATTATTCCACACTATGCAACCTAGTATCACAGTCCACAGCAGGTATATATTGATCAAAATAGCTACTATTTATTGAGTGATTATCATATATGTCTCAGGAAAAGTGGGAGGCAATTTGCATGCCTAATTTCTTAAGCAAATGTTGGTAGAATACATGAAACTTCTCTATATGAGGATGAACTATTAAAAAAACATTTTTGTAGATAAAAATGGCCCTCTAGCACCAGCTCCTGCAGTTCAATCTACTGCTTCTTCTATGTCTCTCCTGACCCAGCCCAGCTTACCATAAACACACAGTAAAGCTCAAAAAACTCCTATTTCACTTACTAATAGGTTTGTTTGTTTGTTTTTGTGGAAACAACCTCTGAGGGGAGAGAAAAGACACAAAGATTTCAAATATGGGTCAAGCCAGGCCAGATGTGGAGGTGCACACTTGTAATTTGAGCATTCTGAGAGGCTGAAGCAAGAAGATCACAAATTCAAGCCATGCCTGAGTCTTAGGGAGACTCTGTCTTAAAACAAAACATAGCAAAAGGGCTAGGGAAGTAGCTCACGATGAGCTACTTCAACACCCAGTACTAAAAAGAAAAAGCGTCAATCCAGCCAACTCTGTGGTCTTCGCCTCAGCCAGGCAGGTTTTCTCTGAAATGTCTCAGGCCAGCCACTTGCCTCCACCTTCCCAAGGCTTATGTAGTAAAACAGAGAAGGCTGCCCTGTTCCTCAGCCCAGCCCGGCGGCAAGAGTGACTGGAACTTGGTCACTGCTGTTTGCTCTACTTCCAGACAATCCCCTTTGTCTGCTCTTAAAAGTTACCCTAAAACAGATTTGGTCTGAGGTCAGCCATAAAAATTGAATTTTAGATTCAATATGGGACTCAGTAATATTTACATCATTTTCAGGGGATAAAATGAGATGACTAAAAATGAATGGCTTAAGAAAAAAATTCCATTGTTAAAGGAGTTTGAGGAGGTTCTTGAAGAGCACCTCTGGAACCAGGAAGTACAGTATTTTAAATGTACATAAAAAGCAGAGAAGTCCACTCAGACAAGGAGATGGGGAGTGGGGCAAATGAAAACACTGCCTGAGGGTGAAGGAAGGTCTCTGCCCAGACCCAGACCCTACTCACCAAGGTCTCCACACCCTCGCCCAGAAAACCAGAAACAAAACTAAAGAAAACCCAAGCCTGCCAGAATCAAGAAGTTCCATTTCACCTATGAGCTAAACTTAAACCTAAGAGGTCTTGGTCACTATCTCATCACTGAGACCCAATACAGGGCGTCAATAAATTAAAGGACAAGAGTTTTAATTTAACTCACGGTTTGTAGAGATTCCACTCCATAGTCCTCTGGCTTCCAGCCAGGACAGCTTGGCAGAGGGGCCTGGGCAAAGAGCAGCTGCTCACTTCATGGCAGACAGGAAGCAGACAGAACAAAAGGAGGAGCCGAGGAGGGAGCGACACCCCTCCAGGCCATGTCCCCCGTGACCCGCCTCTTCCAACCAGGCTCCACCTCCTAATAGCACGCTTTGCTGTAAACTCAAGTGGACAAGTCCATCTCTGAGTATAGTGCCCCACGACCCAGTCGCCTCCCGAGAGACCCACGTATGACACCATGGAGTTTTGGGGGAACATCTATCTGGTCATGAACAACACAAGACCAACAGCTGAACAACAGAGCACACGGCAGGCCTCCCACTGCTAACTTTAATGACCGAAATTTAGAATAAGAGAAGATGAAGATGGTGGCCTAGATCAGGTGTGTTTTGGATGAAAAATAGTATGTCCTTTGGGGTAAGGAGAGTTGAGCATCTCCACAAAGCCATCTTTCTATCCTGCTTATTGTAGAATTAACAGACAGAGAAACACTTGCTTGCCAGCTAGGAATGAGAAGCAGCCAGATTTATGTGCAGACATCAGACTCCTACCACCCCTGCTGTGGAGCTGTGAGAAGAAGGGAGAAGTAAGAAGAGGATGGAAGAAAAAAGGAAGAGACAGGTGATGACAGGTGAGAAGAGAGGGAAGGAAAGGGGAGGGGAAGAGAGGGAAGAGAGGAGGAATAAGAAGGGGCGAGAATCTAGGGGTAAACAAGGAAAAATAGCCTGGGGAAGAAACAGAGATGAGCTGAGTAGAAAGAGATGAAAAGGAGAGGAGGGGAAGGAACAGGAGAGAAAGGAAAATGAGAGGCAAAAGGGCAAAGAGGAGAAGAGCAGAGAGGAAGAGAAGAGGAAGGTAGTGGAGATGGGGGAGGGGAGAGGAAGGAAGAGCTGAAGAGGAAAGGGAGGGAGGGAGGGAGAAGTGGGAGGAGGGGAGGGAAAGAAAAGAAGGGAGGGAACAGGAAGGACAAGAAGGACAGGGAGCACTTTTCAGAACCTAGAACCAAAAACAGTCCCAGGCTCCTTGTGGGCCACAGATATTTCTTTCTCCCTCCTTTCTCCCTTTCCTAGTCTCTGCATCCTGACACCTTAACCAAGAAAGGTGACACTTGTCGGCCCCAGAAGACCCGATGGTAGGTGTGTGTTCAATACAATGACAGCATGGCCAGATGGCACTACCTTACTTTTTCAAAGAAAGAAAATGTGCTGGAGTTATTTTGATTTGCATTTCCCTGACATCTGAAGAGGTGAGCATTTTCAATGTACTTATTGGCCATTTGTACATCTTCTTTTGACAAATCACTATTCAATTCATTTGGCCACTTTTTGACTGGGTCATTTAGGGGAGTTCATTTTTTAATTCCTTCTGCTAAAAGTTGGGGGTGATTCTACATTGTTGGCAGAAAAATAAATGAGTACAACTACTATAGAAATCAGTATGGAAGTTCCTCAAAATTCAAAATAGAAATTCCGCTTGACTCAGCTATGCCTCTGCTGACTACACCCCTGAAAGAGTTAAAGACATTATACTGCAGTGATAACATGAACATCTATGTTTGTAGCAGCACAATTCATAATGGCTAAGCTCTGGAAATAGCATAGATGCCCATCAACAGATGAACAGATAAAGAAAATGGGGCACATATGCATGATAGACTACTACTCAGGCACAGAGAAGAATGAAACCATAATGTGTGGGAAAATGGATGGAACCTGAGACCATAATGTTCAGAGAAATAAATCAGACACAGAAAGTTAAAGATCGCATGGCTTCTCTTATACGAAAAGTCTAAAGCTTAAGTAAGCAACACAGTAAAATAAAGGAGAGATGCTAGGAAACAAAAGGCAGACTTGTTGGAGAAGGGAGAAGGGTAAGGAGGTGGTATGAAGGAATTGAAAATGACCAAGATTATATATATATTCATAATCCCCAGAACAAACATTACTATGCTGGATTGCAAATTTACACTAATGAAAAAAGAAAGAAAGAAAGAAAGAAAGAAAGAAAGAAAGAAAGAAAGAAAGAAAGAAAGAAAGAAAGAAAAAAAGAAAATGCAGCAGTGCAACTGAAAGCTTCCATGGAGGTGGTCACAGGGGGAAAGCCATATCATGCACATGGAGCACAGCAAAGGCTTCCTCTTCTTCTGCAGAAGTGTGGCTGCTGCTAGGGCAGATAAGGGCAGAGAGGCACAGGTAAGAATGTGACCGTTCTCCTCCAACCTGGTCACTGCCAAGCTGATGCCAGACGGGCAATAGCTGGGCTGGGGGGAGGGTATGACCTCTTCCCTGACAAAGTATTTTGTCTTGTGAAAGTTCTGCAGCGGCCTGGAGGTGTGACATTCCCATCAGGGGCCGTACTGTTGGAGCTGTCTGGAGTGGAAATCTGTTCATACCTTCCCTTTCATCACTTCTGCAGTTTTCAGTCTGCAAGGAGAGCACTACCAGAAATTTTATTAAAAATCTGGAGCAAGGATGTAGCTCAGGGGCCGGGGATACAGCTCAGCAGTGAAGCTCCTGCCTGGCAAGCATGAGGCCCTGAGTTCGATTCCTGATACCAAAAAAATCCTCAAGTCTTATTTTCTTACACAAGCCCAGCTTTATCCTACATCCAACTTACTCTGCAAATCCACATGAAGTGCGGTCTCAGTCTTAGTCTTCTTCATATTCAAGCCAGAAATCCAAGGCCTATTTCAATAATCAGTGCAATTTGCACTGTGGAGAGAGGATGGGCTTCCTAGAGGTCAGTTACTGAACCTCTCTGTGTCCATTTTGCTTGTATGTAAGCCAGGGATAAAAACTGAATCTAACAGCTGTGTTTTCTGGGAATTAAATGAGTTCATCAATTTGATATAAAGATAGGTCAACACCAAAACGAAGAGGAACAACCAACCCAAGTCATGGTTTAATTGTTTGACCAGGACTCTCCATGTCAGGAAGAGCCATGGAAACTTCCTGCAGGAGGCCTCCCTGGACCTGCCCCATGGTGGTATTTTGACAGATGAAAAGAAAGACAAGAGGGAGATTGTGGAGTTCCTTTCAAAGGTTAGTGACAGTAGGGGCGTTCCCTTGTTATATACAAAGAATCAAGATAAAGCTCTTCTCTCAGTTACCTGCCTGAAAATTTTTTATTGTGGTAAAGCCACACTTTGACACAGATCCCACTGTAAACAACCACAGTAAATTTCTACAAAAGCAGTCTTATACACACACACACACACACACACACACACACACACATCACTGCCCTGGGCTCCTACCACATCTGGTCAACACTGTAAATAGAACTGCATGTTATGATTGAGAAGGGAGGTAGCTCCCATGCAAACTACATATTTGATTAGGATCTGAACTCTTTGCTGAACCATGAATCTGAAATAATTTAGGTGATACATATAAATTTAATTTCTTTGTTCAAAAACTCCACATCTGAAATGATGCCCTGCAAATGTAGAGCTCTCGCAGAGGTCTACAAAATGAGACTCCTTCTAACTTGTCTATACTGTGTGGAAATAATCTTCAAGGAAAGGAATAAACCTATTTTAAAAACAGCTGAGTCCTTTAGATCATATACCCTAACCAATTTATGGAGATAAATGGAATTCAGTATTAAAGAAATATATTTTTTCTACTCCTCCAGAAAATGTAAATGCCAGCTACAAAATAGAAAAAGAAGAAGAAAAAAGACAAAGACAAAGAAATCAAGAATGGAACAGCAAAGAAAGTGGGGAAAAAGCACTTCATGAACAACTGGGGAACCCTTCCCTCATTCTCCCTTCCTTCTTTTTCCCCATTTCCCCTTTTGGAAACTCCCCCAAAGGAGCATGAGAGGAGAGGAACCCCAGGATAAACAACTTCTGAAGAAAACAGAATTCATTTCTGCCACTGTGAACCAGAAAAGGCATAGTTAGATCTCTGTGGAAACAAGCCCCTTCCCTTCTGTGGTGGGGAGATAGCCACGGTGCCTTCTCTCTGGCATGGCACACTGTTTCAGTCACTCTTCTATTAACCCCAGGCAAATTACGAGGACTGATGAGAAAATGGCAAAGAAGAAGATAAGAAAGGAAAAACAAAGCTTGTGTCCTATTAATATAAATGAATACAGAACACTTTAAAAAAAATACATTAGGCAGATATTGGCTTATGATGGGGTCAATATCACGATTTATTTAACTCTGGGGACAATAAATCTTGATATTGACTAAAAACATAAGTCAATATGTGTACTGTTGTGTGCATTCTATTACAAAGATGAGGTTTTTAACTTTAATGGCCACTTTCACAGAGGTAAAATAAAAGACCTCCCTGAAAGGCCTTCACACTGTAGGTGCCAAGAGCTGTTGAGAATGGGCTTGCATTCTCAGCACCGTGCTAGTCAATTGGCCGGTTAGTTGGTGCAACAGACTGAATTCTTGATCCAGATGTCTGACCCTCTTGTATCCACAGCCCTTGCTGTTCCTCCTCCATACGGCCACTTCTTGACTTCAAGATTGGCCCATGACCAATGGAATGTGAGCTGGGAGTGTGCCGGTTCTCAGCTTAATCTTGAAAGGGTGTCCTGTGTTCTGATTGATCTCTTATGACTCTGCTATCACAATCAAAAGAACTTCCCTTCAAGTATGTGCTGTGAATTCCAACTGAAATCCGAAAGAAGTCCCCATCAAGTAAACTAGAGTTAATGCCACAGAGAGTGCTATGCCCAGTGGACTTTCAGCTGGAAACAAACAACCCCTACAAGCTCAGCTTAGATTAGTGCTTCCTTCTCAAGGCACTCTACAGCTGTGTGAGAAATAAAGACTTCCAGTGAATGGCACTGATATCTGATGGGTTCATATCCGCAGTCACTGACTGATACAGTTAGCACACAATTAAATAATCACTATTCCCAGACTGCTGTATATGACTCCCTCGCGGAGGTCTTTAAAGAAAGTTGGAGATACATGGCCTGACTCTAAGGAATTCACAGTATAATAAAGGAACAAAACCCCCACATAATGGATGGTGTCCCTTCAAGGTGTATTTCATGTAACCATGGTAGCTATCAGACATCTCTCCATCCCCTCACTGAAGATGCTGTCCTCACTTTATACATACCCAGGGCCAGGATTCAATGCCCTTACCAATGTCCAAGAAAAATATAATTCCAAGATTGTTGTGGACTTTCCCCCTGATCATAGGGATGCTACAAGGAGTTGTACAGAGCATTTATTAAACTCTATATTGGTCATTTTAATTTCCCCATATCTCTCCTCAGTTATATCAAAGAGGGACTCTTTCTTTTCTTCTCTGACCCAGTAGCCAGCTCCGCAGTTTGTCCTTCCTCCTTCCAGATTACTTTAAAGAGCTTAAGGTTTCTATCTATCCAGAAAATTTTAGTTACACCCCAGTTTACATCCCTGAACTGCATTGCCTGACTCATCTTATTTCCAGCAAACACTAAACCCTTGAGCAAACAGACCTACCCTCTTCAGAAGACACCTCAACTATTTAAGAAGGTTCTTCGGTGTCTCAAGCCCCACTCTAGTGACATATCAGTCACATGAAACATACGAAACCTGCCAGTGTAACTTTTTTTTTTTTGGTATCAGGAATCAAACTCAAGACCTTGCACTTGCCAGGCAGGCACTCTCCAGAGTAATTTAAATGGGTAAAGTATTTCAATATTTATATTTCATTATAAGTTTCCATTCATTTTTTTGCAATAGGTCTTGGTGGAACAGTCACTGTTCTAAAGACTGGGGATACAGCAGTGAACAAGAGGAAAAATCTTGGTCTACAGATGTGTGAGAAATAGAGGCTTCCTGTGAATGGCACTGATGTCTGATGGTTTCTTATCCCTTTACCTAAGAAGGATCTCTAATTCCCTGCTGACTAGATGTGTACTCTGTGCAGAAGGGATAAGTTAGGGGACTGTGACAGACTTTACTACTGACCCATCAAAATCCACTCTTTGGTTTTTATTTAATAATAAAACTCTGGAGTTTTAGCTGGGTTCGTGATTATCCAGCCAATAGTACACTTCCCAAATAGCATTGCAGCTCAATGTGGCCATGTTCCCATGTTCTCCTTCCCCCGTCCCCTCCGCACCTCCCACTACCTAAACCCAGCATAAGTTGGAGCATTCACAGTGCAATGAACTCTGACACGGAAACCACATTTTGAGGGTGCCAGTGGCAGCCTCTCAAGTCCTGGACTTCTAACTGTGGTGTGTAAGGGGAGAGCAGAATGAAGGCACAAGACACTGCTGATGATCTCCCTTTTATTGCAAGGAATATTTAAATCAGCTCAGGGAAAGGGGGATAGACGCTAGAAAAGTGAGATCTCCTGAAATGTTAGGGTGGAAAAGAGAGGTAGGAGGTGGACCCAGTGGGAGCAGGATTCATTGAGTCCTTCCTGATTCAGGGTAGTCCTGGGGATCTCATTAGCAATGTCTTGTGCCTTCATTTTACTCCTCACTATTAACCTGATCCAGCTACCCAGACTGAAGGGCTGTTCTGTTCACTGCTGCTATCAGTCAACTTGAGCTCTCAATACCACAACTCCCAATTCCTTTCAAAACAGACCAGAAGCACACACAGGTCCCAGAGAAAGCAAATAACAGGTGGACCAGTAATCCCAAAACAAGTCCACAAGTTTGGGAAACAACAGAGATGCTGAAATTTTCAGGATAATTTGGAAGCAGAGGGCTGAATTCTTTAGCTCTTTTCTAGCTCTGTGACAAATACCTTTGGCCAAGGTCATCTAAGCTAAGAGATCTTAATTCGTCTACTTATTTATTCATTCAAACACTCATTCAATAAACATTTATGAGCACTCATTCTGTGCTGTGGACTAGGAAAGCAATGTTGAATAATAAAAAAAAAAAGATTCTTTCTTGCAGAATCTCACAGGTAAACACATAAACAGTTACTTCCCAGATAGCTTTAATATTTGAGAAATTTGAAGGAGGAAGGTCACAGAGAGCTGAACAGATGAATAACAAAATAACAATTGAAATATGGTTTAAAATAGTTTTAATGAAACTGATGTTTTAAGTAAATGTAAACTCATTTACATAAGTAAACTTATTTGCACAAAACCCATCCACATCCCTGAAAGAAGTTGGCCAATAGTTGCTCAGGCCACGCCAGTCTGATGTTGTTTTGTGGCCAGCCTCTCCTTATTATGGGGGCATTTACCATGCCATCGACTCTGTCACTGTCTCTGAGGATCTCAAATACCAGCTTTTTAAAGCCCCGGCCCTGTTTGATATTGTTTAACCATTAAAATATGAATGAAAGATAACATCTGTTCCAAGAGCATCAAAGAAACATTTTCCTTGTTCATCACAGATCAACACAGACATATTTTTTGCCCATTGCAATGGAACTGAACCAACACTGCCTTATTTTTTTTTTATTGCTTTACCATTTTATTCAGTAAGCTTCATCCGTTCACTGAGGATGCAAAAGGAATCAATTCATCTTTTTCTTTTTAGTCTTAAGCCACTTGCATTTCCTTGATATGTGCAATTTAATTTGTTTGATTTTGGTTTTCTATTCCATGCTTTTACACACTGTTCCATTTTTTAAAAGTTTGTTTTGTAATATTTTAAGTGCTGTGTATGATTCTTTTCCCTTCAATTCCAATGTTTTAGTTATTGGATGTCTTCTTTGTATTTAATTTCACTAACACTGGCCTGTTAAAATTTGTATAAGTGACTCCCAGTGGTGGGTGCTGCATGTTTAATTGGAGAAATGAGGTGTAGAGGGCTAATCTCTGTGTTACAGTGGGCAGCTTAGCACCTATATAGTTCTAAACAAGAGAAATCTACAAATTCTTGATAATTATATTTTACAGGTATATTTTTTAAAATCTACACATTGATCAATGCAAACCTAGATAACAAAAACAGACAACATGTATATAATAAAACACATAATAAATACATTTCCAGAACAAAAGAGGGAATGGCCACAGTCACAAAGAAGGTGGAATTAAGTTGACTACTGTGGCTGGAGGTAGGTGTAGAAGAAAAACTTCACAGCAAAAGTAACTCTCATGATAGAACTATTCATGGAAATGAAAGAGAAACTATTCTTAAAGCTGAGGTTGGGAGGATGTTGGATTGTCTCATTGTCCTAAAAACTGAGGTTCTTTTTTAAAGCAGAGATGTCATCCATCGAATCAGTGCAAGGAAAAGCCATCTCTTACATCCAGTAGAATATGGCTGTGGAATATGTTTTGCTGTTAAGGAGTATTCAAAAGAAGATAATTCCTCCCATAAACTCCTCCTCCAACCTGTTATCTCTCAAAAGTACCTAAAGGTATTAAACAACCAGTGAGCCTTCAAGAAAATAAATCTAAAGATCCATTTGGCCAACGAGCTTATCATCTTCCAACATAACAGGGGAGTGTGTGACCTAGAAAACAGTCTTTCAGCCTCCAAGTCATCTTAGCCATACAATCATTCTTTAAAAAGTTACAACTCAAAATGTTGTTGTAGAACTCTTCCTCATTTTTAGGCCACCATCAATTCTTTTTAAGTCATTACTACTTTAAATTGTTTCTAAGATAAAGATCCTTCCAAGCAGAACACTGCACTTTCTTTGTTCACCTGTGAACAGATGCATGCAGAAAGAAACACAGCAACATAACAGCTTACTTATCCCCTTCCTTTTTCCCAAGGCACTGTAGTGACCTGGATGTAAGAGGTAGTGAAGAAAAGCCCCTTTTTAGCTTCTCTCTCTCTCTCTCTCTCTCTCTCTCTCTCTCTCTCTCTCT
>NW_004955424.1:18792466-18802650 GCF_000276665.1 Chinchilla lanigera
CTCTCTCTCTCTCTCTCTCTCTCTCTCTCTCTCTCTCTCTCTCTCTCCTGCCCCAATACCTTTGAAGACTCCGCTTAGAACAAATATGAGACTCATCATTCGATGATGAATTTGCATGTCGATCGGCAGCCAGTGTAGCAGCCCTCGGATTAGGGACATTCCGCTGAACACTAAAAGGCACAAAGCACAAGAAGTGCATTTCCATCTGCCCTTCCTTTCCAGTCAGTGCATTCCCAGCCGGGTCTATTGATGAGCACTTGGAACAATACCAAAATGTAGTGTAAGATCAATCCTGCTGTTTACTTCGCTGAGCTAAAGGAACAAAGAACAGAAGAAAGGCCTTAACCCAGCCATCGTAAAGAAGTGGGATGGAGGATGAAAAATGGGTCTGATGGGCAGTTGCGCAGAGTAAACGCATTTGGAGAAGCAGCAGCCCCAGCTGAGATAAAACCAATGATGATTTGTATTTTGCACTGTATCTTCGGGGGATAAAAGCACTTCTATCAGATAGCATTGGTGGCAAACTCAAAACACTGTAGTATAGGGCTACATTCCTTGCCAGGGAGAGAATAAAAACTCCTGTGGTTGCTGGGGAGTGTTAAATATCTGACTGTGCATGCCTCTCTCCTCCCATGGTGAGGCAACTCAACCAGGCCCTCCTTTTAACTCTACCAGCTCCTGCTAGCCCAACAGTTGGCTTGGCCCTCCCATCAAGAGCAACAGGATACTAGAGCTTATATGAATAAATCCCAGTCACCGTGATTTGTGGAATTATTTGTCATTATGCTTTTTAAAAGTTACTTCAAGTGAGGATCTGTCAAAATAAGAGTAGGAATGGAAGTACAGAGGCAGGGTTAATGTTCAAATGAAAATATATGGAGACTGAAAGGGCAGAAGGACGAGCCTATTCCAGCAAGACAAGAATTTTCTTTTTCTGAATGAAGTAGATGCAAGACACGGCTTCAATACTTGGTGAAACCACATGGCACTGGCCAACTGCAGTGAAGGTTAACGCAGGTAAGGGATGAGAAAAGCAGAGGAAATACACAAAAAAAATGAGGCACATCCTCCCAGCCCCTCTCCCCCACCCTGCCCCCTAGAGCTAGGCGCAATTAATCCAGTAGCCTCAGAACTCAAAGTGCGGTCAGAAGGCCTGAGAGATTGTTAGAAATGCAGAATACGTGGTACCACCTAGACCTGCTGCATCCAGATCTTAGGAGTGGGTACCAGGAAACATGATGGTTAGTTTTGGAACCACACAACCTTACACTGTCTCCAAGAAAATATTCCTGACTCCTTGCATTCAGCTAATCACTCTCCTCTGAATTGTAGTCCTTATTTATATGCCAATCACAAGACAGGAACACAGCCTTATAAACAGTAACAATGGAACTAATAATGCTGAATTGTTTTACCTTGGTTGCCACTTTCATGTGTATTTAGGTACCCTGACTCCCCCATTAGGTATCAAGTTCTCTGAGAACAGGTACACATGGTCTTCTTTGAAATCTTCCAAATACCTGGCAGATATTGGTGCTCATTAATTATGGAAGGATTGATCTGGGCATTGGGCATCTTGTTTCTGTTGAGGAATATTAAAATAGATAGTACTGAGTAGATTCCTCACTGTCAAAGGAAAAAATCAGCACTTTTCTCCTTAAGTAGAAAAGGACAAGAGAGCCTAACCTGAGCAGTAGTTAAGTAGTTAAGTACTTCAGTGACTCTGTTTCCCCCATTTTCAAAGTAAGCATGGAAAATCACAAGCCTGTGAGTTACCTACTAACATCTCTAAAAAATAGTTATCCTCTGTGCTTTTGAGGGGATTACAGGATGAATGTAGTCTAGCAAATCTACAGTATGTGTAACAGTTAATCTTAATTGTCAACTTGATTGGCTTAGGAGATACCGAGGGGATTGGTAAAACACACACATCAGGGTGTGTCTGGGTGGCTGATGAGCCATGACTTTGGGGATTATCTGGTCCCTGGTCCCTTCCTCTCTGGCTCTTATCTTGCTGTCTGCTGTCCAGTTGTCCAGAGGTCATCAGCTTTCTTCTGCCAGCCCTTCTACCATGATGTTTGTCTTGGAGCCACTCGATCATGACTGAAATATCAGAAATCATAAGCCAAAATAAACCACTTCCTCCTTTAGGTTGTGTGCATCAGGTATTTTATCCTAGAAATGAAAAGCGGACTATAAATTTGCAAAACCTCAAATGCAACCTTTTAATTTAGCTTTCTATGAAAGGGCCTATTAGTAATTTCCACGCATTGTATGGAAGCAACCTAATATAATCCTCCAACTGCTAAGTGAGCTGGATATAATTTACCCTAAAGTCTATGACAGAAACTGACACTCAAAGTGATGAAATAAACTGGTGAAGTTCACCAGTCTACACAGCAGAACACAGATTCTAATTCTACTTGACTCCAGAGCTTATGCTTATCCTCTCACACTGCACTGGAGCAAATAAAGGAGGAAAATAATGCATTTAGATGCAAGCTGCACTCACAGGGAATGGCAATGCATGCAACAACCATTGGAACCTGATTTTTTTTCCCACCAGACCACAAATGAGCTCAATACAACAACTTCATAATTATGTATAGCTAGCCAAAAGGAATATCAGAGCATAAGGCTGTGTCTATATAACGTCAAATAGCTGGTTTTTTAAAAATAGCGTTCAACCAATCACCCAAATATGTGTAAATAGTGAGTCACTCAATGTTTTGCTTTGTATCAAATGCTTGAAAAACACATAGTCACAATCTAAAAGTCCCAAACTTCTGAATACTTCCTCCAAAGAAGAACTTTTGACATTAACAAAAAACACATCAAGAATCTAAGATGTGTCTTCTTCATATTATCTGAGCATAGAAAACACACTAGACACCATACAGAGCAATAAAGGAGACTCAATTTTGGTTGAAAGAGCTCATAATATAAATTAGAGAGGCACACACTAAATTAAATAGACACAATCTCAATTAGATTTTTAAAATCATCAGAGTTCTGATTCCTTCCCAGCAAGGACTATAGGAGAAGACATTTCTCAGGGGCACTAACACAGAAAGATTTGCATTTCTCAGGTCAATAGATCATTTGTAAGATTTTATTCTGCATTTACTGTCCAAGGACTTGGGTGCATTTTGAAATGAATCTAGAGTGGATGAAAATAATACTGCTTCACAAGGAGGGTAGAGATATTAAGGGTGAGAATCCATCTATTTTGTGTACACTCTAATTTCATGGGGTATTTCAGCTTGATTACAAACTCCTGGTTATTATCCATTTAGTCCGCCCAAATAGCATTTCCTGCCTTTCTTGTTGAATTCCGTCTTCCCCACAAAGAGTGGGCCCAGTGCAACGAAAAAGGGTCTTAATATCAAAGCCCCTGTATAGGCTTCCATAAAGGTCTATGGTATACAGTGGTTGGACAGCTTGTTCAAGGTCACATATTAAATTAGTGCTAAAGCAAGACTGGAACTAAATAGGACCCCTGGGCCACCACTCTTACCTCACCGTGGTCTAAGTATCTGTCTTTCTAGCACCAGCTAAGAGAAATGTAACAGGAGCCACGTGTGTCATTTTAAGTTTTCTAGTGGCCATATTTTAAAAAGGAAAGAGAAAAATGTAAAACTAGTTGTAATAGTTATGACATCAGCCAATATAGCCAAAATATCATTCCAACATGTAATCAATATTAAAAGTCTTTAATGAAATACTTCATATTATTTTTTCACATAGTCTTTAAAATCCCATGTCTATTCCATACTTTCAGCCCATCTTAGTTCACAGTCACCCCACTTCAAGTACCCTGTGGCCACGTGCGGTTACCTTCCTGGATAGCACAATTGTGTGCCTGAAATACTTTAGCAGCAGAGCCCTGCCAAGTCCAGCGCTGGGTCAGGCAGCTCTTTTGCAGTCAGGATTATGGAAGTGAGATTCACACAACAGCCCTACTGGCAAGTGGGAGAAAGGTTTCCAGGCAGCGTCCAACCTTAATATGAAGCCCTAGAAAGCTTTCAGTTCCTCCCTCCCAAGAGTGCCAAGGAGAAGCCCCTTTAGCCGAACTCCCAGAGAGCTTCTGAGGGGCATTGTGTAGAGGAAGCTGCACCGGATTATTGTTTTATGAAGAAAAATAAAGAAAATGTATCTAGTGTTTCAGCCAATATCTCAAGTGATGCCTATGAGTTGAACATTGATCTCTGCCCTGGAGAAACAGAGCCAACAAGCAGGCAAGCTCCTCTTGGAGCTTGCCTTGTAGTAGGGATGACCCAAGAGACAAATAAGCACACATGCAGAAAATAATTACAAACTTTGATAATACCTACGAGGAAATTAACAGGATATGGAGAAAGCAGCGTTTAGTCAGTGTCTACTACATTCCAGGTACTGTGTTAGCCTCCTTTATCAGAACTAGTACTTATCATAACCACCATTAATTAATGTTTAAGACATGTCAGGAAATGTTAGGGCTCTTTCTTTGCACCATCTCTTACTCTTACTGTAACCCTCAAATTGAAATCTTACATATCAAAGCCCAGTGCTCAAAAAGATAGCTGTCACAGTTCACATCATTAGTAGGTAGGGTAAGCAGAATCCAGGTTTGTGTTACCTAACATTATTCTCTTCTCCTTTACCTGATGACATTCATTTTTATATCATGTGGTTTTTGTTGAAGAGCAATGAAGTAGAGAAATTGTGCCAACTCTGTGTGGACGCGTCAGAACCTTCCTTAAAAAGCCATTAAGAATAAGTTTTCTAAGCCATGAAATGAGAACATCAGTTCCAACATCAGGACACCAACAGACCAACATCACGACACCAAGGTGCCTTCCACACCAACTTTTGTGGCTGCCTGGGAATGGAGGTGCTACATCTGGGCCCAAGGGCAAGTAGGTATTAATCAGCTATCGCTCCCATGCTGGGAGCAGGTAGAAATGACACATTTCTCATGTTTTTATCATCCCTGGATTTGATTCAAGACCATTGTGAACTCAGAAGCAAATCCCTGGATCCTGGGCTGCCTAAGAAATGGATCCATTCTGTGATCACACTTGGTTAAATGTGGGTCAAAGTCAATGACCCGCATTACAGGGTCACTGAGTGTGCACTGAGCATCCCTGGGCCTAATCATCAGACCCAACCCCTACAGACCCCAAGAGTTAACTCACAGACACTGGGTGGCCTGTAAGTCCCACCCCAAACACCCCCTGGCTAACTCCTTATTAAAACCCCAATGAAGTAGGTTCAGTAATTGACAACCAGACTCTATCATAGCAATGACTTTTTTTGTAACTTGCCAATGCTTTACTTATTACTAAACCATTTGTGTATAAATCCGCATCTGTATTTAATCTGCATCAAAGTATATATTCCATCATTTCCCCCTTATCATTTTGTTCCATTTTAAGAGCCTCAAGTTAAAAGAACTTCTTTCAGGTTACATTAGAATAAAAAGACCTAAACAAGTAGACCGGTAGCTATTTTCCATTCTAACTCTGACGTCCTTAATGGATAAGCCTGAAAAAACCTCACTTTAGATCAGCACAATGTCAAATAGGACACTGCATTTGGAGTGAACAAGGAGACCAGTGCCATTTTTCTCCCCAGGACGTGGCTTGCATGGAACACAAACCCAGCTAAGGCTGTAGAGCATTCCCAAAGGCTAGAACACAACAGCGCCCCCTGGCTGCCGGGTATTCCTCCCCAATCCTCTCTAATCCCGGAAAACGTTTGTATTACTTTTTAGTGGCAAAGAGGCCCACCTCAAAATCTTCTAAAACTCCTACCTCGCCAATCTAAACCCTGATATTACTGGGTTTTCCACAACAGCGGTCCCAGGGGTTGTGAAAAATCTCTCTCTCTTCCGATCATGGCACAGTCACAGAAGGACATAATCTTTGGATGAGAAAACTTCCTCTTTAAACAAAGGAATATTTCTCCTTGTGTGGCAGGAGACACTTAGCCCTTCTAATATCCCCTGTTGTGGAAGGTGAGCCTCCCGGGCTTTAGTGATGGGGATAATTACAAAGGGATTTGTAGCCAAGGCCTGCAGGTGGGAGGAAGGGGAGCAAAAAAGCAAGACACCGGCAGCATTTCCATGTCTGTGAAGTGCCCTTGTACTAAAAATGAGCATCACTTCCTTATTACTGACCTCACTCTCAAACAGTCTTGAAGAGATGCTTGTAAAAATGGTTCCCACAGCCTGAAGTGGTGAAATTTCCAAGAGCTTTCAGAACTTCTTGGCCTCAGCACACAAAAGTACAGTTGCCAGGTGGCTATTCTCACAGCCATTGCCATCTTTATTTCACATTGTGATGAAAACAGTGAGGGAACTAGCTGACAGTCATTTTATAGCTAAAGCTGGTTAAACACACATGCACAAAATAAAAGCAGAAGGCCCACTGTTCAGAGAGTCCAGGCAACCACCAGTCCATCTGCCTCAACATCCAGGCTGCTCAGAAGCCTTATTTCAAGGGCAAAACATCAGAAAGGAGGAGCAATGCAAAAAGCAAAAAGGCCGGCACCGAGCAGCCAAGGTGGGGGTCCCTGGGGACAGGCATGTTTCCAGTTCAGTGATCTGAGCTGAAACAAGGCATGGGCATCCTAAAGAACTTGTACAAAGCCATCTGCTCCAGTGAGCAAAGGGACACCCTGCCCTTGTCTAAGTGCACAGGGAAATCTCATCAACCTCTCCACCACCTGGAACTTCTGCAGTGCCTAGGTAGGTGGTTGCAGCCCTCACAGTGATGAAAGGAGAGAGGCAATGTTTGCATAACACTTCCCGCCTCACCTCTTCACTACGTGCATGTCAAAGTGCAGCTGAAATCTCCTCGTTCCATTATTCCGGCTGGTCAGCGGGTTGGTTTGTTGCTTAATTTAACCCATCCTCCTTGTAAACCAATGTCAAGACCTTCCATGGGAAAAGTTAGAAGGATATGTGATTCTTCAAACAATGATACTTTGCAATTTACTACTTCAAAAAGTGAACAGGAGGGAAAAGATGTAAACAAAGCTTTTGTAAATAAGGGAGGGAAGAAAGATAGCAGGGAAGGGAGGGGATTGAAAAACAGAAGAAGAATTGAGATATATAATGTATAGGCACAAATTCCCCATGATGAATGTGATCTCTATATACATCTAAAATATACCAGTAGTATATTGAAAATCATAGCAGAAATGTGATAGAAATTTAAAAGAAAATAGAGCGAAGAAGCTGGTCATGGTGGTGCACACCAGCACTCTGAAAGGCTGTAGGCAGGCGGAACACAATTTTAAGCCCAGCCTGGGTGATTTAATGACTTACTGAGATTTTATCTCAAAATTTTAAAAATTTTAAAAGGGCTTGTAATGTAGCTGGGAGTGAAGGCCCCAGGTTCAATCCCCAGATCAAAAAAAAAAAAAAGTAAAGCAGAGCGGAGTAATAACATGTGATGTTTTTTGTTTATGTTACTCAGAGTAACAATATATGGCCTCTTTCTTCAGGGAAAAAATTACACACACACACACACACACACACACACACAAACATACACCTCCCTGAGCCCTTAAACTACATGTCTCGATTACTCCACTTCTAAGGCATTAGTTGGGCAATCCTCACAAACTAACCAGGAAGGAAGGAGTATTATTTATTTATTTTATTTGCTATTTTATTGCACATGTTAAAATCTGTTTCACTTCTTGTAGATCCATTGTTCAGTATTACTTATACACAAGCATGCATTGCTTAACTGCACAAATAATCTGTGCCCTAAGTTACCTGTGACTGGCGTGCACACTTTGGAGGGCAGGACCTCTCAGGTGCACAGGAGAATCTCAGAACCAGCAGCACTAAGCGTCTTGGCCGAGGATAAACAGGGAGCTCCCACAGTCAGCCGAAACCTTGCCAGCATTTGGACTTGCACATAAAGCAAGGGAGAAAAGACAAAGAAAGCAAAAAGAGAAGCAGGGAAAGATGAAGAGAGGCGAGAACGGTTCTTGGTGACTTACAGACTTCTTTCCACTCTTGTCACTTTTTTCCTTCCTACCCACTAGGAACACAGACGGGGACAAGAGCTGGGGACAGCCTGTGGGCATAGCAGTCCATACCGAACCTTTTCCCACTTTGGCCTCACTAATGGTATTCCTGCTATCACTCTCATCCATTCTTTCCTCTCCTCTCCCTCTCAAAAATTCCTTCTTATGTCTGCTATTTGCTTTCTTCTCACATTTACACTCTTACTCGGTTTCCTTTCACATCCAATTTCCAAAATAGGCTGCTCTTTTTGCAGGACCTAGAAAAATCTTCTGAATCATCCATTCCTCCACAGACCTTCTCCTCCTTTACACCCAAATTTTCCCTACCTGTTCTCCCAGCCCCTGGGACAAGGGATCTTAAAAGTGTAGGTGAAAGCCACCTACTTTCTTCCCCGAACTCTCCATGTATTCAAGCTGGCCCCCACCCTCCAGCAGCACAGATGCCCCGCAGACAAGTATGATAAACACACACAGGGATCAAAGTTGCTACTACTAACAATAATAATTCCACTACACAGGCCCTAGCAGGCTGGAGTTAATCTGGAAACATACATGCTCCTCACATTTGAAGCCCATAATACGCAGATGAGGGACGAGGGAGGACCTCCCTTCTGCAACTCGCTAGCGATATTTATATTCCCCAGTCTCTACCTCTCTCCTGACAGAATCATTCAACACAATAGGATTTTCTCTGCTCAAACCCACCTTCACTTTAAAAGAACAGAGAAGATCAGCTTAGCTCCTATCACTGGCATCAAGGCTTCCTCCCTTTGACAAGTGGCCCGGGATCTGCAGTTTCATCTCGTCATCTTTTTTTTTTTCCTGTATTCACTTGTACAAAGCCTCAGCAGCCTCCCTGTAAGCTGCATGAAATTCTATTGGATTCACACTGACTATGCATGGGTGGGTCTTGCAAGTTAGAGTGATGGGATGTCAATGATGGCTAGTCTGGATTAAAATGAGCTGGCAATCTGCAAGAAGTAACCCAGAACCTGGCTGTGTCACTAGTTTGACATTAAGTAGAATAGGGCACAGGGAAGAGGGACTAGGGCAGGGACAAGAGCTTGACTAAGCTGCTGCCACCCTGGGAAGTGTGCACTCTTAGCGTTCTTCCAGCCAAGAACAGCAGAAAATGGGTATCTGAGGTATCCGGTGATATCAGGCAATGCCAGCCTACCTAGTTGCTGAGCACATCGAGGCTGCTGTGTACCACTAGGAACCTCCCTGAACTCAGGCAGGAAGAGCAACTCCAAAGGACCCATCTGTTTGCTTAAAACGACCATTACCTGAGGTCTGTACGGGATACTCCAGCAGTGACCAGGATTACCCAGATGCATGCCCCCCCTTACTCTGCTGTCCTGACTTTGGAAAAAATGTAACCAGAAAAAGTTCTTAGATACAATTCTCAAAATATAAAACTCATTCCATTCCTTTTTATCTTCGAAAACATTTGGCAACACATTTAGGAGGAAATGGAGAATGAATTATGTTAAAATTAAGCTAAGGACTACTAGTAGCATTGTATTCCTCAGAATACTAACTGATGCTATTAAAAGGACGATTAATAGGATGGTATCCCTCAAAATAGTAAGTGATACTGTTACAGGTACTGAATGTAGGGCAATAGTATTCAGGTCACCTGGCTCACTGGGGACCTTCTTAACTGTCAAGAAGTGGTGGACCCAGGGGTTTTGGAGCAGCTTTTTTGCTCTGCACATAGAGCTGAACCCTAGGGCATCTCACTGCATTTTCCTATGCAGCCATCTAGGCATTGCTTCACAGATGTGACCTCAGGCTGGTGAGGGCCTGTGCAGTTACCTTCTGTATTCCTGCCTCACAAGAATGCAACTGAGAAACACATTCACTCCCCTAAATACCTATGAGAAACAGTAGGCATTTTGGGAAAAAGAAGAGTTTCAGCTGCTAAATTCCTAGGAATGCCAAATTTTCATTGATTCATTCATTCAGCTGGCAGGTATGGGGCCCCCAGCGCTACATGACTGGGATACAGGACCAATGCCTGTCTCTTCTCCTGTGAAGCTGATATTAAACTAAATGCAAGTGAGTACAATAATTGCACATAGGGCTGGGGATTTAGCTCAGCGGCAAAAGCGCCTGCCTGGCAAGCGCAAGGTCGTGAGTTCGGTTCCCGGTACCGG
>NW_004955424.1:18802750-18809743 GCF_000276665.1 Chinchilla lanigera
GCAAGCGCAAGGTCGTGAGTTCGGTTCCCGGTACCGGAGAAAAACCAAAAAAAAAAAAAAAAAAAAAAATAATTGCACATAAAAACAAATGATATCAAAAGATGGCTGATTCCCAAAGCTAAAATTTGGGGCATTGCCTTGTACTTATATTCAAGGAGAGGTAAGATCAAGTGCAAAAGCCCTGACCTTGGAAAGCACTTGGTGGGCTTAGAGATTCAAAGAAGTTTTATTCTCCTGCTGCAGTCTCCAAGCAGGAGAGTGGCACAGGAAGAGGCAAAGCCCTTTGCCCTACTATGGGTGTCCGGTGCCTTGCCTCTCCCTATTCTGACAGGAAAAGTCACAAGTAAGGAAGAGAGAAGACACAGACATAGCCTTGAGCCTGTTCCAACTTTACCTAATACAGGTATTAAGTTCTTCGTGATATCCCTCAAACCTAAACACACCACGCCTTTGTCTTGGGACACCAGGCTTAAAAAGCAAAAGTTTAGGGCACTGGAGTCCTACAAGCCTGGTTCCTAACCCTGCCCCTTGTCCCCAGAGCTCTCTGAGAATCAGCCTTCTGCTGACATAGATGAGATCAGCTGGGGACAAGATTTTTAATACAGGAGACTTTGAGGGGCATTTAAGATACAGAAACACCAATTACTACCCTTCATAGTAATTTTTTGGATACTTCAGTCATTTAACTAATTAATATATTATCAAATAAATAATTTTTTGCAATGCTGGACATTGTACCCAGGGCCTCCTGCCTGCTAGGCAAGGAACCCTACCACTAAACTACATTGCTACCATTTAAATAACTTCTCAGTTTGGTCTTAGGTAAAAAACAATTTCTCATTCCAACCCACATGCCTGACAAACACAAAAATGAACGGTCTGCGACAGTGCTATCTGACAGAAATGCAGTGTCAGCTAGAAATGTGAGCTGCCTGTGTAATTTTAAAATTCCTAATATAGAAAAAAACCTTTTAAAATATAAAAATTAATTTTAAGAACGTATTTAACCCAATATACCAGGAATATTTTCATTTCAACATGTAATCAATATTTTATCAACATATTATAATATTTTAAACATGATTGATGAGATATTTTGCTTTCCCTTCTTTATAATACTTTTAAAATTGAGTATATGACCCATACTTATAGCACATCTCTATTCAAATTACATACATTTCAGGCACTTGGTAGCCACATGTGGCTACTAGCTACTACATGGGAAAATACGGTCTGTAAGGTTTTTTTATATAATTGGACCCCATGATATATCTTTAATATAATTACAAAATTAATGAAAGTTGAGAAAAAAAACTAAGACAACGAAGATAAAGCCAATCCCTTGCTTCAGACATCTGTTCTGGCTTCTGAGTGTGGGTGAATTTCTCATTCATTCGATCAATTTCTCATTCATTCATTCATTCAACAAACATCCACTGAGCACCTCCTGTTTTCCAGGTACCCAAGTACTAGGGATGGAGACAAGAACAAACACCATTCCTGCCCTCAAGATTCTTGATATCCAGGTTAGAGTCTTTCACACTCCTCTGCACTCAGCAGAGTCTCAGAATGTCTCCTTCCTCAGCTAGTATTTGAGAGAAGCAGGTCTGGTTTTGGCTCCTCTGCTGAAGCTCAGTATCTCAAAGAAAGCATTTCCTCACTCATCAAGCCTTTGCTTCCTTGTCTGTAGAATGTGAGAGCCGACCTCGTACCTACAGAGTGGCCTTTCCATCAGAGCTGGCAGCTGCAGCCCAAGCCCTGTTACCCTGTGACCCCTGACAATATGTGCGAAGCGGGGAGAGCAAGTTGAAGGAACCACCCCATCCTGGGAGGATGAGCAGCTTCATTCACTTCTGTTTCTTTCTCCCCGTGGGTCTCTGTGGTTGCAAGAATGGTCTGGCTTTGTTTTGCCTTGCTTTGTTTTTAATTACGTTCAAAATTTGCAAAACAATCCCCACGATCCACCTAGAAGAATAATTGGCCCATGTGGTGCGGCAGACTGTGTGAGGAGACCCCCTCACCAGCACCCTAGAGCTGTGCGTACGTTCTGCTCCCAGGTAGATGATGTCTAAGAAACCCAGGGAGCTCATCCCACCCATCATTAACCTCATTCTGAGACAGCCCCAGGGGCGGTCCTACAGCTACGGGCACAGCCGGCTGTCAATTTTGTGAGGTGGTAAGATATTCGTTAGCAGGGGAGCAATCCAAAGAGGTAGCCATAGATCCAAATGCCTAAAAGATATTCTGGAATGTGGTAATTACGGCCTGCAGCTGCCAAGTGAGTCCTCTGTGGTCTCACAGATAGCACTTGTACCCTGGAAAGAAGAGAGGATGGATAACAGCATCCAAGCTATTAATGACAAGCAGCGGATCTTGGTTCTAACTCACCAAGACAGCCCTCAAAACTCACATCATGATTCACCTCCTCATCTGCACAGCTATTCCCCTAATGTGGGTGCTGTGGATTCGTGTCCCTGAACAGAAGCGATAAGGGGAAGGGGAAAGAGGGAGAAGTGAAGAATTAGTGCTAAGTGAGTTGAAAAGACAAAACTCTTATCTCTGGTTTCACAAAGCATTCTATACCTTTATTTTTACAAATGACCCTCATTCCATGTTTTTACAAATGGAAAACTTTTGTACTGTGCCTCAAAATAGCTTAACTTAGTTTGCTTTTTTATTGATAGTAAAATGGAATTATAAAGGGCATCAAATGACTAAAAATTACAAGTCAGTGGGATTACTAGATATTATTACAGCCAAGGTCTCTAAGATACCAGAATGTCTGGGTAAAGCAAACAACTTTCCCAATCAAGAAACCTCTGCTGTAATGTTCACTAAAACCCCCCAAACCTTGGCCATCACCATATGAATCCAACCCAGTACGGGCTCATCTTTCAGAACTTTGAGACAGCCCATTGGTAAGTTCTATTCCTATTCATCCCAAAAAGATTTAGATCTGAGGCACAGGGGTGCATCTGAAGCCAAATCTGCCATTGCTGATTGACTGCAGCAAGAGTTTTCACTAGCAGAAAAAAACCCTCAGCCTCAGCATCATTTTGACCCAAAACTAGAGACACCACCCTACCAACTAATCAGAGTTGACATGCATCTTGGACTAGACTGGCCCCCAAATTAGAAGTCTATCACATGTATTAGTTTCCACCATAACCCACCATAACCTTCTCATTTTAAGATCCTGAATTTAATCACGTTGGCAGCCCTCTTTGCCCCATAAGGTAATATATTCACAGGTTCCAGAGACTGAGGTGTGAACAGATCTCAGGAGACATAATTCAGCCCACCATATCATGTCTTATTGAAAATTTCTTATAGAACTACAAAAGAGGTCTGCAGTAAGGTTTATCTGTAAGATGCAGATGCACAGCAACATGAATCGTGAGACTGATTCACTATTGTTATTAACATACAATGGTTATCTTTGACCAAAATAACAGAATCAAAGTATGTCTCTGGACCAATTCACTACTAAAAAGCATATGTACTTTCAGGGTGTTTGTTTGATATCATTTTCCCTTTTTCTGTTCCCTTGGTCTTATGATTTATATTGGTATAATTATTCCATTCATGTATATTTGAAAACTAAATTGTAACTGAGCCATAACTGAATGTCTTGTTTTTGGGGGCTTCAGTGGTTACGTGAAAATTTGCCAGGACCTAAGGCAAAAAGAATGCAGCCCTTACCGTGCCCTTCTCTTGTTTGGGCTTTTATTAAGTGTCCTATTTTTATTGCATGTAATGGAGGTCGGCTTCATTACTGCCAGTCTACAAGCTGCTACAGTCACTCTGGGAGACATTAGCCTGTCACCACTGAACCAGCTGGGTCACCAGATTCTACAACAGGTCTCTCACATTTTAGCTTTAAGAACAAAGGAAGATTAACCACAGAAAGCACAGCATTACTTGACTTTCAACATCACTCCAGGACTATGACAGTGATAAATTGGCGTCATCCAATGCCTGCTGAGGTGCAATACCATGACCAGAGGCTGCATCCATTTGGCAGACCCCAAGAAACTTTCCAAAGAAACACCCTCTGCTCACCATGGAAATCACCTAAAATGCCCCCTAAAAAGGCCCTGATGGGGCAAGAGTAACATGTCCCACATTCCACTGTGATCAAATAATGGCTCTTTTGCTTCAAATGTGTAATAATAGTTAGAAGGACACATGCCAAAATATCAGTGATGGTTAGCTCAGGATGCTGTATTACAGCTATTTTTCAATCATTTATTTTTGCTTGTCTGTGTTCCTTAAATTTTCTGCAGTGAGAATACACCTTTTTTGTATTAAGTTTTTAAATAAGATCATCAACTGTACCTCATCTTTTTTTTTTTTTTTTGGTTTTTTTTTGGGGGTTTTTTTTTTTTTTTTTTTTTGTTTTCTTTTTTTTTTCTTTTTTGGTTTTTCTCCGGTATCAGGAACCGAACTCACGACCTTGCGCTTGCCAGGCAGGCGCTTTTGCCACTGAGCTAAATCCCCAGCCCCTGTACCTCATCTTCACAACAAACCTCACCCAGTCATGCATGACTTGAATAAGTCAAAGGCCAGACTGTGTTCGAACTTGAGCAAGTTTAAGTAAATTTGTTCATTCTTCTGAGCCACATATTAAGCAGACATGAACTCAGTGAGTGATGGAAATACAGTATTTAGCAAGGTATCCAAAGTCCCCTGGGGGGAAATAAAATACCATAGGGGAAATGTCAAGTAGTTCAAAGTGTGGTGACAACGAAGAAACAGCACTGTGATATGCACTGAATGTGGACCTTCGTAGGATGACCAGGTAGGGCCCTCGGAAGAGGTAACATTTAAACTGAGACTTGAAGAAGAAGAAGCTAGCCATGGGGAAAGAAGGGAAGGGCATTTCAAGCAGAGGAAATGGCAAAAGCAAAAGTCCATGTTGGAAACAAGGGATATGTTCATGTACATAAAAAGGAAGACAGGCAAAGCTTTATGAGAAGGATGCAGGGGTAAGAGCGTGAAATCAGAGAGGGAAACAGAAGCCAGGTCACAGAGAGCCTTGTAGGATAGCATTAAGAGTGGGATTCTATTCTAAAGTCATGAAAAAGCACTGAAGGCCTTTAATCACAAGAGTGTCATGATCTGGCTTATATGTCCAAATGATCCAACTAGCTGCTATGGGAAGATAGGTCTTCAGAGTGAAAACATATCACAGAGTCCAGGCAGAAACTGGCTACAGCAATGCCAATGACAGCAGAACTTTGAACTGAGATGACTATAGCAGAGATGAAGAGAAGTAGATGGATATTGTAGAATACAGTTTATATAACTCATTGATGGATTAGATGGCAAAAAGAAAAAGAAATGGATTGAGGACAGGGTACATTTATTCAATAAGTATTTATGAGCACTGTCTTAGTTACTTTTCTCATTGCTGACACAAAATAACTGACACCCCAAATTAAGGAAAGGAAGGTTTATTTAGCTCACATTTTGTGGAGGTTTCAGTCCAAATTCTGCTGGCTCCCAGGCAGGGTAGCATATAGCAGAGGGGCAACAGTTCATGGTGGTGGAAGACAGCAAAAGTAGCAAGAGTGAAAAAGAGGAGGAGCAAGTTTCTTTTTCTCACTTATATTGTATGCAGGCTACCTACCCTAGGGCAATTGTAGCACTCATACCCACAATCCCAGCACTAAACAATGAATCAATCAAAAATTTGAGATTCAGACACCTGGAAAAAGCCTGCCCCAACCCCATGACTGCATGAAGCTTGCTGGGGACATCCAGACACGAACCATAACAAGTACTTAATATATATATTAAGGATGCTGAGCACCCTTCCACAGCTGAGTAGCTGGTAGGTGGTGGAAGGATTGCCTAGATGAACAAGACTGGATCAGGAGCAAATTTGGGATAAACGGTCCTGAAACTTCTCCTGGGAAACTTCTGCAGGGGCAAATGAAGGTTAAAAGAGCATCTTTATTATGATAATTTTAGCTGCTCATACAAACATAGAAATCCAATAGTTTAATGCAATAAGATTTTATTTCTAGCTTGGAATTAGTTAATCCTCATCATTGAGTAACTTTCCTCCAAATGATGTTTCAAGAACCCATGTTCCTTCCATACTGAGCCCCTCTGTCTTCACCATTTGGCTTTAAAAATCACTGTACTCAGGCAAAGCATCAGGAAAATCACATATGGGAGGTTTACGTGGGCCAGACGTAGAAGCACAATGCTTCTGTGCACAGGGCATGCTAGAAAACCTGTCACACTGCCACAACTACTGGTGTGAAGTGCTAGAATGTGCAGTCTAGGTGCTCAGGAGGAGGCGTCCCAACAATGTCTCCAGAGATGCCTACAGTCATCTCAGAGAGAAGTTAAGTAGCCATCAAACACAGAAGTTCAGGGACTGGTGCGAAGCAAAAAACAGAAATTCAACGCCACGGTGATAAAATTCTTACTATAGGATATGCGATGAGAAGTAAAAGGCCTGAATCATGTGGAGGACACAGAACCAGTAAAGGAGGCTGCAACTGAGCTGCCACTAAAGAGCAAAACCAGGAAGTGGCTGCCAGGGAAAAGATGAAAACAATTATTTGAAGCAGTAGGTCAGTCACTGTGCGGAGAGCTGCTGATACGGTCGGTACGATAAAGACAAAATGCCAGCCCTTGGGTTCAGAAACCTAGAGCTTGTTTCCATTTCAGTGAGAAAGTAGAATGGGAGAAGATCACAAGAGGGTGAGAAGTAGGGAGGTAGGGCAACTACAGACAATATCGGGACACTTTGCTGTAAAGAGAAGCAGAGAAATGAGGCAGAAACACAAACATGATATGGAACAAGTAAGTATGTGCATTTTTTAGATGGTAAATACTAGAATGCATTTGGATGCTCATGGGAGTGACCCAAGTTTAGGGGAAAAGTGATTTAGAAATGAAAAGAGGGCCAGGGGTGCAGCTCAGTGGCACAGGGCCTGCCTGGCAAGTGCAAGGTCCTGAGTTGGATTCCCAGTA
>NW_004955424.1:18809878-18914688 GCF_000276665.1 Chinchilla lanigera
AAAGGAAAGGAAAGGAAAGGAAAGGAAAAAGAAAAGAAAAGAAAAGAAAAGAAAAGAAAAGAAAAGAAAAGAAAAGAAAAGAGAAGATTGCAGCATGCAGTCCTTGGAGAAGAATTCAGACAGGCTCTAGAACAAGGTGGCAAACCTACAGCACACATGTTGCAGTGGCTGTTTGTATCACTGAAATCTCTAAAAGGTGTGCCTTCACTGATCTAGAACATACATGGGTAGTGGGATTGAAATAAGCCAGCACCCATGACTGTAACAAAGGAAAAGATGGAAGGTGTAAGCAGCAATATAAACAGGTTGGTAGATTTGGATGTGGGAAATAAGAGTAGTTCTTAACTGGCCAATCTTGTTTTCTTAGAAAAGTACAAAGGAAGCTCCTCAACTTTAATCATTAGGAGAGAGTGTAGGAGATTTGAGGATAAAGATGTCAAACCATAGCTTGGTAAGCATTTCTCTACTAGGCAAATAAATAAGAACTATTCACAAGTAGCGGGGAAGGGAGTAAGGATGTAAGTGTGAGAGTGAGCCTAATGTTGAATGGGGAAATCCTGCCTGAGGAAGGTAGGAAGTGAAGAGATGAGGACAGAAACAGATGATGAATAGAGGTAGCAGCCATGCCTGGAGTTCTCAGTGCGCATAGTGGGGATAGTTAGGATGACAAGGTTGAATGTGACACAGAGTGGGCAAAGGTGTAGGGAGAAGGTAGATATTTGGGAAGTGAAGTGCAAAAACCCCTGAGAGCCAAAGTTCATGGATCACATTTGTGAATATTCAAGTCATCATCACCAAGAGCAGAGGCAAGTGAGCTGCATGCTGAACCTGTCAATTAGCTTGGCTGATGTACCTGAGACTCCGAATTTCCTTCCTCCCCTCTCCCTCATTACCCTTATCTAGTTTACACAGAGTCAAGCACGTGAGCAAGAGTTCTTGCTCCTTGGCCTCCTATTGGTTGATCAAAGGGGGGAAGAAGAGTGATCTTGGCATAGTTATCCCTCTTGCTCCTTTGCTGCAGATTGCTGTGGACCAGCCTCTTCCCTTTACAGAAGATGCAAGTCCTGTTGACAGCATCTGGAACAGCTCTCTGCCCCTCGCAGCCACTCCCTCCCCTCCTTCCATTCTCAGCTTATAACAAAGGAGCTCTACTGTTACTAGCCCCAGGCACACTGTGCTTGGGATTTCCCTCACCCTAATCATACTTTTGTAAATAATTCCTTTATTAAACTCATCACAAATTATCCTCATTTGAGTGGGCCATCTGTTTGCTGCTGGGAGCCTACTGGTACAGTAGATGACAATATGAATAACCTACCTTGCAGCGTCCATTGTAAAGATTAGAGAAAATATATGCAAGGAATCTAGTACAGTTCTGGCACATTATATAAACACACTCAACTAGTGGGGTGGAGGGGAGAATGGCAGGGGTTTTTTTAGTTTTTAATATGTAACTATACATTGAATTCAAGTACAAACAGGTCCTCAAGCTCATAATTAGTTGTTGACTCAATTAATAGTTGAGCAACACCTGATTAATTGATACTACCCACACACACACACTCTCAGATCTAGTAGTAGCCAACTAAGCCAATCAAAGCATTTATGTGAACAAATATATCCAAAGAAAGAAGGGAAAAGGCTTTTAAGGGAAAAAAAAGATTCAACCAAGTAGTAGTCTCCTAGGACAATCTATGTGGGCAAGCTGGCTGGGCATCATGGTAACTAGAACTCCACCTTTGGCAAGTTGGGAGATGTCACTGGAAAGCAGAGAAAGGAGATGTCTGTGTCCTGCATCCCTCACATCCCTCCTAGCTCTCATTCTGTGCAGCTGTGGTCTTCTTCCAGGAACAGTAGAATTCCCACTGAGAAAGTGGGACACAGGCCCAAGACAGGGCTGCATATTTCAGATCTCAGGGCCTGGACTGATGTTGTCCAAAGACTACTTGGCTTCTCCCTTGGTGAGAACACACTCAACAGTTTCAACTAATTCAGCTAATTTGCAATATAAAGGGATCATGTATGTGTTGCCACCAATGTATGATGTAAACCAAAACATGTAAGATTGGTTTACACAGAACATTGCAAACATAAAAGAATGCTCCACTTTTGTAGCCCATCTGATCTGGACATGCTCCCCTGAAGAAAGTGGCTTCCCAACGCCTTCACAGCAGAAAGCAATATCCCTCCCTCATGGTGCCTCAGCTTGAGCTGCTCTTTATAACCCAGCACACTGACTTCCATGGGCTTTTCAGTTCCGCTCTTTTGTATGTGCTCTCTGGCACCAGAACACGGTACTCCGCACACACTGCCCCCGCCCCATTGCACTTACTTCTAGGTAACTCATTATGTTCAGGACTCAGTATATTTTATTTATTCTAGAAAGCTGCATGAACTGGGGGTGTGGTTCACTGATACAGCACTCATCTGGCACACACAAGGCCCTAGATTCAATTCCCAGCATGGCAAAAATTAAAATCAAAAAGCCTCTAGAAATCCCTCCATGACAACTCAGAATAGTTACACCAGTCTGTAATACCCTCCTGTAGCACTAGTGCTTATGTAAACATTCAGCATTTCTGTAAATGTCATTTGGTGTCTGTCTTCCCCTGCTGGACTATTCCATGAGATTAAAGCATGTGTCTGTCTTGCTCTGTATGTGGGAGGCCCTCCGTAAACATTGATTGAATGAATGTCTAAATGTATAACATGTATAAAGAATATAATACAGAGCTGCTAAAATACATACATCATACAGTTATTTTCCTCCTGTCTCTCCTTCTGTCCCTCTCTTTCCTCTTCTCTCTTCCCCTCTCCCTCTTCATTCACTCAGTGCTGGGAATCACACCCAGGTCTTGCACATGCCAGGCAAGTACTCTACCACTGAGCCTTAGCCTCAGCCCCAGTCATGTTCTCTAAATGCAAAGTATGCTTTTCTACAGAATATAATAAAGTGGAAATTGCTTTTTTTGTTTCTAATTTAGGGAAATTTGTTGGCTTGTAAATAGGTAATTTGATTTACATTTTTTTATGATTTTAACATAAAATCTTTTACTAAAAACAATGGTAAAACAGTTCCCTTTATTTTTATTTTTGATTAACATGTATTAATGGTACATGTTAATGGGGTTCAGAGTAATAAAACACAGCATTCACAGACCAAGACCAGCTGTCCTTTGCTCTCACTTCCCAACCTCTAGTAATCATTGCTTTACAGTAAGTTCAATTGTTCTAACTTCCCCATGTGAGCACTTGTCTTTCTGTGTCTGACTTATCTCACCTAACATGATGTCCTCCAGTTCTGTCTATTTTGCTGCAAATGACAGGATTTCATTCTCCTTTATGGTTAAACAATATTCCATTGTGCATATATAATATATTTGCCTATCCATTCATGAATACCTAGGTTAATTCTGTATCTTAGCTAATGTGAATAATACTATAATAGACATGAACATTCAGGGCTGGCATGCTGATTTCATTTCCTGGGATATATAACTGGAAGTGGGATAGCTGAATCATATGGTATCATGGTTTATATCTGGATATCCCCCCAAAGCCTCATGTACTCACAGTGGATTCGTCCATGGCTGAGTCTATAGCTAAATGTGATGTTGGAGGGTGTAGCCTGGTCAGAGGAGGTGGGCCACTGGGGGCGCAGCCTGGAGAGGTAGCTCTCCCTCCTCCTTCTTGATTGTTCTCTGCCTCCCACTGCCATACCGTGAGCTGCCTCTCCTCTGCCATGCCACTCTGCCATGCTGCCCTACCTTGGAGCCAGCCAACTATGGACTGAACCTCTACAAACCATAAGCCAAAAGTAGACCTTCTCCTTTAATATGTGGGTGTTAAGAATTGTGTATCAGCAACAAGAACATAACTAAGACATATGGTATGTGTGTTTCCAGTGTTTTTGAAGAATGCCAATACTGTTCTCCATAAAGTCTGCATTAATTTACACTCTCTAAAGTGTATGATGCTTCCTTTTTCCCCACATCCTTCACCACAGGTGCTGTTTTATTTTTTGATATTATCCATCTAACAGTAGTGAAATATCTCATCATAGTTTTGATTTTCATTTTCCTGATGGCTAAAAATATTGAACCTTTTTATCTCTTCTTGTGAGAAGTGCCTATTCAGGTCATTTTCCATTAACCTACTTGTTTTCTTGTTGGTGTCAATTCTCTTGAGTTCCTTATGATATTCTGGATATTAATCCTTTGTCAGATGAAGAGCTGGCACCCATTTTTTTTCCAATTCTGTATGTAGTCCCTTCACTCTATTGTTTTCTTTGTTGTTAGAAGCTTTTTATTTGATGTAATCCCATTTGTCTACCTTTACTTTTGTTCCCAGTGCTTTTGGGATCATATATTAAAAAAAATTGCCTATACCAATGTTTTGAAGTGTTTCTCTTGTGTTTTCTTCTAGTAACTTCATACTTTCAAGTTTTATACATTGGCCTTTGATCCATTTTGAGTTGATTCTTGTACAGGTGAGAAAAAGGGGTCAAGTTTCAATCTTCTACATATGGATATCCATTTTCTTCCAGCACCATTTATTGAAGAAGCTGTCCTCTCTCCAGCGTATGTTTTGGCATTTTTATTGAGGCTTAGTTAGCTGTAGATGCCTGAGTTTATTTCTGGGATCTCAATTCTGTTCCCTTGGTCTGTGTGTCTCTTTTTATTCCAGTATGTGCCCTTTTTGGTTACTATGGCCCTGTATTGTGTCTTGAAATCAGACATGTTTAATGCCTCTGGATTTGTTCCTTTTGTTCCAGACTGCTTTGGCTATTTGGGCTCTTTTGTGCTCAGTGTAAATTTTAGGATTGTTTCTTCTAGTTCTGTGAAGAATATGATTGGTATTTTGAGTAGATTCAACATAATCCCCACCAAAATACCAAAGAGAACTCTTAAGAAAGAAAGTGATTAACACTTGGAGTCTAAAAGATTCACCAACAAAAAAAATAATTCCACACTAATCCATTTTTTAAATGGAGCTAATGAATAGAACATCAGAAAAATGCGACAGAATTTAGAGGACGTTTTATCCATTCAACCTTATTTGCTGAGACTTTGTTGTGCCCTAGAAGCTGAAACAATGGGGGTGGGTGGATCCCTGCCTTTTTATAGCCCACAAATGCTCCCCTTTGGAGCACCAGACTGTGAAATGAGAGCTGAAAGATACAACATTGAGTTGAAATTGTAATGGTTGCTTAAACAGCCAATAACTAGTCATCTTTGCCATCGTCAGTGAGGATGGGGACTTGTCACACTTCTGATAGAAACGGCATTGAGTTTTAGAAAACAACTGGCATTGCATTTCAGTAACCATCAAAATGCTATTTATACTTGGCCATAGCTGTACACACCTGCAGTGCTGGCAATCTGGGCGACTGAGAGCAGAATATCACAAGTTCCAGCCCAACTTGGGCAAATTAGTGATTCTGCAAGACTCTCACAAAATTCAAAATGGCTCAGAAAGTAGCTCAGTACAAAGGCCCTGGGTTCAACCCCCAGCATGGAGGTGTGGGGGTGGGGGAGAAACTCATAATTTGACCCCTATAATTTATACTAGAAATTTACCCTGGAAAAATAACACAAAAGAAGAAATGGAAAATATGCCAAAAAATCATTATTACTGCATTTTTAGAATGGCTGGCAGAGAAAATAACTTAATTATGCAATGCTAGAATAATGTACAGTACATTATGGCATAACCATGTTACAGAATATTATGGAACTGTATTTCATTTTCAAGATGGTTATAATCCAAAAAATATTTACAATGTGTTACTTTAAAACAAGAGCACAAAATTTTGTCTCTTTTGTTACAAAGCTGCACAATTTCTGCATATGAACTAAGAGAAAATGACAAAAATAGTAAGACAATTTATTTGGCAAGTTGTGTTCTTCATTTTTGCAACTTTTACTTCTGCTCTTTTTAAAATAAGAAGACTTTAAAATACATGGTGGCCTATCACAGCTGTAGGGGACACAGGATTCAAAAAGACAAAAAAAAATTATCTAGACACAAAGGATTAAGTTCTTTTTAGGACTTAACGTGTCAGTTATACAGAAAGACACAAGGATGGCTTTTTGCCACTGACATGAAAAAGACTTGCAAGTTTTAATTCCTACAGATTTAAGTTTAGCAAATTGTACGATGTGGCTGTTAACATGAGATTAACCCAGAGAGCGCAAATAAAGCAACACGGGCCCAAACTGTCCCAGCACACACCGACAAGACTATACTTTAGGAGCGCACTGGCTTTCTTCACACCCTTTGAATGAAACTCTGATGAACCATGTTAGTGCCACAGTTGATAAACAAAGATAAAAGGGAGGTCAGACACCACACCCCCGTTTCAACAATAACTTTTGAGGAAAGAGGGCCTACTAACACTACATCCCTACAGCTCTCGTCTTGTGGATGGGAGTTTCACTAAAAGGCACTTTTTGTCTAATTAAAAAAGATGAGGAATGACTTCTCCAGAGTAACGTTCTCCCTTCCAAACTCTCATTTCCTCCTTTCTCAAACTCAAAGTGGCGCTAACTGAACTCACCCGGTTCTTCCCTGCAGACTCCGCCCACTTCTCTGCAGCCGCCACTGTTAATAGCGAAAATCCACAGCCCAGTGCACGCAGCCACTCACACAGGCTCAGGCTCGCAGGGCTCCTCCAAGCCCCCGAGCCAAAATGTTGTTCCCATTTTCCAGAATTTCCCTGCTCCCCAGCAATGGCTTCTTTGCCTCTTGCACCCCCTGCCCAGCCCTTCCTTCTCTGTGCACCTTCTGTGCTGCTGTGCGCTGCTACTGGAAATACCCGCTTGCAGTGGAAGGTCTGGTTACTTCAGCACCTTCACCCTGGCTCTAAGTCTCCTGAAGGCCAGAGCCTCCCATCCCATTGTCTCATCCTAGTTCTTGGTACATCATCTTACCAGAAGAGATGCTCTGTTGCTAGCAGGCAATTAACTCATCTCTGCCTTTGTAAAACCCATATTAACCTTTGCCCCAGTCCACAGATGTTTCTAATTGTGGAATACCTGGGCGCGCACTGGAAAAGCACTGCCTTCCAACAGCTACAAGATGCCCTCTTCCTTGTTCCTTGTGGTCCTTGAGCACTGGCCCTCTATGGTGCAACCCCTGAAACTACTACAAATGTGAGCAAATCCTATCCGCTGAAAACACAAAACATAGGCAGAGCTCTTTAACTCATGCTGTGAACTCTGCCGTTGTTGGCTTAAAAAAAAATTCCATCTGCCATAAATCTACATTCCCCCCAAATGAAATATAATACCCCCGCTCTCCTCTAGCAGTCAGATAATCATCTCCTTGTTTTACGGGAAATGATTTAGAAGAGAAAAGAATTGGTCTGACAGTCTCATAAGTTTCGGAAAGTGCTTACCCTGACAGTCCTTTTCCTGCTTGCCCTATTTCTCCTCAGGCCTGTATCTGTACTTGCACACACACGTATGTACACACATGCACATTTTTACACGCATGCACATAAGTGCTTGCACATACTTATACAAGCACTGAAATCTGGTTCTCTGTTGCATTGAGCCAAGATTGGAATCATTCTGTTAATAGTCTTAGACCTTAGCATATTCTATTTCTAAATTGCTTCCTGGCGATTCTCTGTCCGCTGACTCTTTTTCCAGCTCTCCACTGATGACTCAAGTCCTGGAAAATAAAGAGGACCCTCAATATTATGCATCCCTTCAAACTTGGCAGTGGACAACTGCCACCTGGTACTTTTAGTTTGGCTGGTGCAGAAAGAGACCCACTGTCTCACTCTGTTTTGACCCAGCCTACAGTACATCTCTCCCTGAGGCTACAGACACAGTTATCCATCTGCCTCCCAGCCAGCACAACACATCTCTTTCTAACGAGAAGCAATCATTTCCTTAAACGCTCCCACAAAGTCCTCCTTCAGCTGATGCTTAGGGGTGCTCACCTTGAGACGGCAGGAGATGACACCGTGCAGGTGAAGGGAACATGACAGAGGCCACCACCACTCATCACCTCCCCGAGATGGAAAAGCCCTCTGGGTACTCAAGAGAATGAGAAACTTTTTTCTTTACCACTGATGTTTATTGATTTGTCCAGTTCATAGGGAGCATCCCTTAATGTTCTGCTTTCATGTCTCTGCTTTGTTGCATGGGTACAGAAAAGAATATTGCAGATTGATCTGTCTTCCCAGCCTTTGTTGAGAATGGACTCCTATTACTTTAGTTTCTCAGGCCTGTCATCACATGCTCACATTCCAGGGCATATATAATCAGCCTGGCTAAATACCAAAGCTGAGCTGATTAATTTCTAACATTCTCGCCTGAGTCCATTGATGGCGTGCTTGTTTGATGATCTCTGCAATAGATAGCCACTTCTGATTGTTTGACCTTTGCCCTTCACCCTGGAGCTGTCTATTCTAGTACCTGTTTAAGCTGACAGCTCGTACACTGTGTCCACAGCGTGTTTGAAGAAAACTGTAATGTCTTGGCGCTGTGAAAGCTTAGAAAAACAGCTTCTAAGGTAAACCCATTTCCAGGATCAGTTGAACGGCATTTGAGAACCAATCATATATCCATTAAACAAAAAGAAAAGACATTATCCATAACCTATGATGTTATGCTTGTACTTTAGAATCTATCCATTCATTCTGATTTAGCTTATGTGTTAATTATGATCAATGGATTTCCACCAGAATGTAAAACTGTATCACAGCTTTTAATTTCCCATTCTACCATTTCCCAGAATCCTGGAATTTTAATTACTTTATATGCCATTTACTTCTAAGAGCTCAGAAGAAAAGGGTCATCGTTGCCATCATCAATATATATAATTTTAGGCATGTTGGCCCATTTTTAATGTAACCCTCAAATTAGGTTAGATGGGTTTTATTTTTAGTTTTTATTATAGGGAGGAGTCTCTTTAACAATTTCAGAGATGTATTTCATTTATCCTAAAATACCTTTGGTTGTAAGATAGGTTTGGATCTATTTATAGAGCTAAGTTCTCAAAAATGCACATAATTTACATCCTAGCTCACTAAGAACCAAGTAGTTAGAGCTAATGCAGGTGCACTCGGCAGCCATTTTTTTAAGGTCACACAAACTCATATCCACCACACACGAAAATGGAAGCTTAGGAGCGAGCCAAGGTCACTCAAAGACAAATTACATTTGCATCTAGTTTAACGAATCACATGTGTCTGGTCACCAAATAGCAGACCAAAATGAGAAAAGTCTTAAATATAAAGATAAATACACTAAACATTCAACATACCCAAAAATGAACATAGGATCATACCAAATATGTCTCCTTTTGAAAAGGACACAGTGCACTGGGGAGATCACAGAGACAGAGCACACAGGGACTGTTGCAACCACAATGCCAGATGTCCCAGCTGTGACAGTGGAATGGGGACATGTGAGAAAGAACTGAGCTGAGACGAGGACTGGGGGCCCTAGGTGCAAGCACATGTCCTCGTCTCTCCACCAGGCCATTGCCCTTTCTCAGAGAACCTGAGCCTCTCCTCTCTCGGCCTGGCTCGTTTCATCACCCTGTCCCCATTTCTCAACATGGAAATGTTAAATCTTGCAAGTGTATAATGCTTTGTTCTATTTGATCTCCTCCAGGGACAGCGTAATGGACTCGCTGCTCAGTTCCTGATGTCTGGGCACCACTGAAAAGTAAGTTCATTTGCTTTGAGTTTATGATCAGTCTGATTAGTGAGACTGGCAGTAAGTTTTGAAGGAATAATAACCTGCCATGCAAAAGTGGTTAAGCAGTTTAGTTGTTAGCTTTATTCTGGGTCATGTGAAACTCCATATAATCTTGAAATAATGCTGGGATAAACATAACCAACTCTACCATATTCATGTCTGCCACTTAGACTTTAGTGAGTATGCTACAAAATTTTAAAAAGGACATTTAACAATAAACGTGTATGTGTACGTGTATATTTGTGTGGTTTAAAATCATATCTTTCTTCTTCTCCCTTTGTGAAATGTTTCCAGTACACAGGACACATAGAACAGTGGCCCAGCTCTTACTTCTCTCAACTTAAACAAATGTTTTTATACTTTTCCATATTACTTTCAGGTTTTTCATTTTATTTCAAAGAAATAAAAAACACAGATGTACTTTAGATCACCTGTCTACCCATACACAAAGACATTACTTTCTTGCCCTCCTCAAGAAAAACTACTGTCTTCAATTTGGTGTTTATCCATCTTATACATGTTTCTTATTTTTGCTACTTTTTCATCCATAAGTAGTATATATATTGTTCTGTGTTTTAAATTTTTAGACGTAACCGGTATCTAACCTATGCAATTCTTAACTTGTTTTTAAACCCTTATTTAAGTTTTGATATATAATCATGAAATAAATATAGCACTACTTAATTTTAGTGGAGAATTTGTGTTTTATAATATGAATATATAGGGGCTGGGGATTTAGCTCAGCGGCAAAAGCGCCTGCCTGGCAAGCGCAAGGTCATGAGTTCGGTTCCCAGTACCGGAGAAAAACCAAAAAATAATAATAATAATAATAATAATATGAATATGAATATATAACATATCTGCTTCCCCTCTTGATGGATATTTAGGTTTTTCCCAGTTCGACACTATTATACATGAGACTTCAATAAGCATTCTTAAACACACATCCTTACACATATTTGTAAGAAACTCTCCACAGAAAATTCTTTGTAATAGAAGCTTGAGATACAAGAGATGTGTATTTTCAGATTTATTAGCTATCATCAAATTAGTCTCTCACTTAGTAAAACCAAGTTTGAAAATCTATACTCACACAAGACGGTTTGAGAGTTCACGTGATTCAACACCCTCACAATCAGACTTTCCGGTTTTTGTCACCTGATGGTTGTAAACTCAGACATTACTATTGCTTTACATTTTTCAATTGCTAGACATTGAATATCTTTTCATACATTATTTAGTCATGCAGAATTCCTCTATTATTAATTCATACTCATTTTTTACCACTGGACTGTTGTTAGTCTTACTGACTTAGAGTAACTTTTCTATGTATTTGGATGGTATTAGTACCAACGACAAATATTTTGGGGATGCTTATTGTGGTGGATTAACTAGTGGTCAGCTCCTAACACCCAGCTGAACTGAGTCAGCGTGGTTCTGGATGTGGAAGACCCACCTGAGGATTGTTACTACAACACTTACTAAACACAAAACATTATTCTTGGGACTTCACACATATTAATTGGTTTAATTCTCACAACAGTTCCACGACTCTGTGAAGATCATTATCCCTTTTTTAAAATGAAAATGTTGAGTTCACAAGAGGTTAAATAACTTGCCTAAGGTCAGACAGAACTAATAAGTGATGGAGTCAAGATTCACACCCAGGAATCTGGACCCAGAATGCCAGTCTTCTACCTCTCTTTGTTTGAAAGGATGCAAATTCTTTATCAGCTTTATGCACTGTATATAGCTTCTTCCATTTCACAGCTCATCTTTTAGATGTAGTTCTTGTGTATGTAACGTTCAGAAGTACATGCACACATATATATGCATAGGTCTGTAATAGAGAATAAATGTGCCAAATTACCAAGTAGTTATTTATGATTTGTGCTGTGTACACTGTAAGCAAGCAGTACTGCCAAAATTCCAAATGTCCCAAAAGATATTATCAAATGTTTCCTTTTAAATTTTTTTGAGATTTGTTTTTTATGTTTTTGTTTGAATACAGGATAAGGTAGCGATCTGAGTCTACTTTTTATAATATAAATAACCACTTCCCTTCACATTGACATTTAAATACCTTTCCTAGTAATTGGGAATACCATCTCTGTCAAACAGCAAGAATCTTTGCATGTGTCTGTTCTGAGTTCTCTATTTTATTCCATCGATCTATTTGTCTCTATGCCAATGCAACACTGCCTTCATTATCATAGCTCATAACAATTCTTAATATGTATAGACCGTGTCTCCACACCTTTTTTTTATCTGCCAGCTATAGGGTTTCACTCTTTCTTATATATATTTAGGACCTGATTTTCCAATTCACAAAAAATTCTGATGGAACTTTTATTGTAATAGAACTGAATTTGTTGATTAATGTGCAGTAAATTAAGGTCTTTAGGATATGAAACCTTCTCGTCTGGGAACATGGGATAAATCTATACTTACTCAAGTTTTCTATGTCCTCAAATAATCCTTGATAAAATGTTCCCCAAAAGTCATTTTTATTACATTTATATCTCATTGATATTATTGCTTTCATAACTGGAAGCTTTGTATGATAATGTTTTGGAAATGGTACTGCTATTAATGCTTTCTGCATGGATGGCCTCATCTGGAAATCAGCTGTTTCCCCTCACTCCAGAACTGTCTCTTTTGATATCTCCTGAAGTTCACAGCAATTGCATTGGCTCTAGACATTGCCCTTTTTTTTTTCTTTTTTTTTCTTTTTTTTTTTCTTTTTTTTGGTACCAGGTATTGAACTCAGGACCTTGCACTTGTCAGGCAGGTGCTGTGACGCTGAGCTACGTCCCTGGCCCCACTGCCTTTAAAATAAGTCATAAATTTTAACTCTTTAAATCTCAGAAAAGGATGGAGTTTTGAACATTATTGATTTGTGTTCTGATTTACAGTTCCACAACTTTGCTTAATTGTCTCACCAGCTCCAAAAATTGCCCACAATTTTTGTAAAAAGTTTGGTGTGTACTTGAGTATTTATCCTCTATTTGTTAGGCATAAACTTGCTGCTGAAGTTCTTTATATTAATGTTAATATGGTGTGCTCAGTAGATAAATGCATGATTAAAAAGTATGGAAATCTCCCACAATAATTGTTAATTTTTCAAATATCTAGTATAATTCCTTTAGCTTTTGCTTCATATATTTTGAGACTATAGTATTAGGCAATACAAATTCATGATTGTTTTGAATTCTTGGTGTATTGTTCTTTTTATTAGTATGCAGTGCTCATGAATATACTTTAGTACTTTCTTAAATTCTACTTTGGTATCAATATGAATAAACAAGATTACTTTTGATTAGTATTTTTGATACATATTTTTTCTGTGTTTATTTTCAACATTTTTGCATAGCTTTAATTTAGGTTTTGAATAGCTGGGTAATGATTTTCTTTTATTTGACTTTTATTATAACCTCATCTATACAATCTTTAAAACAAATTTCTATCCTCTTCCCATACACTGATCTTACCTTGCCGACCTACCCATTAAAAAAAAAATTCTCATATTTAATGGTCATTTAATATCCTACATTGTCCTACTTTGAACACACACACACACACACACACACACACACATGAGACTCCAGTAACCAGGGAAAACTTAAATAAAAAGAACAAAGCAAAAGTCATTGCACTACTTGATTTGAAAATATTTGTAAAGGGGTAGTAATCAAAACAGCATGAATGTGGCCTTAAAAGGCACACACTGACAAATGGAATAAGATTCGATCCTAGAAATAAATCCAAGCATCTATAGTCTATTAATTTTCTTTAAAAAGGACAGAAACACACATTGTGAAAAGGATAATCGTTAATCAGTAGTGTTAGAACTGGATACTTATATCCAGAAGAATGAAATTGCACCTTCCTTAACTCCCACCCAAAAACCAAATCAAAATAGATTAAAGACTGAATGAAAGACCTGAAACTGTAAAAAGAAAATCTAGAAAAAAAAAAGGAAGAATTTCCATAACATTGAGCTGGACAATAATATTTTTTTGGATCTGACCTTAAAAAAATCACAGGTAGCAGAAGCAAAAATAGACCAATGGGGTCATATCAGTCTAAAACTTTACCACACAGCAAATGAAACAGACAGCCCATAGAATGAGAGAATATATTTGCAAATCATGCATTGGTTAATTGGATAATATCCCAAATAGATAACAAACTTAAATTACTCAACAAAAAAGCAAAAAACTCTATTTTTCAAATGGACAAAGAAACTGAATAGACATTTCTCAAAAGGACACCTACAAATAGTCAATAAACACATGAAAAAATATTCAACATCACTAGTCATCAAGGAAATGCAAATTAAACTGCAGTGAGACATAACCTCACACCTGTAAGAATAGCTGTTTACCAAAAAGTGGAAGATAAGTAAGTATTGGTGAAAATGTGATGAAAGTGTAATCCTCATACACTGCTAGTGGGAACTTAAATTAGTATGGCCATTTTGAAAAGCAATTTGGAGGTGACTCAAAAAACTAAAAGTAGAATTAACATATGATCTACCAATCCCAGTATAAACAGATAGATAGATAGATAGATAGATAGATACTGAAATCAGCATGCTCAAGAGGTTTGGGCATGCCCATGCTCACAGCAGCAGTATTTATAATAGCCAAGGCATTACAATGCCCATCAATGAAATGGAATATTATTCAGCACTTAAAAAGGAGGAAATTATATCATTTGTAACAACAGGGATGAATCTACAGGTCATTATGCTAAGTGAAATAAGCTAGGCAGAGAAAGACAAACACCATGTAACCTCACTTATACCTGGAATCTAAAAAGTCAAACTCATAGAAAGAAAGAGTAGAACAGTGCCAACCAGAGGCTAAGGGGGATCAGGAGGGTGAGGGAATGAGATGCCAAGGGAAGCACACAACATTTCAGCTAGTCGGGAGGGACAAGTTGTAGAGCTTTGTCTCATAGCATGTTAAATACAGCTAACCATAATGTAGATTTCAAAACTGTTTTTAGAAGTGGATTTGAAACGTTCTCATCAAAAAGAAGTATATGAAGTGATGAATAGGTTAACTAGCCTAATTTGCCATTCCATAATGCATACATGTATTAAAACATCACATTTTGCCCCATAAGTATGTACAGTTATTATGTCAGTTAAAAATATAATTAAACATAGTAACTTTTTCAGGCCATAACACAAAGTTAAGTTTATTTGAATGAATTAATTTTCTCCTTATTGATTTCACTGTAACCTTTAGTTTCTTCATGAGATTTGAAATTTAGCTTTTTAGGCTCAAGCAATATATTTTTGTAGTGGCTTTGTCCTCTTTCCCCTTCTCCAACTTCATCCAGCTCTGTGTTTTTCTACATCTGATCTCCTATAGTCACAGTCCAGAACCTTGTTCAATAAAAGTAGTTCAAGAGCCCTGCTCTTGAGATTGAAGGCTAAACCCAGGTCCAATATCAGCCAAAGATAAGCTTAATTTAGTTCAAGGTCACCAGACTCTCTGTCCCCATCTTTCCTAGACTTACAGATCTTTTAGGCCATCACTGTAGCAGCCTCAGGTGGCCATATTTCCTATCCCTCTTTCACATGTGGGTGTTGGATTAGAAAGTATCAAATCCTTGCCTTTGTCTTCAAGCTTAGATTCAATCCCCATCCTTCTTCCACTGAGCATTTTTAGTCCTGGTGGGGGCCCAACTCCAGCCACCACTAACTATTTTTCAATCTAGACCCTAGAAACCACGAAATTCATTTAGCTCTACTTCTACCTTAGGTAAAGTCCCCGTTGTTGATTTTGTTTTTGAAAACCAACTGTATCTTTTGGTTTTGTCTTATAGCTTACATAGAACTGTTATGTGTGTCCAGATACCCAATGAGCGTGGTCAAGGTGTGGACTAACTCTGCCAACTTGGCCTGTGGACCCAGCTCCCTCTGTGTAACCTACGACAAAGTGCGTAACTCGAGGGCAGAACTGTCAGTTGAAAATGTGTTAAATAAATACATGAATACAAGCCATTTCCTAGAAAGACTTTTTTCCATTTTTTCAGTAGGCTGCAAGCTCTCGAGGATGGAACCAAAGTGTGACCTACCATATTGTCTAGTTTATTACCTTGCATAAGGTAAATGGGCCACACATATTTCCAAGGGTCAGTACATTGCCCCTGTGGATTTTCTGTATGGCAGAAAGCGTGAAGTACAAGTGCATGCATTGCTGCTCCAAGGACTAAAATCACTATTCTCTGATTTTATAAAGGTGGTTCTTCTTGTAAACTATACTTTAAAAAAAATGAGTAGTTCTCAGTGAAAAACAAAGACGATCGGGCAGAAGTGGAATGTTTCCACCAGGGTATATAGAGGTAAGGTACATCTAACTTTAATTAATTAGGAAATCAAATGAAAGGCTTTTTCCCAGTCTCTGTATGACAATATCAAGGACCAAATGTAGGGGAATGCTAAGTGATCACAGTTCCTCTAGCTGAAATAACATTTTTCAAATCATGGACCAAAGGACAAGGGGACAGAGAAAATGTCCTTGTTGATTAACTACTTTTGGAACCTGGCCCAGCATGAGGAAAGTGTATTCTAGTGATAAAGCGACAGGTCCGTTCTTTGTCCCCTCTGCCCTCCCAAGAAGCAATTCACGAGCTCTCTGAGGAGTGCACTTAGCTGTTTTAAACCATGATGCCCATAAAGAAGAGACATTTCCATATATTTTCAAAATGAATCCACAGCTTCTGCAGCTTGGTATGTACTGAGCACCTACTATATGCCACAACTTCAGTGCTTACAGAAGAATTTTATTCAGTTCCCTGAAGAGAACAAGTGATACTCAAGCAAGTGCCACCAAGTAGGTGGGGGCCTTAATAAGTGCTGTAGGCAAGAACAAAAGAGCAGGTCTGCAGGGGCAGATGGAAACAGAGGACTTCAGGAGAAGACTAGAAAATCACAGGGCCCTGGATAGGTAGGAGAGATCCCTGTGAGAGATACTGAATGTTTCTGGGCCTTGTTTTCTTGTCTGCAAAGAATAGGTGGGGATTAAGTAATTTTAGCAAAGTTCCTTGCAGTTTGAGTATTACCTAGCTTTTGTCTTTACTCTTCATAACAACTGTTACCCCTCAGAGGGGCATTAGTAACCTAGTAAACAACCGCCACCATCTAGCAAGAAACTTCACAACAGAGTGAGGAACTTCAGAGACATTTGCCTCCAGGCAAAGAGAAACTTCTTTCTCCTTCAAAAGATCTTCCCCCTCCAAGTGAAGGCTAAGCATGCCTAGAGCTCCCTGAAGGACTGAAAATGGGATCCCAAGGGGTCAAGGGGGGAAAACAGCACAGAAGCTTCCTCTCAAAGGCGTAGGTTGAGCACTTGTTTCAGATCTCTGGCCCTGATAATGCCTCACGGAGTGAAAGCCCTGGCTGAGGAAAATGGTATTCAAGATTGACAACTGATTAATACACAAGCTTGATTATATGCAAATCATCACTTTCTGTTGACTTAATTGTGATCTAAGGTAACATGTATAATTAACACATGTATTTAAAATAAATGTATATTTAATTGATATGCATATTTTAAAAATGAATATTTACATTTATATGTTGTCTTGTATTTTTTTTAATCAGGGGTGAATTTCTTTCTCACAGAAGTAAAGGGGTAAGGGAGCTTCATCATGAACTCACATAAGAAACATAAACAAAGGAATGAGAACTAGCTTCCCTGCATGTAGCAGAAAAGCAATGAGCTAGCAATCAGAAAACCTGATTCTAGCCCTGCCGTGCCCCGTGCTGTCACACAGACTTTCCTATCTGGGCCTCAGTTTCTATGTCTGTGAAAACAAAAATTAGACAAATGATATGTAAGTCACCTTCTCACATTACAAGTCCATGATAAGCTCACAGGATCACTCTATTTTCAACTTCTTCAGTCAAAATGACTGCGTTCCAGCTACCGCTATCCCAGTGTCTCTCTGATGGTGATTACTGCACCTACAAATTTGTACCCAGAAGGTTCCAGAAGAGTTCTGGAGCCTGAAGTGCCCTGGTTAATCCCATAACAGTCAGAGAACAGTGGTCCTGAGGGCAAACTCCATACACAGGTAACTGAAACAGTAAAGCTCACAACACAGGTCAGGATACTCAAGGACGCATGCAGGGGTGGGCCATTTTGAAGGGAAGAGAAAAGGAAGAATTAGGCGTAAGGCCTCACCCCAGAGACACAAGGTAAGTCTATTTAGCTGAGGATGGTTGTCTGATGAGTGGTTCTATGGAGAACAGCATAAAAAAATACAATTGGTAAATAGAGAACTCCCATGTCCTTTGGCAGACAAGATAACAAGAGAAAAAAACACTTTCATCCTTCATGTAAGTGAAGTTACTTTCAATCTTTCACAAGTAAAATGACCTACGGTAAAATATTATATAGCCCAGCTCATTAGGAAGGTAACGCACTCCCCCAAAAAACCTTAAGGTTCTGGAAATTTCCGGGCAGCATGGTGAAGCGAAAAGAGGTATGGCACCTGCACAGACCACTCTGTTCCATTTTTGGCCAGGTAACGAGCAGCTTTGAAGAAGTTGCCTCTTCCTTGCTGCCCTGTCTTCCCTCTTTGACTGCTTTTCTTTTTGAAAACATAACAGCTTCCACCAAACACATGTCCAAAAGGCAATCCTTGATTCAATGCTGGAATTACAAACATGTATGAGACGTGGTGTCCAAGGAGAGTGTAGTCCATCAAGGAGACAACTAGCCATGACACAAAAAGAAAACAGCTACCTCAGCAATATGCTCGGTGTTCAGGGCAGTGGAAAGGGGCGGGGGCGATGTGCCTGGGTACTGTTGTGCAGAAATTTGGGTCTTGAAAAATCAATAGCTCTCCAAAGAAGGTGTGGGTGAATGTGGCATTAGGTCCATGTTGTGATTATTGTAGCAGACTTCTAGACCTTACCTTTCTGCCTGTGGTGCCTCCAGATGCAGTGGAATTTCCTCTGCTCCTTGGGACCCCAGGAAACCTGCACTGTGGCCTCCCAACAGCCTGTCTCTGCACAGGACTGTTGCTTGCAGACATTCCCTCCTCGGCCTATTCCTTTCCTTGCTGCTGAACTGTAGCAGCCTCACTAATTCAGTGTAGAGGAGACTTATTGTGACATATGTCTACACACAAGGAAAGTTGCAATTTTAGCCACTGAGCTAGGCTACTGTTGGGCCAGTGTCCAAGCCCCGTAGAAACTGGTTTATAAATCAAAAGAACCTCGGTAACAAATTTTGTTGATCAGCTGAAATCTACATGTTACGATTTGTCACACCACTAGAAAAGAACTACACTCAAGCTCACACTCACACAATACACACACGCACACACGTAGCGTTTTACTGCACATTTCAACACATGCATATCATCTGGGTAACAGTGCTTTTTGCAAGCAGATGGGGAGAAAGAGACTTTAAAAGATAGATTCCTATTGTTCCACTGAACATTTTAAAACTGATCGAAGCCTCAGAGGAGAGAAAAACAAAGCCAGCTCTCTGAGGCTTTCTGTCTACCCCTTCAGAAAATCATTGGCATCCCGGGCAATACTTAGAAAAGTATTAAAATTTGAGCAACACTAGTTTACTTGTTTATATGCATCCCCATAGAATTTCCCGCCACGTCCACAGAAGCTTCAAAGGCTCCACAGTGAGACCCGTCAGGATGTGGAGAAAGGCAGAGAAAGACACTGCTCCACTGTTTGGAGACCCAGCCCAGGCACGCAGGCTCTCAGGCATCTGGTTATCCCAGCCTGACACGGCGCCTGCGATTTCAGACTGTTTAATTAATTCTGATAATACCACATCGCAGGTGCTGCAGGAAGTATGTTAATTTAAGATCACATCTTACCAATTCCCACAGGTTTCATTCCAACCTAATAAATGAAATAATCTCCACTGTGAGCCCCTTGCTTACCTAATTAGGCATAGGGCGACAAAGCAGTAGCACTTGGGGTGCATCAGTGCCACTGGTCAGCTTCAAAAGCATAACTGTGACCTGCCTGTGGGCTCCTTCCCCAGAATTCTCCCACAGGCAGATCAAAGACACGCAAATAAGGGACCACATCACCCTTTCCCTATGGCAACCCTGTTTTTACTCCTCTCCCCCACTTTCTTGTCTTTTTAAACACATCTATTGAGCTGAATCCTATGAAATCACACTCTGCTTACACCAAACGAAACTTCAGTTCTAATTTCATACTAATTCGCTTAATTCACCATAGATTCAGGTGATTTCTAACCAAATGAGTCCTTTCTTGTAACCATTGGCATTTTCCCACTGATGAGGCATTAAGGGGAGCTGTCTGATTCCATCCGCACCACCGGAAACATAGCAAGGTAAGCGCCACCTGCCCAATCCACTCCAGACACTACCCCCCTGTTGTGGGGTAGGCACAAAGCTACCTGGAATGGTCCCCCTCGTCTCTCTCATAGCCATCCTAAGGACAGCCCATCAGCAAGTCCTTCCTGACCATCTGAGGAAAAGAAGAACCAGTCCACATCGACACCCCAGTCATCAACACAAAATGAAAGTCCGGCAACTGCAGTACCCGGATGGTGGGAAGAGCGTGGTAGTCATCACCAGTGGTTGTCATCCCTGGCTGCTCATTAATTTCACCTGGGCAGATGGAAAGTCCCTATCCAGGCCCCACCCGGAGCTCCTGGTTCAGCTGTGCTGGAGTGGGCTCCAAGCACAAGCAGATGGTCAACGTCCCAGATGGGAATGCAGACCTCTGGTGCCAGAGTCAAGCAGACTCAGGCCAGAGTGGCCATCTTATTTTGAGTATCTAATGACCGCATAGATCAAGTGTTCCCCCAGTCACCGCTGGACTGAGGAAAAAAGTTATTTTCACTTCATTTTGTGCTCCTTAGACGCCAGTGTCACATTGGCCTGATAGGAAGAATTTATCTTACTTCCTGGTTCATAAACTGGCTTTCTGAAGGTGAGGGAACAGTAGTGACCCCTGCCTGTGGGTATTTTCCTTTGCCCCAAATGTCAAAACTCACTAGATGGAATAAAATGACACAAGATATTAACAAAAAAAAAAATTGACCTCTGGCCCTTGGAGGCTTGTCAAGGAGGTGAAATACGGAGAAGAAAATGTCGCTCTGAAGATTTCCTGATGGTAACTTCAGTGGTTTAAAGTGCCACTTTCTCTTGACTGATAAGCCCCTCTCCCCTGTGGCCAAAAACCTGATTCTCCTGCTCATTCCCCAGTACTCCTGAAGGGAGGAAAGAGAGACAAAGTCGGCCTCTCCTAGAGGCAGGGCGCTACTACTGACTGTCCCACGGGGGAGGGACTTTCAGAGTGGCCCCATTCAGCATCTATTAGTGGCCTTGACCTGGGCCCCAGAACACCTCCTTTTCCCCGCCATTTGCAGGGCATCAGCCGGGCCTGAGCCAGCCCCAAGTCTCTGGGCTCATTGCCTTCTCCCATTTTCCATTTTCTGAGCTTGGCTTTGATCAAAAGTTGAACAAATCTCTGAATCTCAAAGGGGAAACCCAGAAAATGCTGCCAGGTTTTTCTAACCCCTGCTTGAAGTAATCAAACCCCCAGCGGATGCTCCAACTCAGCCAATGCTGGTTTAGTCGCCAGCCCCAGCCTTGCTAAAAAATTCATAAACCACAGAACAGCTGGGCCACAGTCTGCTTTCAGAGCAAAGCGTCCACTATCAGGTTTTCATCTGGCACTACTGAGGGGCTGAGTATTTATTCCTGACAGAGACTTGAAAGAGGAAATCTTACTGGCTGTCGACTCAGAGTCACACGAGGACAGATTTGATGGGAATCCCATGCATATTCCAATGAGATAAAAGATACTGTTCATTCCTAAAATGTCTTCAGAGACTCCATTAATGGAGAAATTCCAAGTGACAGATATAACCAAAAAAAAGTCCCCTAATATTTACATACAATCGCATTAGGATGGATCAGGGGGATGAATGCTTAATAATAGATCTTCCCTAAAATCATGTTTCTTTCCTTTTCATCACAAGAGATAAGAACTGGCTGGGGGAACTGATGGAGAGGGGAAGAGGTCCCCTAAAAACATCTGGGACCAGTTAAACGCTCCTTTTCCCTAACAGCAGAGACTTCCTTAAGAAGTTGCCATATTCAGACAGCTTCTATGGAGGCTCGGTAAATGATACCTTGTTATTACACCGTCGATATTCTATGCATGGGTAATCTGTAGTTTAAACAGGCATTGTTTTTTAAAAAAAAGAAACTGTCCTTTCTCTAAAGACTATGTCCTAAGGAAAAAGATAGAGAAGACAAATTTTTTGCTATCTTGTGTCTAATCCAATGGGGAACTCATATCAAGATGCTCAGATTTAGGGAAACCATTTTTCAGATTATATAACCATTTGTGTGTGTACATGTATGTGTGTGTGTGTGTGTGTGTGTGTGTTATAGTGAAAAGTATTTTTTCAGTACTCCAGGCACAATTCTCTCTTAACTATCACTATCTATGTTAGTTACTTCCTTCATTGACAGGACACAATACTGGATACCCACAACTTGAAGAGAGGTTTACCTTGGGCCGTGTTTTAGACATTTCAGTCCCTGCATGGTCGGTGGCATGGTGAAAGGACCTGAGCGGAGAAAAGGTGCTCATGTCATGGCATCCAGGAAGCACAGAGAGAGAATGAGGAGAGGAGTTGGGATCAGAGACACAACGTACTAGGTCACACCCCCGAGTAACTGTATCTTCCAGCACCCCACCTCCCAACACCAAGCCAGCTACAGAATCCCCAGTATAATTCAATCACCTCACACAAATCCCACTTCTGAGTGCACGAGGCTCTGGGGAGACATCCACATTTAAATCATAACAATATCTATTCATTGGAAGTACAGTAACAGTTACTGCTCATGATGGTAATCTTGAAGTTCTACAAGACTCTTCATAATTTTCACAGCAATAAAACAGTGTTCTGTGCTTTTTATGTGTTTTGTTTTGGGGGTTTTTTTGTTTTGTTTTTTGTTTTTGTCTGTTTGAGACAGGGTCTCACTATGCAGTTCAGGCTGGGCTTGAGCTCACTTTGTAGCCCAGGTTGGCCTCGAACTTGCAACAGTTCTCCTGCTTCAGCCTCCCGAGTGCTGGGATTACAGGTGCCTGCCACCACCCACAGCTTGTGCTTGTGATTATGTTGTCATTCTTTGAAAACAAAATATGTTGCACTGGTATACAAAGTGACCCAAGTTAGTTACCTTGAATTATTCATACCCAAATGAATGAAGGAAGGAAGGGAGGGAGGAAGGCAGGAGAAAAATTAGTTTATTATATTCTAGAAATATTGTGCACTGCCCATGTTAGCCAAGCTGGCTCAGGGGAGAGTTGGTTAATTCATGCATCAGAAGTTCTATTCTCTATTTTCATAATTCTAGTAACTCACATAAATTCACTGTTTATTTCCATAATCTACAGAACAACCCTAACAGAAATAAAATCATGGCATAACTTTGAATTCAACCACACACTCAGTTACTTATGAGTGCCATAAGTACCAGGTCTTCATGTTTCAAAAACACCTTCACAGACACTACCTTGGATCCTCAAAAACATGATGAGGTAGATGCGGTCGGTAAATCATTGCCATTTACAAATCAGGCAAGAGAGGCCAAGAGAAATTAAATATCTTGTTCAAGTCAAGGCCAGGTTGAGATGAGATCAGAATTAGACCTAGGAATCTTTTCATCCCAGTGAACTTCTAACTCTGAGCAAGTTCTTCTATTACAGCATGCTCTCCATCCAGAAATAAAAATAGTGATCAAGCTCCAGCTGAGGGGTCCACCAAATCCTAGACACACATAAAGCTGCTTAATTCTCCAGAATCAAGATGACATCATTATCTTGCTAATCTCCCCCGCAAGCCATGGTTCTTGTTCATTCCCTTCTGCTTAACTCTCCCCTTGGCTCATTCTTCTGTGAAGTGTCCCCAGCTCCTCTTGTCCTTTCTCCTTCAGACTCTTACAGTTTGTACCACTCCTGGCATTTGTCACATTTGTCACAGAACTGTCCTGGATTTTAATTTACACCCTGAATTACCCTTTGATGTCACCGTGAGTACTCCCACAAACGGATGCAACTTCCACCAGGACAAGGAGGATGGATAGTTGGTATCTATTGTTTCCCCCACATATTACTCCCATCCTAACCAGAATCCAAGCTGCATTGTTCTGGCCATTGCACCAGTGAGAATTTCTCCTCTCTTCTGTGGTGAAGGGTAGCCAAAGCCTTCTTCCTGTGCCAGATGGGCACATGATCCCACCAACCTATGAGACTCAATTCTGAGATTTTTATGGCAGTGGAAAAGAGAAGTTCATTGCCTACAGGGATGAGGGCCTAAGCCTGTAGGTGCTGGGAGCCCCAAGTGGGACCTGATTCTGAATCCAGAATAGAGAAAGCAGAACCACAGAATGAGCGGGTTTTCAGGGAGAATATTGGAGCTCCTGGATCCAGCCACACTAAACACTTGGACTTTGCGGGGAATATGAACCATGTTGTCTTGGTTACTTTTCTCTCATTGCTGAGACAAAATACCCGACACCCAGAATTAAGGAAGAAAAGGTTTATTTAGCTCACAGTTTGTGGAAGTTTCAGTCCATACTCAGCTGACTCCAAGGCAGAGGGCAACAGTTCATGGCAGTGGAAGATAGCAAAAGCAGCAAGAGCAAAAGGGAAGCACAATGGCAAGCAGCCTCTTTCCCTCCCTTACATTGTATGCAAACTACCTGCCCCAGGGCGGGTGTAGCACTCACACCCATAGTCACAACATTGGACCATAAACTCTAGAAGCCTGCCCCATGATTGCATGAGGCTTTGGGGGGACATCCAGACACAAAGCATAACACATGTGTTTCCCTTTTTTTCCTCAAATCAATTAGAATCACATTCAATTAGAATCCACTCATTTCTGGGGCTGGGGATTTAGCTCAGCAGCACAGTGCCTGCCTGGCAAGCACAAGGTCATGAGTTCGATTCCTGGTACTGGAAGAAAAACAAAAACAAAAAACAACAAAAAAGTAGAATCTACTCATTTCTTTTCCGGAATCTCTTTGGAGGATAATTTAATTTAGACAGGCTATGGAAGCTAGAACTGAGTATACATAACAAGCTCGCTTTTTTACAGATCAGAAAAAAACAGGAAAAGTCTTACAATACTTTTATTAACACTTTATAGAAGGCTGAGGAAAGCTCCACTGTCTATAGCAAGTAAAAGAATAATAATTACATAAAATTAAGTTAATATGCTAGTCATGAAAATCATTATTACTATTACCATTCTTCATCAATTCTTAGATGCACATTCTTTTCACATTTTTACAATTTCTGAAATCAGAATGTGTCATATAATCAATGGGATCTTACCATCTCTGAGCTTGAAGTTGAATTCTAGGGAAGATTTGCATTTGTTTCTGCCAATCAGAGCAACCTGGGACCGCTTGAACTTAATTTCTCTGCTTGAGGAGTTTTGTACTCCACCAGTGGTGTGATTACAGACCTCAGATCCAGGCAAGTCTATACCAGTTTGTGGCTCAAACTTTCAAGTATATTCATGTTTTGTTTCCTTGGCAGACCTAAGGCTGAGACAGGCAGGTTTCTTGGATGACCCCTCTGGAGAATTTTCCTTTACCTGTCTGCTGACTGTATAATTCATTGGTATAAGGTGTGATCACAATGTATGGTGAATGTTCAAATTTTTAAAAATTATTTTAGTAAAGGACACATTGTCACTAATCTCCATAAAAATACTCTCCCTTCCTTCAAGCACAATAATAACATCATTCTTGCCACTTTCTGAAGCAGTTGTGAAAGTCGTTTACATCTTTATGTGTGATCAAATATACAGTGAGTGGTGATGGAAAGGCAGACTCAAAAAAGATTACAGTGTTTCCCCTCTGCCATGTTCACTGGTTCTGGTCCCATGTGACTTCTGGCTCATCCCCAAAGTCTAAGTGACCATGAAATGTCAACATTTTGAATTAATTCAGGACAGCCACAGCAGCATAACTAAGGATACTCACGAAGGAGGACTTGCAGAACTAGTTTAGAAAGTGAGAAAACAATGAGATAGATATGCTCAAAGTGATGGGGAGTATTCTGAAGGAGATTAATGGCAAGGTGTCTTTTACTGTAATAAATTTTTCAAGTTAAACAGTCACTGTGTTTTTCAGTCATACCTACACATAGGGGCTCTTATTAGATGTCCCATCTTAGATATGTTTTCTTCATGGAAGTGGTGCATAAAATAACAGCGCCTTTTGTAACAGATGGGCATCTTGACTTTGATGATATATGATAATGTTGCTAATATTAGAAGTGGCCTAATCAGACTTGGTGGCACATACCTGTAATTCTTGGGAGCATGAGGCAGGACTATCTACAAGTTCAAGGCCAGCCTGAACTACATGGACAGATTCTGTCTCAAAAAAAAACAAATAAAAAAAGTGGCTTGGGAAAGCAATGAATATTGTGAAGATGAGGAGGAAGAATCTCCCCAAATATTTCCCTTGATGCCGTTACTAGATGTCATTCTCTCACTGGGAAGTAAAGAGTCTGGACTAAGAGAAACGGTGTTGTAATATCTAAGCCTCTGTGAAACTAGAACAAGGTCAGGAATATGGTAATTGCTCTACAAGTATTTAGTTTTTGAATTAACTAAATTAAAGACCGATTAAAATCTGATGAACCTACAGGATGAAGGGGCAGAGGAATGATGCATTAAGGACACTATGGGCTGAGGCCCCAGACACTGCCCAAGATGAGTCCCTGGTGAGAGGGGCTCTCCTTTCAGAAAAGCCCAATTAAATACCCTTACATACCCAGCCTCACCACTGGGAGCACAAACGTTTGCATGTCCAGAGGCACTAGAATTTGTAATTAAAATGGTTTTCTGTGTTTTCATGTGAGCTTTACTAGATACTTGGGTAGTCTTCCAATTGCCCGCCTTGATAACGAAGGTTCAAGTACCAAATATGTATTTCTTTTCATTCATTTGAGCTTCCTGAAATGCCACAAAATTGCTCTCCAGTGTTGTAGGAAATGATGCCAGAGAAGGCTGAACAAGATGCAACCTTTCACCCTCTAACTCTATTACCGCTGGGGTGAAACCTTTGTTAAATCCAGATTTATAACCCTCCTCGGTTCACAGTGCCTCATGGTTCTGCAAGCACGGCACCTGCATTTGTTGCCAGAGAGAAAACATTTGCTCAGTGAATTCTCCTGGTCTTTATCTCCTTTCTCTTGAGGATTTTAGAAAATAGTGCATTGACTCCCCGTCTCTTTCTTTCTCTCTTTCCCCTTAGAGCCTCTTGCCATATAACAAGATTGTTAAAGACAAATTGCTAACCATCCCTCTTACACACACACCTCATTAAATTGGTTGCACAATTTTCTTTCATTCTTTCTCCAGGGTTGCTGTAGGAATGTAGCCATTTATAATAACTGCCACTGTGGAGTGTAACGGCTGGGCTTAGGTGAGAGCATGGATACCCTCTTTGTTTTGCAAAAGGTTTTCTTTCAGGTATGAGTAATTCAGTCCTATTTCCTTAGATTAATGATTGGCATGTTAGGAGACCTTGGGTCACTTGGGGCTTTTGCTGGTTTTTAATGAATTCCATCAAAATGCTGGGAGCTACATGAGAGACTGCTGAGTGGGCACAACTTATAGAAATTTGTCGTCATCATCTTCAGCGTTACTGAGAAGCTCATTTGAATGGACAAGAGTAAGCCTCCCTTACCACCACAGCTCACCCCATTAAACTCCCATGTTTCCAGCATCCCAGTGAAAGTCCAGGGAGAAAGTACACACCCTGAGCACGAATCTACCCACAATTCGGGGAGTCTAGCGTATGACGTAGTTCAATGATCTCAGTAGAATTCAGTTCCCTCATTATGTAACTCAAATGCAAATGCAAATGCCCCCATCTATCTCATGGAGATCCTAACAGCACTCCATCAGATACTTGGTGTGAAAGTGCTTTGGGACGCAAAAGCAGCAAACCCATGGAAAATATTACTACTGACATACATCTGGGTTGTTGCGCAGCTCAGCAAATAGTTTTTTCTATGCCACTTGAAGGATCTTAGCAGATACAAAAGGAACAGAAAGAGAAGACACTCAGGTACTAACGTGCTTGCTACGATTCTTGGGGACTCCAGAACCTAGTTCTGAACTTCACATGCCAAAACATTTAATGCCCTTAAAAGCATCATAGCTGAGAAACTTACCAGGGAGGCCATGGGACCAAAACACAGTAACTTCAGTGTATGAGAGAGAATCATCACAAAACTCAAATACAACGTTTCTGCTGAGGAACACAGCAGTAACAAAAGAAGAAGAAAAGCAAACCTCTCTGTGACCAGCCTTGTAACCAGGGCCCTTGGCCACTCCTAGTCCTGCCCCCTGGCCAGCACTGAGCTCTCTAAACGTCCATCTCAGCACCATCTTGGGCCTGAGTTGGTGCCTCCATGCTTGACAGCAATTAGGAAGCCATGCCTGACCAGCTGGTAAGGGTGGAGTTGATCTTGCTGGCCCGGAGTGCCAGCCACCCATAACTCCAGCAACAGCCATGCTCCGTATCCTCACAGTTGTCCCTCGTATGATTTTAACTGAAGTCATACAATGAGCCTAACCCATAAGCCACAGCCAAGTTTACTGCCTTATTTGGACATGTCCATTGTAGGCAACCTAGAGCTTGTTAGGGCCATTTGGCACAGCCTACTTCCCTCCCAGTCTGTTGCCCCAGGCCTCCTCAGCTCACCAACACAAAGGCCTTATCTCACCGCCTTCCCATTCTGGGCCTTGGGACCCCAAGGCCACTCTTCTGAGCCAGCACAGTCCTGTCAGAGAACCCAGATTTAATTCCCAAACTCCACTCTTTATAAGTGGGTGGGACTCTGGGCAAATGCGTCTCTAACCTTTATTTTCTTCCCTTGACAAAGTTGAATAATAGTACCTATCAACATATTTATCCTCAGAATTGCATGAATGTTTGAAAAAATAACATAAACTATAAGATATTATTACACAGAGGGTTTCTCCCAATTGTCTAGCAAAACAAGGATATAAAATTCGTACTATTGCCAGGCATGGTGGTTAGGCATGAGGCAGGAGGATGGTTGCAACTTTGAGACCAGCCTGGGCTGCAAAGTGAGCTTAAGGCCAACCTGAACTACCTAGCGAGACCCTGTCTCAAAAAGAAAAAAAAAAAATTGTACTATTGCAATCTAGACCCTCAATAATGATTTGTCGAATGTGTGAATGAATGAAACACCTATTTCATTTGCTTTGCTTAAATAAATGCTATAATTCAGATGAAAATATACATTAATTTTAGACAGCTCCATGTATCTAGGATCTTAAAAGTGACCCAAATTTGTTAATATACAGCTTCTTACCTATGGCAGCTGTCCTTCCTGGAAAGCTTCTCTGTTAATACCTGACACTTTATGATCTATTTTTATGATAATTACGGCCTCATGTGTCTCTCTGGCTCCTGTTGGGATGGGTAAGGTCCACAGCAGCCAACGCTGTGAGTCATAAATCGCAAATAAACAAGGGTAACAGATGGAGGCAGGTTCTGGTGGAGGCCAAAGCCAACCAAAGAAGTAGCCAGAAAAGGAATGCCCAGTCACGAAGCCGAAATCATGAGGTGACATCCAGATACAGCAGACCTGAGGAAGATTTCAAAACAAGAGGTAACGGATAAAAGGCTCAGGTAGGTGACTGGCGAGGAGGCTGCAGTAGAACATGGGGCACTAGTTTCACAGGCCATGGTGTGAATTCAAACCACATCAGCTTCATCTCGATGTTTTTGAAGATCTTTGCTCCACCTTCCCCTGGTGCTAAAATTGTCTGCCTTTGGCATGGTCAAATGAGCAGACCCCGAAATCACCAGAGTCCCCATTCTACAATCTGCCTTGTGATCCATTTCTCCTCAGATCTGCTTGGCTCACACTCCCCTTTCATGGCAAATTCTCCAGTATTGCTTTGGTGTCCTCTGCATATCCACTCTCCCTTCTTGGTGCTCAAAGTTCCCTCATCCAGCGCCCAGTAGCCTATCAGCCTTTCCCACGTCTTCTGCTCCAGGCATTTGTTCCCAAGTCACCCGAACTCTTCCCATCTCCCTACCTTTTTACAACAGTCCTCCCATCTAGAAAACCATTCACCTTCTTTCTGTCCCTCCAGACTGTAGCTGTTCTTCAGGACTACCAACCAGAGTTAAAATGGTAACATATATTTCATTCAGAACTATTGCAACAGGGAGAAAGGGACCTCAGTAGAAAATGGGGCCCAGTTCAGAATACAGCATGGTAAGTGAGAGGTGATCACCAAGGACCAGTTTGGGGTTGGTGGATGGAAAATTACTAAGGGGAAAGATGAGGGTTATAGGGGAATTCTGGCTAAACCCACCTATCAGAATTTTTCCTGTGCACAGGCCAGTATGTCAAAAATTATCTGGGAGTTATAGAAGATGAGGAACACAATCAAGATGATCAGATATAGAGCATGGGGTTTCTGACTGAACTAACTTAACAGGACTCTTGCTAAAACCAGATATTATGAGGGTGTGTACAGATGGATCTAGGAAAAGCTTTAGGAGTCTGACTAAAGTTTAGTCAAGCAAAGAATCTTTGCCAAGGTCCAGTACAAACCTCTCTTCCTTCATGAAGCATTCCAGGACTGCTGGGGCATCCGTTGTTGACATTCGTCTGAATCTCTGTAACCCAGCCCTTGTCTCTTGTACAATGGCATTGTGTTATTCTTTTTTAGCATTTCTATTATTTAATTTTCTTTTGACTTATATGACATTCATGAAAAGGTTTTGTCCCACTCTTTTTTTGTGTCTCCCAAGGGCCCAAGAATGATGCCCACATTATAGCAATCCGTGATAAACATCTATTAATTGCTTCCATTGAAACGATTGTCTCTATACTTCCTTTTATCTTTTCTCAGAAAGACCATCCTAGGTATTCTAGGCATTCAGTATTCTAGGACTGAGCGTGCTCTGGAGTCAGACTGCTGACGTTCCAATCCTGGGGGTGCTGCCTACCCACTATGTGGCCTCAGGAAATCACTTAACCTTTGTATGCCTAACTCCTCCCCATAGAGCTGCTATGGTGCCTAAATAAACTGGTATGGTGCCTAAGAGCTGCTATGGTGCCTAAGGACTGCTATGGTGCCTAAGCTCCCCATAGAGCTGCTATGGTGCCTCGTATGAGGTAAGGACATTCTAACCTACATGCTGTAAACACTTAATAAACGGTGGCTATTAATAAAGGGAAAGTCAAGAAGTACACCTGATGTCTGTGAACTTTATGTCTTCTATTTGGACTAGTGCTATGAGTTCAAAGAACCTATAAAATGTAAATAATTAAATTTATTATGTCTCTTCAGATGCCTGAATTAACTCAAAATGTTTTTCTGCTTATGGACTGATATTGTATCATTTCTTTGGGTCATTAAAAATATTTTGGTTCATTCTCTGAGGTTCAGAGTCTGTAGTCCTGGAATCTATAAAAGAATTAAAGTCCTCTGGCTCAACAAAAGAGGGAATCAAATCTTCTCACACCATCCTTCAAGTGTTCTCACTCCTTAGAATGGAGTTTGATTATTTTTAATAGCTAAAATGTTGCCTTAGACCAATTCAAAATCGATTTATTAAAATTGACAGATTATCCAATCCTTTACCATGAAAGGATGCACCCACCGTTCTGCAAGCTTTTCTCCAAGAAACCTGGGGTTGCAAATGCCTGCCTAGAATGCTATCAATTTAAATGATTGGAAAAAAAACAACATATAATAAGTGACAGATTTTTCAAATCAGATAAAGATGGGAACCAGATTATCTGTCTGGGGGTGATAGATTGCAGCAATAATAAATTCACTTGAAGACACTGGATCAATTTTTAATCAAGCCAAGAATTATTATTGCAGAAAGATAAAATGACCCATGAGAAGATGCCTTAATTTTCCACCAATCAAATTATAGCCTTTCTAAATAAGATGTAATGAGATCCATGGAATATCCAGGTTACACATCCCACCTAATTACCCATGTTCCCTGTCATGTAGTGATATACAAGTGGTAAACTGACCTCTGAATTTGCCCAGATGAAAAGGTAATTAGTTTTTCCACCAGGCTGTGGTGAAAATAACAGCAGTGACACATGTCATCTCCTTCCACCAAGTCACAGTCTCTGAGGTGTTTGTTCTTAAAATATACAGGATATGACCTATTGGGTAATAAACTACACAGTCATTAAGTGAAGCTTGTGTCTGACAGAAAAACAGCCGCCATCCCTAAGTTGAGAAAAAAGGGCCAGAGGTAAAGCAAATCAGTCCTCACTTGACATTAAACTTGATCAGCAGGGAGCGATGTCTCGGTCCCGCCCTCTCCAGGAACCAGCGTGAGGACCCCAAGATCGCCTGGGTCCGTGTGCTCCTTCTGCCCTCCCTGTTCCCACCCTTCCTTTTAGGCAGAAACGTCTCCATTCAGGATCACTCCCAACTCGCCTCCCCCTCTTCCAAGCAGCACATCATTGTAAACCTAAACACACACCCAAAAGCATCGCTGTCTGCACCTTTCAACATTCGTGCGTTCATTTAGAAAACACTCGCTGTTGTGAGCAGACACATCTGCTTGCCTTTCTGCAATGATTTTGGGAGAAAAGCAATGCATTCTAATATACATCAGTAATATGTTTTTAATAACTGGGAAAAGTCACCTAGTGCTGTAGTATCTACCTTCCTTTGGTAGTTCAGACATTATCAGAGCTAAAATCAGAAAGGAGCAGGGTGTGGTGGCGCATGTCTGTAATCCCAGCACTCGGGAGGCTGAGGCAGGAGGATCGCTGCCAGTTCCAGGCCATCTTAGGCTGCATAGTGAATTCGAGGCCAGCCTGAACTACATGTCAAGACCCTGTCTCAAAAAATCAAAAAGTAAATAAATAATAAATAAATAAAAATTTTAAAAAGGCCCAAGCCTGGCCTGGTGGTGCACACCTGTCATTCTGGTGCTCAGGAAACTGAGGAAGGAGGATTACCATTGGTTTAAGGCCAGCCTGGCCTTTATATAAGCTAGTTCAAGGCCAGCCTGTGCTACATAGTGAGAACCTGTCTCAAACATAAATAAGTAAATAAAACCAGGAAGATAACCTTTCAAAGGAAGGTATGCTTTCTGCAGTTCTTCAGACAGATAATCCTACCTGACTAGATCAGACTTTGCTCAAATCAACTTGTTCCTCATCCTTGTCATTAAACACACAGTGAGCTCTTTTAATATCAAAATATACTATATTTACCAGCATTAATTCGCTTCTTTGACTCCATTGTTAATCTCCAACTGAAGCTAGCATGCGCCTATAAATATCCTAGTAGTAATCTGGTGACTCAGAGTCCTGTTTAGGTGTCTATTGTTAATGGTAATTAGCTGTTGATTTGAAATGAGTTCGCTTTAATTTATATCTGTCATTAAATCTTTGAAGAACTGCTCACATTTCACCAAGAATGTGCAAATTGCAAAGACCTTACATTTCCAAATGCAGTACAAGGCCACCCTGGAGCTCCCCATCTATGGCTCTCTGAAACGTATAGCATCTTTTTTTTTTTTTTAAGACAGTTATGTAGATATGTAGCCAGATATGTAGTTCTGGCTAGACTTGAACTCACTGTGTAGCCCAGGCTGGCCCCAAACTCACAGTAACCCTCCCACCTCAGATTGCTGAGTTCTGGGATTATAAGCATGTTGTACCACCCCCAGCTAAGATATAGTATCTTTTAAGCTAATGAACAGTAAACTTCCACTGTTAAGCTTGCTATCAATGAATGCATCTATGATGAAATTTTTTTCCCAAATAGTGACATTTGCTCAAGTGTCTGTCTTTTTAATCGTTATGTAACACATTTAATCCATTTTTGTGATGTGTGATCCTTCAAATCACCAAATTTAAGGAATACTTGCAGGAGGGGAAAATTAACAGTGAAAAAACATTGGCAGTTATTCTAAAATTAACAACAGATGTTTTTTTCATCCAGTTGCAGCTCTTGTCACTGATAATCCCAAAAATAACTTCATGATGTTGTGTCTCGCCTGTTTATATATTGAAGTCCTAGCCTCCCGGTATGAAAATGCTAGTAGGTGGGATCTTTGGGAGGTAATTAGGTTCATGAGATCACAAAGGTGGAACCCCATGGTGAGATTAGTGGCTTTACAAGAAGAATACACCCTGCTCCCTCTGCCTTCTCCTTTTTTCTCTCTCTTTTCTCCTCTCTCGTTTCTCTGAAGTGGCCATCAGTAAACAAGGGAGAAGACCCTACCAACAACCAAATTTGCTGAACTTGGACTTCCCTGCCTCCAGAACTATAAGAAATAAATGTCTCTCATTTAGTCTAGCCACTCCATGGTACTTCACTATAGCAGCCCAAGCTAAAAACATATATAAATATATTACATAACATAATAGCTATTCTATTATTCATTATATTAAGCTTAATATATAATGCTTACAGTAACTAACACTTTTCCAGGCACTTTGTTAACAGTGTTGTATTCATTGTCTCCACCCAACAGTAAAAGCTATAACTCCTTTATTCTAGTTTTATAGTGGGAAAAATCAAGGTTCCATAGGGGTAGTTAATTTGCAAAAGGTTCCACAAGAGATAAGGACCAAGACGACCTGTCTCTACACTTAAGGACAAAGACACAAAGCGAGTTTTCTGGGAAATTGATCAAGCTCATTTTCAGTGAGTCTAGCTAGGACTGTAATTTCTGGACAACAGCCACTGCTATGACGTCCCTCTAGTGACATTTTCCCCACTTTTATGATGTCCTGGCTTTGGATGTTACTGTCTCCTCCAAGCACTTTATCTTAGAAATAATTGGCTCAAGCACAAAGAGAATTATCCTCCATTTAATGAATTCCAGCAATTCATCCTTTTGCTCCCCCTTCCTTGCTAATTTATTAATAACAATTACAATGAAGTGGAATGCTGTACAAATTCTTACATTTTCTCTTTGCCTTAAAATATCATTCCCAGTGATCTTAAAAGGTGATACATTAAGATTTACAATTTATTACCAGTAACATAGTTATAGCCAATTGACCATAAAATCCAACTATTTTTAAGTAATTCAAAATGCCCACTGTGGTGAATGGAATATTTGCTTGACTATGTCTTTGGAATGTTAATATTTTCAAATATCTCATTACATGGTTACACTTCATCAAACCAGTATCTACACATTAGTTCAATATATGCTGCTCCTGCTATAGTATATTCCTAAGCATGAAAGTGGATACCTATTGAAACACAATTAACCATAGATTTCTATTACTTTACATTAATTATCTGGATGCAGGTAAGTATCTCATGGATTCAACAGTAAATACTTCTACAAACCTGTTAATGAAAATGATTTTAAATAGTACAATGTTATAAATGCATTGATTCTCATTGTAAAAGCAAGTTAGTGCAGAGATAATATGGTCGTGTGTTGAGATGGCCCTAAAAAGTTGACACTGGAGCTTACATTTTCTACATACTACACATCAGTTTTATTAGCATGCTTCCTGCAACTGCACAGTATTAGAAACATCCCTTTCTACAGTGACAGTTTCCCAGTATATCTGAGTCTGTCCTGGTTTTTCACTGAAAATTCTATCCCAGGAAAAGCCCTATACCTTTCTCCTGCCACCCTCCCCAGAGCTAACCTTTTACCGTAACATCCACCCTTCAGATGTGTTGAAAGCACTACTGGTACAAAGAGTAAATGTGCTTGTCCAAAAGTATATGATTTTCAAAATGTACAACTCTTAGAAAATTGCTTCTGGCAAAGACTCTGAGTACTGAGTTCCTTTCCCCAGAATACTAGCTCAGGATGCCAGCAATGACAAGGGTCCACATTTGCTCAGATGTATATTTCTTGTACACAATAAGTCCAAGGAGTGAAGATGTTAGCCTTTCATTAGGAAAGCAAGAATAGGAAGATATTCAAGTTGAGGTGAGAAAGGATGGTAAATCTAGTTTTGAATGAAGTGATTTTGAAGTGCTTTTGGAAGAGTCAAACAGATATAACCACGAAGAAGTCCAAATATAAGGCACTGGGGCTGAGATGAGCGATTAGACTGGGAAGACTGGTGTGTTGGTTTGGGGTGAACAATATATACAGGACACATATTTTATAAGATTATTTCTAATAGTCACCCAAAGAATGATATACAAAAAAGTGCAGGAAATCTGCCCACACACTAAAACCAAGAAAACTAGCCGAGGGCCTGGATCCCACAGAAATGTCCTGCATGAGTCCTCCTGAAGGCGAGCTCATAACAATGCCTCCCATGAGTCCAACCGGAGGCTCAGAGCCCAAGACAATATCTAATGCAGGCCTATTTCATGGATCTGCTGAGAAGCCCCAAAGGTCAGTGGTGGAATCTAGAAAGTCTATGCCAGCGGAATGAAGGATCTGTGCTAGCAGGCTGAGGGATCTGCACTGCAGCCAGAAAGCAATGCTCAGAAGAATCAGAGCTCCCCTCAAAAGGTACCACAGCCATCCTCAGCAACAATGAGGTCTCAAGCTCCTCCAGTTATCAAGATGGCCGAGTTCCCATCAGGGAAGCCAACACAGCAAGCTTCTCCAGGAGACCGGAAGTGCACTATCTTCCCCTCCAGAGCCAGGAAGTGATGCTCAAAGTGAGGACCAGAGCTCCCCCATAGTGAACCAAAGCCATTCTCAGTGCTAGCGAGGTCCCAAGCTCCTCGGAGGATGAAAACAGCCAAGTTCATCAGCAAAGCCAGCATGACGAGCTCCTCCAAAACAACCAACAGCTCCTTACAGCTTCTACCAGCTTGCAACAGCCTTTCTCTGCTCCCAATAGCCCTCTCTCAGCCCCAACAGCCTTTCCTTTGCTCCCAACAGCCTCTTTAGTTCCCCAAAGCCTCCTTCTTCTTCTCCAGTTCTGCCTCTTATGCTGCTGACAACAGTCCCCAAGTGGGCCTCCCACACTCAGCACCATGCTTATTCGATTCAGCTGGGGGTTATAAGTTGACCACCAGTTGTCAATCCACTACAATTGGTTTGAGGGCTGTGGATTCATTTCAAGTTGAAATGCACAAAAGTACAATAATGAGAAAGAAGACCTGGGGAGAATGAGTGAGAAAGCAGAGGCAGAGGATGAATATCCTTCCTAATCCCTTGAATACTATTCTTAAACTGCCTGACCATAGACTCCACCACGCAGATTTCCTGTGCATTCATCTTGCAGAATTTCACTGCTTATTCTTCTGTGAGGAGGCTCTTCCAAGCCACTCCTGGGCTTCCAATTTTCCTCACCTCTCCAAGGAATCCTCTCTGGAAGTGAGGCAAGGTTTTTTCCTGCAAGCCCCAGGTGATTAAAATTCATACCTAATCAATTCTCCCTCCCTTCTTTTCTGCCTCTTTCTTTCTTTCAGTGAATATTTACTGAGCACCAACCCTAGCCAATTCTTTCAGCACTAGAGGCAGTGAACCAGAAAGCACAATATCACTACAACATATACTCAAAAGTTATATTTAAGAGAAATGAATCAACATGTTATTCTCTGAAATTGTTTAAAGTTTGCTTTAGTGCTAAAGCTGTTGCAATCTTTTGAACTTACCCTTCTAAAAGGAAGCTGAAGAACCTCATATGCTTCCCAGAGGTGTAGATGTGCTTTCTATGGTATTAAGCACTGAGTCATTGGAAAAACATAAACTGCATTGTTAAAGGAAGACACCGTGGAGTTCATAGTAAGCTCAAGTCTAAAACTACACTGACACAACCCCCAGCCCTCACCTCTTTCATCACTGGGCATTCCGTAGAACAGACCTAGGTATCCACATTTACCCATTCAGTAAATTGAAACACACTATCTAGTGATAATAACTGTTCTCATGGGCTATAGTGTCAAGGTCACTGGGATACCATCCATAATGCCTCTACTAGTTAATAGGAAGTTCACTGAGATAACGCAAAAGCATGTGGTTGTCTCTTTTTAGGAACCTAGGCCATTTACATTTTATTAAAATGTTCTACTCACTTCCAAGAAGGCAAGACAAATGATTCTTAATTAAATAATTAATGTTTATTATAGTTAGAATACTAGTTTTAGGTCAAATTTATGATGCACTAGATTTGTACTTTTTATATTATAAAGACTTTATAGTTCATAGAGATTTCTTATATAATCAATGTGTGCAGTATATTCAAGCCTATTTATGACAGAGCATGATTTTATTCTTTACAATTATTGCAAAGGTTTATAGCTGTTGCATCTTTACTCTTATGGCATATTTTTGTCACATCTGTGGTTTATTTAATGGTAAGTTCTTGGTCAGGATTGCAATGCCCAATTATGACATTGTTCTTATGGGAAAATGTGGCTGCTTTATGACAGGATTTCCAGGAAGGGATTGAGATCAAAGGAAAAAGACTAATTGTATTTGGAAAGGAACAACGTGTGTGTGTGTGTGTGTGTGTGTGTGTGTGTGTGTGTGTGCGTTACATATATACTCCTTCCCTATCTAAGATCTATCATCACGGATACCCTTCCCCATCACTCAGACTTTGATGGACACCTGAACTCTTTTGTGATGTTTTGTACCATTCACACAGGTTTAGTGATGGAGAGGAAAAGCCCATTGGGGACTATGCACATGTCTATCACATGCTCCAAGGATAAAATCTACACTGGTCTTACAACTAGTATCTCTCCCATTCAGGTAGCAGGAAGTCTCAGTAACTTCAAGCAGCCTCTGGCTCTGAGCCTTTGTAGTGAATAAAGAATAATCCAGCTGTTTACTCCGAGATGGACTCAGGGAAGACCAGTGGCACAGAACTCACCAGAAAAACCCACAACTTTAAATGGGATGTGTGACTCTGGATGCCCCTTGCTATTCCTGATTCCTATAATGTCATTTTATTTATAAAGGTTTCTTATCTTCTGCACATAGGTTCAATTCTTCCAAAAAGATTCCTTAAAATGTTCTGTTTATTAACATCTAGATGATCACAGTAGCAGCAATTTTCAAAATGAAAGGTACACTTCTCACTCAAGATAGAAGGAGTGAAGAATTTCTGATTAGCCTTAAACACCAAAGCATTTGCGGCATCAGAACAAGATTTGGCTATGAAGCTGTACAGATTCATTCATAACCCAACCTTCTACATCCCAACTTAAGCAATTCTAGCTTAGCAGCATTTTTAATGTTCAAGCCACGGCACAAATAGTGGTTGGCTGTGGTAGCATCAATTTTTGTGCCAATATACGTGCCAGGAAGTAAGGGATAAGGAAACCATCAGACTGGGATATCAGGTACAATGACTTGTAGCATAATTGTCAGGCTGGCCCACAGTACAGTTAGGAAATATGGTCAATTACATTATTCAGTGAGAATGGCAAGTGTCCAGTTAGTGTATTAAGATTCAGCTGCAGACACCAGAAAACACTCCCTGGTTCCAACACAAAGTGATTTATTACTAGGCATTAGGTGGCTTCAAACCATCTATGCAGAGCTTCCAGGAATAAGTTCCTGTGCCCTACCACAACAGGGAAAGGCCACCTCTGTGCAGGACGTTGGTGAGGGTGGGACACAGCACCTCTGGACTGATCTACATCCACCTCTGGCTCCATCCTACTCAGCTCTGAGCCCTAGCCTGGTACCCAAGCAAGACCAACACAGTACACAAAAACCAAACTGTAAGGGAATTTGTTCAAGCAGATTTTTGTTTCCCAGTATCTGCAGCACAGGCGGTTGAGAAAAAGTTAAGATCACAGATAAAGAGGTTGACCCTGGAAATCTAAATCAGCCAAGGAACAGGGACAGTCAGCAACACAGATAGGAGGCAAGAAAGGAGGAAACTTGATTTTTTTATCCAAAAAGGAGGACTAAGCCATGGGAGGAAAGTCAAAGAAGAAAAGTCCATAGGAAGCCAGGAGCCTCGCCTGTAGGCTCTGGAGCAGATACCCCAGATGAGTAGACTTAGCAGAACTAAAGCTCAGTGCTGTGTATTGGTTTATGTATCTAAACAGCATCTAAGAGCTTCCTGGTAAGAGAATCCCTCAATCCTCTAAGGACCCAAGGCATCTGTTGGGGACCTTGGATAGAAAAGGATGACCTGAGCTAAGGCCCAGGGCATAGATTTATTAAAATTAAGTATAGCATTTTGTTTAACCCTTTACAGATGCCACCCTCCCTATGGGACAAGCTGCTATGGCATTCAGGATGCAGCCAGGGCTTGGTAGGTAACAGAAGTGCCACCCAAGGGGAGATTAGAACAAAGTTGCTGCTTATTCAGTGAAGCAACCAGCTTCCATTCTTTGCAAGACTAGCCATAGTTGTCATCACCTGGGGCCTCTCTCAGCAGTGCTGGGCATTGCAAGGAGGTTATCAATCCCCAGACTGCAGAAGCTAGAAAGACAGCCCTGACCTTCCTCTTGTGCGTGTAGACCAGGCATTTATGGGGCACTGCCTTCACAAACCTTCTCACCAGGATCTCTTCAGTCTGAGTTCAGGTGGGTAGATGGCCAATATCACTGTACCCCAATATACTCGGAGGCCAGCTCTGCTCTGCCACTCAGAGTTCTGCCCAAATGATGAGTAGAAAAGAATGCTGCTGTCATTCAATGCACTTATATATTTTGTTTGCTCTCAACAAAAACCCCGGGGAGAGCGGCAAGAAAAATGTAAAGATTTCCATTTAAGGATGAGGAAACTGGAACTTAAGGTAAATGATGACTTTCCCAAGGTTGCATGTTACTCGCAGACCCAACACCAAGCCCACGAGCTGCAGGACCAGGGGGATCCCCATAACTCCAAGATGGAGCTTCTGCTATTTGGAGTCAGATCCTAGGGGCAACTGGAAAGCATTCCAGACCCACTGCTGAACTGGGGTAGGTCCTCAGAAGTCAGAGCACTGAACCAGCTCAGGAAAAACTGAAAGGCTTCCTTCCACAGTAGGTTCTTTAGGCACACCAACATTTTCTGGACCAATCTGAGGACCATAATTTTACATAATTCTGAAAAGAATTTCAGAATTGAATTAGAAAGACTGGGAAAGATGAAGGGAAGCATCTACTGCCAAATTAAGTCTTTTCAGTGTTTATGTCCTAGTAACATCTGACTGAGCTCAAGGCCTCCTGCAGCTCCTGACAAGGTACTAGACATGTGTCTTTCAATTCAATGCTAGTTTTGCTTCCTATACTTTCTGAAGATAATTGAAGATACCTCAGATGAAGGCATACCTAGTGGGTACAATAAGAAACCTGTTACCCTCGGTCTCACTGCAGTCAATGAACATTTGTATTTCCAAGGAGCTAGAAGCCCACCCAGGCAAAAGAAATATTTAAAAAGTGGAAATAGATTAAGTACACAATTCCAACCTTTAACTAGTGCACTACTGTAAGGAAAGAAATGTTTTTCTTTCCCATTCTAAAACTGCTTCATAACTGTGACTGGCAGCACGCTGAGTGTACATTTGATGCCAGGCATTGCTGCAAAGCCCCTGGCACGCATTTGACTTAACAACTCCCCTGGGAAATAAGTACTATTCCCATTTTACAGAGGACCAGTGAGATTAAGTCACTGCTTACAAAATTTAATGTGCATGCAAATGATTTGGGGATATTGCTAAAATATAAATGTTGATTCAGTAGGTCTAATGGGACCAAGATCCAGGACTTCAAACTCCCTGACACTGGTCCCAGCATCACCCTTTTGGTAGCAAAGGATTGAGGAACTTGCGTGAAGTCAAACAGCTGGAAAGATGGAGACCAAAGTCACAGTCTCTATGTCCACTTCACTAAGTCAGTGGTTCCCAAAGAGAGTTCCCTGACCAAGGGCAGCAGCAGCAGTATCCCTTGCAAACCCGTTAGAAATGCAAATTCTGGGAACTTACCCCAGATTTACCGAGCCAGAAAGACTCAAATTGAAGCCCACCAATCTGTGTTCTAACAAATCTTCCAGAAATTTCTGAAATGCACTTAAGTTTGAAACTACTGCACTACAGCATGCCTTGGTTTTTATGGTATTGTTTGTTGTTTAAGTTTTTCCTTCCATTTTACGCTTGAGTTTCAGGATGTCTTTGGAGTTTTAACATATTACAACACCTCTGAGCTAATTACTATCATACAAAATGTAGTTTCTTCAGATAAGGCTGAAAATATTTTACCCCATGACTAAAAACGCACAGCTTTCATCTTCTCTACAGCAGAGAAGAATGACAAAGCCGCTTATACAGCCAATAAGATGGAATGCAAAGGAAGAACTTAACTGGCTTTCCAAATCAAATTGTTTGTGTGCTCCAGGGTGATAAAGTATAACAGAGCTGCTGCAGGCATGTGCTTTATACCTGGGAAATGATCGTTCTCCGAGGCCCCAGCATAGAACAGATTTCGATGAAGGAATGGAAATGTTTCCCCAGAAAATTCCCCAGCACAGCAACAACAGTGAAGCGCTCATTTCCTTTTCACATTCAGAACCAGAGAACCTCAGCGCTTCCCCGAAGCAGACCTCTGTGACTGACTGCCAGAACAGAGTGTGTGTGAGTGTGTGTGTGTGTGTGTGTGTGTGTGTGTGTGTACAAACCTAGACAAATACTAAATGCAAGTCAAAATCTGGAAGAAGAGACAAGCACAGTAATATTTTTCTACTTATTAAGCCAAAAATAATAGCATCCTATTCTGTACACTTTCCAGTCTACTTAGTCCCCTCTAGCCTGTCCTTACCCAATACTTTCATCCTCACTAAAGCTCCCACCTCATACCCACTCTGGCCAGACTCCAGGCGAGACATTTTATAAGTTGAAAGTGTGATAGGCCCTTGATGACAGCACATATTTTCCTGCATCTGCACTAAATTCAAACCATTCTTTGCAGCTCTATTAGACATGAGCAAAGTCACTTGTAGCCAGTAGGTGTCCTTTGATTGTATTTTTAGAATAGCCTATGAATAAAATAGAGTTAGATTACCCCCAAAAAGCCAGTAACTAAATATGACAGTTTGAATACATCAGGAGAATTCCAACATTTTATCTGGAGATTAGTCTCTCCCAACGTCATTGGAAGTTACGTGTTATGTTCTGATTCCTGATTTCCGATAATCCAAAAGAGTTGATTTGGGTGTTGAAAGGTTTAGAAAGGAACGCCAAGTCACAGTAATACTCAGAGTAAATGAGCAACCTTGTATGCATGAGTACACAAACACACAAGCACACACACACACACAAGCACACACTCATACACATGCATGCACCCCATGCAAGACCAGGAAAAGAGGCTTCCATGGAAGCAAAACCAGCTTCACAGTCTCATTCTAGCAATCCTTTCTCCCTAAACCCCAGCCAGTTCTCAAAAGCCCAAGTTTCCTCCACTGTTATCGTTAGATATTTAATTCATTTGCACCCAGGTCCCCAGAACTCTTATTCTTTAACTTCCATCTGAGTGTAGCCCCAGAGAATCAAATACATATTCACACTCTCAGAAGCTGCAGATCTTACCATATTTAACAAGAAGCAACTCTGACAGTAATTGGAGTTTCGTATCAAGGTAAATAAATGGTAAGATCATAAGAACATACTCCAGTGGCCTTGTGCATCCTGGAAATGCTAACATCAGAGAGCAAATTTAACATAAGGCCTCAGTGGACATGAATCTTCTATAAACAAACAATGTGAAGAAAGCTTCGCTTTTGTCATGTGCTATTCCCATTGAAGGAAAGATGAATATTCTGTTTCATATGTTTGTTACCAGAAGCTGCCACTTCATTTATTTAATAGGAGGTTGTTCACTTCCTTGCCACGTGGACCTGGTTATCATCGTAGCTTTGCCAGCAGTGGATGAGCAGTCTCACCTAGCAGCGGCTCTTAATGCAAATCACCCAAGTTATTAAATGTGAGTCCCTTTAAAAGTGGTTTATGTCTTCTGTCATCTACGCTAAATGAAGGACCTGTGTTCGAGGGCTGGGAAGCTCTCCTTGGGGTAGTGCTTCTCAACCTCAGTACCGCTGATATTTGAAGCTGGTTGACATTTTTGTGATTGTGATGGGGACTTTGGAAAGAAGGGTAATAGCCCCACAAAGGCATCTATGACAGCACCTGGGAAACTTTTAAATATGTTACATTACACGGCAATACACTACATTACATTACATTACATTACATTACATTACATTACATTATAGGAAATTCAGGTTTATAGGTGGAATTATGTTTGCTAATTAGCTGACCTTAAAAGGATTATCTGGGTGGGCTTAATGTAATCACAGGGGCTCTTAGATGTGAAAGAAGGAGATAGAACAGTTGGTCAGAGGGGTGTGATAGTGGAAGAAACAGGAGAGATTCAAAATGTAAAAGAGGTTTGATTTACATTACTGGTTTTGAATATAGAAAAGAGGCCACCAGCCAAAGAATGCAGGTAGTCTCGAGAAGCTGGATGGGGCAGGAAAATGAGTTCTCCTCTGAGTTCCCAAAGGAAGGCAACCTAATGACACCTTGGTTTCAACCCTGTGAAACCATGTGAACTTCTAACCAACAGACATATAAGATAATAAATCTGCATGTTTTTAAGTTACTGTATTAGTCAGGGTTCACTAGAGGAACAGAATCAACATAATATACATGTAAATTATATAACAGATTTATTAGGTAGGGTTATAAGACCAGAAGGAGAGAAGCCCCGGTGACTATCTGCAGAATCAAGGGCAGAAGAATCCAAACTGACTGTCTGCATGCAGGGAGAGCCAGGGGATGCAGTAGTCCTGGAAATGCACTGCAGAGTCACCAGTGTGAATCTGTGTCATAAAGCCACAGTCTGCACCCAAGTAACAAGCCTAGTAGTTGGTGCCATACACATCTGGGGTGGGTCTTCCCTCCTCAGTTTTTCAGCATAGATGTCAATCATCCACAGACACACCCAGAGCTTTGCTAATCTGGTAGGTAGTTCTTACACCAGTCAAGTTGACACATCACAGTTAAGGATCACAGCTATTGAATTTGTGATGATTTGTTATAGCAGCAATTGTTATGGCAGCCCTTGGATTAAAAATCAAATATGAGACTGTCCTGGCCATCATAGGGTGTTTAACAGCATCTGTTGCCTGTACCTGCTGGATGCCAGTAGCACTCTCCCCAGTGTTGATAACCAAAAATGTTTCCAGGCAATGTCAAATGTTCCCCAGAGGAACAAAATTACCCCGGGTGAACCATTGTGCTTGGACCACTAAACCTATTTATTTTTAGAATCAGATTTTTTTTCTCACTATCAGGACATACATAGTCAACCTTGAACACTTAGTTCAACTCATTTCAATATTCCAATATAGTGCTCCCAAAAAGGCACTTCTATTTTTAAAAAAATATTAAAGAAAAATCAACCCTCCCAAAATTCTGTCATTCATTGTACTAGAAAGAAGTAAGCCTCACTCTACAGGAAGCAAGAGAAAGCATGAAAGATACAGGTTAAGGTCAGACCCATGTGGGGACTAACCAATTAGCAATAATGAAAAAAAAAAAAAACAGCAGTCATAAAACTACTAAAAAGATTAATATCTATTACTTCATTTAATCTCCAAAACAATTAGGGGTTTTGTGAACCATAGCTGGGGGTTATGGGGACATTCTCACTGTCATTTGAGAGTTTCTATAGTTAAAACTTCAGAGGTTGAGATGGGATGAACTTCACTCAAGGGCACAGGGCAGAGGTAATTGTAGGTGCTTTGTGAGTGTGCAAAGGGTGAATGGAGCATGAGGAGGACCCCACACAAGCATCAGAAAGCTGCTCTTCCTCTCCATCTATTCAAATCCTAAGACCTCCCTATTTAGCTGGATGTCCATGGCCACTTCTAAAGAAAATATACACATATCCTCTGTGAAAATTTTTTGAGAGAAAATTCACTATAAAAACTCATGGTGATTCCTACTCAGAGTTAGGGCTGTTCCCTTCCTCACCTCAAACTCTGCTCTTGTTACTTCTGGATCAGCCATGGGAGCTTTTTTTTTTTTCTTATTTTTTTATTTTTTGGTACCAGGAATCGAGCTCATGACCTCAGGCTTAGGCCACTGAGCTACATTCTTAGCCCCCAAACCATGGGAGCTTTTAAAGCAGTGTGTGATCGCAATGGGCAAGAAAGATGTCCAGTGGAAATCTCCATGTGTTCTCTGACACTCACCAGTCTTTAACTCCATAATTTACATGGGTTTTTTTGGTTATTCGTTGTCACTTTTTTAAAACATTGAATGGTTTACTTCACACAAAGCTTGGAACTTGTCTGCAATCTCACTTAGTCTCAGAGCTTCCCAAAAGGCCAGTCATCCTTCACTAGCCCTTGACATCCTCTCATGTGGCCAAGTGATCATGCCCATGTTGGGACCAATTCTGTCTTTGGTTCTCTTACAGCATGGTGCATCTCTCTGGAGCCACCTAACTAAAGCGTTATCCACTGGATGAGTTGCCAATCCCAGGTGTACCTGATACTGCCTTGTAGGAATGACAGTTTTGATGTTAGGGTTTCTTTTATTCATGGGGGGTGCTCAGAAAGGCGCTGCATGGGTGAACTGGAAGAGGTAAAAAGACAGAGCAACTGCCAGGGTAGCTAGCGACCCTTCCCACAATAGACAATAACTATGTCACATCCACATAATCCATAAAGGACCATTCTGCTAACGTGGATTATTTTCTTTCCCAGCTCTGCAATATCTGGCTCACTATCGTCTTAAACACAAGAAATCAGTGCTAGACCTTTTGCCTTCACAGAGTCTAATGCCAAGAATATCTCTTGCTGCTTTACCTGAATTTCCCTTTCCTCTGCTTTTTAATTTTTTTATGTTGCTCCAAGAGATAATTAGCCTTAGGGTAAGAAGACAAAAATGCAACATCACATCAGAAAATACCATTTGGATTATATTTTACTGATGCCCTGCTAACAGCAGCCCCCATCAAAAAAACACTGAACAGTAGTTATCTAAATTGTTTGCATGATGAAGCTGTTTGTTACCTTACACTGAGTTAAACAAACAAATGCCAAACCATTTCTACCATCCAGCCAGTAATATGGGAGGATGAAATGCAGTTTCACATGGAACAAATGTACCTAAACTGCTGTTGGGATGGCAGGCCCCACCGGAAGCCCTTTCCGATGGCGGTAAAACCAGCCTGTCACCAATCTCAGTGATTTTTTTCACCAAGAACAGGAATAATTTTTCCACAGTAATTTCTGCCTTAGGCATCAAAATGGCAGTGAGGAAACACAAGGCTAACGGGGCACAAAATCTCACTGAGAAGCAGAACACTATCAAATTCACAGCATTCGCTTCCCAATCTTTTCAAGAGAAGCTCACAGGCCCTGGGTGACTCCCTTGCTGTAGCTGTAGTCACCGGGACTACAGGGCAGAAAAAAGGAAAGAGCCCAAGGCAACCCTTCTGTCCCCATTTTAGAAACAGAAGCTGAAATCTATGCTAAGGGTGGATTGCGGATTATTTGCATTTCTGGAAAAAGAAAAATATTTAAAAGTTGAGGCAGCTATTTGGGAGCACTTCATTCAATAAACATGCGTTTACGGTAGTGCTTCCCATGTGAAGAAAATGGACCATGGCAAAAAAGAAATTTTTTGACAACACATAAAGCATAATTCCTTTGTTGAAGGAGACAGATATTTATACAAGAAGCTATAATACAATTCAGAATTAAACGCTTGCTAGAGGAGAGGTACAGCCAAATGCTTCCATGCCACCCACAATGGTAAAGGGGTTGGGAAAGGTTTCAGAAAAGCCAGAGTATATGGGCCGAGCGTTTGAGTCTGATGAGGAGAGTAACAGATGGGGAGGACATGGGAGGGCACCCCAAGCTGGGAGCACAGCTGGGAGCAAAGGCTCAGCAGAGAGGGTGTGCAAAACACATCTGGAGAGCAGATAGTGTTTCCCGTGAACAAGAAGCAAACGCTGCAAAGGCAAATGATGCTCCCTGATGTATATTTCAAGCAACTAAAACTGCCAGCACATAGTGTGCCCTCAGCTTATGGTTTTTGAGTGCCTATTATGCACATACTCAGTGGTGACCAATAAATACACTCCAGAGTAACCTGAATAAGTCCTACCCTCATATTAGCCTCTCTCCTTGAGTTGAGCAGAATATAAGACTTGCTTCTAATCAACAGAATATGTCACAAGTAATGAGATATCACTTCCTTGATTTGGTTGCATTCTAAATTCAGGCAGTTACTCCTGTGATCATGCTGTGTTACACTCGTAAGACATTATCTTATCAGACAAGAGAGAGAAGTTCCTTTGATGGCTTGAAGTCAGAAGGAAGCTGCCATTTATAGGAGCACCATGAAACAAGGAACTGTTCCTCCAGAAGCCAACAGCAGTGTCCAACCAACAGCCAGTTAGAACAAGGGAAAGTGGATTTTGCCAGTGGTCAGGGTGCATATGGGTAAATCCTACTCCAGGCGAGCCTCAAATGAGACCACATTCCAGCCAACACTCTGCCTAAAGTCCTTGACAGATACACTGCACCGAGGCACCTGACCCACAGAAGCCATGAAATAACAAACAGGGAAGGGGTGGGATTAAGCCACTGAATTTGTGATAATTTGTTATTCTACAGAGAAAACTAATAGATTAGGTATATAAATATTGAAAAGGGTTGACATTCAAGACAGAGGAAAGAGGGCCTCAAATATCCTCCTAGACTGAATCCCTGTGGAAGAGTACCATTCATCATGGCCCAATATTCTGTTGTGTTTTTGACACTCACAGGCACCTTATTAAATGAGCTAACATATGTAAAACGATCAGCAGGGCACCTGAAAGGTCATAAATGCCATATGTGTTAACTATTATTGTTATTGCTGCTGTTCTCAGTTTAATTTCTTGTCATGATGATATCTTCTCAAGAGACATAAAATGCCATTCCAGACAACAGCTCGCCTGAGAAACACCATTCTTAGGACCTAAGCTGTTGGGAGCTTTGAGAATCTGAAGAAAACAATATACTAACCACCTGTAAGGAACAACACACACATTCATACACATACAACATTTGCCAACAGCGTCCATAGGCTCTCAGACAAGAGCCAATCCCCTCAAAGATATGAAGAACACGGTGCCATACAGAGGGTGGGAAAGTCCCCTAAAGACTTAAGAGACAGTGTATGGCAGACTTCTGATTTTACCCTCAGCTCTGATAACAAAATGCTGTGGCTCTCTTCTTTGGCCAGTGCCAGTTTAACTGCCACTGGATGGATACTGGTCAAAGGGGTGTTGCTTCAGAGGTAGAGAAAGTCCTCAGCCCCAGCTCTTTGGAGTGTTGAGCAGTGTCTCAGATCTCCAGAATACTCAATGATGAGACCAAAAACACAGTGTTCTAGGGCCAGACATAGCAAACTTTCCTTAGGCTTCCTATACATTCTATAGGCAACTTATGGAATCCAGGAAAGCAGTGTCAATATCCCCTTGTGCTCAATCCCACAGAAGAAACGTTGTGTCTCTATTTTGGCATAAATGGCATGTGAGAAACTCAGAGATTGGCCCAATTTCATGGGGGTCCACAGTCTAGAACACACACATTTGTGGGCAGAGGTGCCCTTTCTATACTATGCATCTGTGTAATTAGTTCACATGTAAATAAATGTAGGCTTCAGAGACTACCTATTACCTGTTACAACTGACAACTGTATGTCCTTGGGAGTGTAAGGCATTCACAATTAAACTAAAATTTTAGCTTCCTGCCTGGGAAAATATTTTTAAATGGATATAAAAATATAATCAACAATGTGTAGACCCCTGAACAGGAAGTAATATGCATGGAACTGGGAGAAAGTGAACCTCATTCCATCAGCACATTCCATTCAGTTGTTCTAAAATACATATTTATAGATGTGTATGTATGTATGTATATTACATTCACACAGTGGCTTGAAATTAATAATCAAATTTGCACATCATTTTTAATTAAATCCACATCTTTCCTGTCTCCCCAGCTGTTGGCCCGGTGTTTGTGTGGAATACATCTGGCAGTCCTCAGCATTCTCCACAGTCACCCGTCTTCTCGGTCCCCAGATACACCTGCTTTCTGCAGCTGGTCCCCCAACAGGTGCAATGGAAAGCCTGGTTGATGGGCATTGTAAACACCCTGCTGTTGAGCATCTGTGAGGTAACAAAGGGCCCAATTCTAACTTTAATGTTCCTCCCTTCCGTAGAAGTGAAAAACACCCTGTGTGAACGAAACATGCTGGAGCCTCCATCAGTCATTTTCCCATTCCAGGAAAAAATGCTTCAGGTCCACTGGGCGTTAACAGCTGGGCCACCTTCCCAGTTATTAATGAAACACCCCCCACCCCCAGAGAGCTGGGCTTTGGTCTTGCATGGTTTATCTGAGCTTTCAAGACACCAGCCAGTGGCCTGGATGTTCCATCTCCATTTGCTCTATTGGGTAAGGCACAGATCTCCTCATGGTCCCCATTTGGTGACCATTAGCCACCTGGATTTGATTGGGGAGCCTGAAGACCAACACTTCCCACAGCACTTTCAAATGAAAAACATGTGGAAGCAGCACATATTGTGAGAATTACTATTTTGCAATTTCTTGTTGATAGAGCAGTAGGTATTTTAAAGCAAAAAAAAAAAAAATCAGAATAATGATCAGCATCTTTTGTGTTTGTTTTCTTTTGGTTTGGTTTGGTTTGGTTTGGTTTGGTTTGGTTTGGTTTGGTTTGGTTTGGTTTGGTTATAATCCCAAACCCTGAAGTTTGGGAAGGGGTTCAGATAATTTTGCTGTGGTGATTTGAAAAATATCTCATCCTATACTGAACGCACCCATGCAATTAGTCTAGATATAAATATAGGCTCTAAAACTATGCTCCGTGGCACCCAGGTTAATGGACTAATGCAATAAAGCAATAGGTTACAATAAGGAATTTCAATACAATTAAAACCATAAAGCTAATGATGATCTGTTTCAAATGAAGCTCTAGATGAAAATAAAGCACTAAAAGTCACTTATTCATTAAACAGTTTTGGTTCCACTCACAGAAGTTCACAGAGGGCGTTAGTCATCTGAAGTATAAGATGTGCTGGAAGTAAAATACATAAAAATGGCCCCATCCACTATTTATTTCAACACTCTCGCCTCCTGCCAATGCACTACATCCCACATGCCTGTAAGGCAGAATTTAAATACCACTTCATTAGAATCTTCTTGTAGACTTTTTACCTACATTCGAAACTAGCATACACAGCCCAGGAACCTAGTTGGTCACCTGTGATACACAGTGTTTGCGTCAGGATATCAGAGTATCACTAGTTGCACTGACAGCACCACTTGCTTGAAAAAGTTACTGCATTGCCCTGTGATCTTTTAAGGATCTTAGTGCTTTCGAGGTAGTTCATTTACCCTGAGTGAACCCAGTCCTTGCATGAAATGACTATTCTATTTCAGCTTCTTTAACTGTCTTAGCACTTTTCTGGCTTTCTCCCACTTAGAACATTTTACTGATATTTCTAAAAATAGGAGGGAGACTCTTCAGATCAAGGTATCTACCTCCCAACAAAACACTTGAGAGGTATGTCCAAAGAGCCAAACCTAGATGGTCAAGGACCTGTATCCGGTATTTCCAAGGGTACTGCTGCTCAAGGAAGAGGAAAATTATGTTCTGTATTCTTAGTGTCTGTTGTTTGTGTGAGCCCAGAAATTGGGTCTATGGCATAAAAGTCCATAAAAGATAGCCACATCCAATTGAACCTTTCAGCAGAACATATCTATTGGCAAATGAAAGCTCCTTATGTGGTTTCCTTACACAAAATTGTTTGTAACTCCTGTCTTTTCTAAATAATATCCACCTAAAACTTTAATGCTTTGACAAGCAAGCCATGGGGGGGAAATGTACTGCTTGCTCTCTTCTCCTTAGTCTTCAGGGTGATTCAAAGGTGGAAACCTTATTCATACACTTGGCCAATGAGATTGAGGGTAGGCAAACTGAAAAGCCAGGACTGTTTTATGTTATTCTTGTTACTATGGGTCTATCATTGTGCTAGGTATCTTACTTCTTGTACTGTCCACCATGCCCCTCCCTCCCCTGGGCCCCAAGAAGCTGGCATTCACCAATTACATCAGCGGCTCCCTGGCCCTCTGGCTTCCACTTGGCATGGCCCATGCAAGTCACTAGAAAGAGATGAAGAGGGAAAGTAAAGTGGCTATTCTCAGCCAATTCCTCCTGCCAGGTTCCTCTGGATTGGCACCATGTTTATGAGGTACCTGGGGTTTATTTTAATCAAGGGTGGTAAGACACGAAAATACAGAAGCAACTGTCATGAAGAAAGAGCTTTTTAAACTCAGTCTCTAGTAATAGCAAAAACATGGCCAGCCACAGACAGGGGCTCATGGGAAAGCATCAGGGTTGAGCAAGAGGCAGAGAGAGCTGGGGGGAATGTGGACAGGAGTCTCTATTGGGGTTTCTGTTGGAAGACACAGGAAAGGAAAGGTGAGCAAGTATAGAATTGGATGGTTTGAATCATTTCAGCAGACTCTATGGCATAGGAACTGTCTTTAGTTGACTGGTAACTGGACCTGGTGGTTAGGGTAGATGGAATGTGACATAGATCAGTGGCAGAGCAGGCAGTTTGTATCACTGAAAAACTCTAAAAGGTTTGCCATCACTGAACTAGAATGTAAGAGCCCAGTAAAGGAAGAGTCTGGGGTTTGGCTCTCTGGTTAAGCTTGATTGTGTCAATGTGACTGGCTTGAGAGCTAGCAGGGGATTGATGGAGCACACTTCTACGTGTGTCTGAGTGGGGCTATGTCTGATCCCTGGCCCCTTCCTCTCTATCACTGCTCCCCTGCTCTGCTTCCCAGCCTCCATGAGCTAAGAAGCTTTGCTCCATTACACATTTCCACTGTGATGTTTTTGCCTTGGAGCTAGCTAGCCCTGGACTGAATCCCCTGAAACCATCAGCTAAATTAAACCTCTCCTCTTTTAAGTTGTGATGTCAGGTATTGTGGCCAGCAACCAGAAAACTAATACAGCTGGTTTACATATGAAAAGGAAGCTCCCAGGCAAATGGGAGCTTGCAGTCTTTAGGAATTAGTTAACCCTGAAAGCAACAGTCCCTTGGGATCAAAGAGGTCCATGAAGTCAATGCATCAGAATACTGTGTTTTTCTACTGCACTTCAACTCCACCCTCAGGGAACCTATGTGACCCACCTGAGAATGTTTTCTGTTTATTAAAAAATAAAAACAAAAAGCCTTATAGTGAGTCTCCTATAGGGACTGTTCTTCGCTATACCCATACCAGTCTCAGTCTTTTCCAACTTCAGTGAGCATAGCTTCAGTGTGAATTGTCTGGAAGTTTTATTAAAACGCAGATTCCTGTTATTTCTGGAATGAGGTCATGCTATAAGTCTCTGAACCACAATGTGAATATCAAAGTATCTACACTGTAATGTACGTAACCAATTTCCTTTTGTTAGATATTTAGGTTCTGTTTAATATTTTGCTATTATAAATAACAATACAATGAACATCTTTAAAGATATATATGCACAAATGTCAGAATAATTGACTTTACAATAGACTTAAAGAAATCACTGAGTCAAAATGATATAAACTTTTTTGTTATTAATACATACTACAAAATTGATTTCTATAATGTTTATGCCAATTTATGTTCCAAACAGCCATGTCTGCAAGTGTATTACACTGTATCTTTATCAGCACTGGAGAATATCTTTACTTTTACCCATTTGATGGGTGGAAATAGTTTCTCATTTCAATTGGCATTATTTTATCTGTGAAGGTGAATTCACTGCATGAGTCATTTGTACTATTTCTCCTGCAAATAAATAGTCTACGGCCTTTGTGGGATCGGTCTTAAATTATTCCTTGTCAGATATTTTCAACTTGAGTCTATCATCGATTTCTCCTTCTTTATGAGACTACATTTTCAATTTTATAACTGAAGTAGAAGGGGAAAATAAAAGCTTCTTTAAAGAAGTTCAGTTTATTGCTAAGTTGTGAAAACATATTCCTGTACTGACTTCAAGGAGAAGGCGTCTGTAGGGTGCCTCCATAAAACTGAAACCACACATTTTCTCTTCGCCATAACATTTGTATACTTCAGCTCATAGCAGAAAAACACAAATTCTACATTTTGCCCCTTGAGAGGTGGTTGGTTGCTTAGCAGTTTTACATTTTTTTTAAGCAAGAAAAGAAAGGAAGAGAAATAGAAATAAAACTCTTATCAACGTTTCTCCACACCAGAGCAAAATAGCCACACAAAACCAAAACGAGGTCACAGTTGAACATGGACACCACTTTCTATATTTGTGAAATTCTGCAGTCAGAAACACTACGTTTGAAATGCAATTAGGATTTCATACTATGAATGCAAAAGCATGTATTTTTAAACACCATAAAACTGAACTATTTAAATTTTCTGTAATAAATACAAACTGTGAACCCTGAATTCTATACTACACAATACTGCAATTAGATCAGAAAGATTCCTAAGAATCTAGTATGTCTTCCCTTTATGTATATCCCATATATTCCAAGAAATATATGACTTCGTCCCTGCCACTGACTACCTTAATGTTACATTGTCCAAACTCATGAATTTTTTTTCAGTACTGGGGGTTGAACCTAAGGGCTCACACATGCTAGGCAAGTGCTTTACCACTGGCATATACACTCAGCCCTTTCTTTTTTTTTTTTTTTTTTTTTTGAGACAAGTTCTTGCTAAGTTGCCCAGGTAGCCTCAAACTTGCAGTCCTCCTGCCTCAGCCTCCAGAGAAGCTAGAATTACTCATGCACCACTACACCTGGCTAAACTCCTGATTTTTAAGTTTAACTTTTGAGGACAGCTTCATTGGCAGTGAGAATGTAATAGACATAATCTATTGTAAAGCAATTTCCAGTATATTTCAAAAACATAAAATGAAGAAGGAAGAGAAGGAGGAGGAAAACTAAACAAAGTTTTGTGCACATGGATGTCCACATTGTGCTACCATACAGTGAAAGCACACCAGCTTCAAAGCAGAATCCAAGTCTGTTCACTCAGTGTGATCACAACTGTGTAAATAAAAAGCCAAGCACAGAAAAAAGAAACAGAAACAAAGAAAAACAATGATATTTATGCCTTTCGTTTTTATACATTTTTCCAAATTTCCTGTCATGAGCTCTCAGTCCGTGAGTTCCTTCCAACTTCACTGTTGCATTCCAGGTGACTGTCACCTCTTGCCTGAGTTACTGGCATTCCTGTGTCCAGTTTCCCTTTCAAGTAGAATAAAGTAAAACTTTACTTTTGATCACGTCACTCATCTGCTTTAGCTTCCAATGACTTCTCATTGCCCTTAAAATAAAAGCGAAACTCCTCACCTCAGCCTGTGAACCCCCACGCTATTTGTATCTCCCTTCCCTACTTCTGTTCCCATGACCCAGGCTTGCTCAGTCCCCAGATATACCATGCTTACTTCATTTTACCATCTGTACACTTGGTGTTTCCTATGACTATAAGGCTCTGACCTCATTTGTTTCTTTATTTTATTTTATTTTTATGTGCTGTTTCCTCCTGGTAACAGTCTCAGTCTTAGTCTCAGCTCCACTGGCCCCTCTACAGGGGGGCTGTTTCACACAGAACAAGCGCCCCCTAGAGCTCTCCTTTGTCCAAACTCAGGAACCTGCGCTCAGTTATATCAACTGGCAAAGGACTCTGGCAGGTATTACACCGGAAGAGCAGCCTGGACTACTCAGGGAACCCAATCTAATCACTTGCCTCTTTGAGAACTTTCTCAGCTATAGTCAGAGGGAGACAGGTCAGAGAGCTGCAGTGTGGCTGACTGTGGAGAGAGAAGTCAGGGCCATGGACCAAGCATCACAAGCAGTCCTTAGAAGCCAGAAAGGCAAGGGAATGGGCTTTTCCTACAGCCTGCAGAAAGAGTACAGTCTTACCAACACTTGGATTTTAGCCCAATAAAACCCACCTCAGACTTTTAACAGCACTACAAGATAGTAAAGTTGTGTAGTTCAAGCCATGAAGCATGTGGGAATTTGTTCCAGCAGCCGTAGGAGATGACTTCATGCTTTCACACAGCTGCAGAACGGCCTACTTGTCCTGCAGCTTGTGATCAGTTAGGAGGATCTGCCTGCCCGGCCCCTCTGCCTCCTTCACTAATGCACATTTTGGCTTCTTGAGTATTTAGCATGCTCAGGAATGGAAATCAAAAGATAAGCCAATCTGAGCATTTCCTAAGAGGCAGTAAATAACATTTTAAAATTAAAACAGCCTCTGTAAATAATACTTACTGAATTTAACACGTATTTCAAAAACTGAAAGAAAAAGAATATCATCACTTCAGGTTTTCTGCCCCACCATCCTTGGGACTCGAGTGAAGCCAAAGTCAGGATGATAAAAATGTTAAGCACAAGGTCTGGTCTGTGTGTGCATTGCGGGGGACTAGACAGACATGGGGAGAGGGGTCAGTGCAGGAAGTTCTTTCATGATGTTCACTTTGAACATCATTCTAGATTGAGGGTCAGCAAACTGCTACCCTCAGGGCCAAACCTGGCCCGGTTTTATAAATAAAGCTTTATTGGAACACAGGCCACTCACTGCCTAGGGCTGCTTTCCCACCACAATGGTAGAGTTGAGTAGTCGCAACACACACAGACCCCGTAGCACGCAAAGCCCAAAATACTTATCTTACAGAGAAAATTTGCCAATCCCTACAGATTCACTGGGGCAAACCCATGGGAACCCATGAGTAAGAAGAGTTCACAAAGTCACAGAAGCTGCCGTTACCCTTCGGCGTAGCCGTGACCCAAGAGGCCATGTTTGTCTTTCCTCCTGCAGTGGTTTTGTGACTCATGTTTTCTGACCCTGTTCAGGGGGGCTGAGACAGACAACCGCACGATCCAAGGAGTTCCAGCTGTGGTGAGCCAGCTACCTTTCCCTCTGAGTCAGCCGCCCCAGCATGTGAGCAGCCTCATTTCATCCACCTCTAATCCAGAAGCCCCCAACCCCTTCTAGCATAGTTTTGAAAAGGCTAATGTATTTTTCATGACCCATAAATCATGTTGCCTTGCAGCTCTCCACCCACCGAGTCTATGGCTTTGTTGTCTCAGTGGGGAAAGAAGAGGCCTAACATTGAACTATGGATTCCTTTCCTTTTTGTTCATGTTTTATATTAGATGACTCAAGACAGAGAGAAACTATTGTCTTGGAAGTGAGTTTTGTTGAAAGATAAATATATATTTTGCTTTAAAAGTCACCTTTGTACATATTGAGAACAAAGCCGAGGGAACTAAGTGGAGAGTTTTGTGATGAAGCATGTTGTAGGGAGGACAGGATGTGATATGGGACAATCCCTGCTGTACAGAACAGGGAGAAAGACCTTCCACCCATCTGCTCACTGGTCAGGAAACTGGCCCTGGAAGTAGGAGAGATAACAAAGAATTCCAGATAGACTGAGGGAGAATCCAAGAGCACTCAAGCTGACATTTTCGTTTCCCTCTCCCTCCAGTGTTACACACATACACACACACAAACACACACAAATCCATGTAGTTTACAGGCAATAGAAACACCGTCTGAGAAGCAAAGGCATATTTCCCACTGGCTGCACCTCGTAGAGGGGCTTCTAGAAGCTCCCTTAGAGCCCTGTGGCGGACAAGAGAGTATTTGTGAAGGGGTTATTGGACATAAGGAAGAAAATCCTGTAAAACTAAAAAGTGGGCCACCAAAGCCAGTTTTTCATGGGGGTTCCTGACTACATCCCAAAGGATCAAGAGCAACAAAAGGCAAAGTAAAGAATGCTAAACCAGGGGCAACCACCTTACTGTAGCTCCAGCCAACCTCACAAGTATGAGACAGACACCTCGGTAGTTGAACTCCTCAACTGGAGATAGAAACAGAGCTAAAAGAGACATCAAATGAGCCGCTGCTCAGAGAGGTGAACAGCAGTCAAAAGAGGACAATGTGAATACAAAGCATCCTTCCACCATGAGCTTTCCGAGAGGCCTTTCCTGGACCCGTGACCCTAGGGAGGAAAGCGGCTGAGAGGAGAAAAGTCTTAGCGTACAGAATTTAATTTCCCTAAAATTTTTGCTTCAAACCAGAATAAACCAATTCATTTAATGGCACAAGTTGAACTCCTCTTGTGTGCTTCTTTGTGTCCCTCTATGAAGACGGACCCCAGAGCCAGACAGTATCAATTCTAAAAAGTAAAGTCTTCATGTTTGGAGTACAACTTGAGCACAGTGGCTATGTTTCCCAAGATCCCACCCTGAGAGTCCCTCCCCAGCCCACACATGGGTTTTAATCCACTTTTTTAACACCTAAAAGGAAAGCCCCCTTCCATGCCTGGAAGACAGGAGAGAGGAAAGGCCGAGTAAGCCTAGGCCCCACTTGGCTCTGACTGTCTGGAAGTGTAGAAGTGATCCAAAGGCCTTGGACAGCATCCCCACTTTGCTAGGAAGCAGCCCACCACGGAGGAGCAGGGTTGGTCCTGTCATCTCTCACTGAGACTCACATTGCATATGAGAGTTTTCCAAAACAGAGGGCCAATCCTGTAGGTCTTGTGATGTCACGTCAAACCAGAGCTCTTATTTCTAGAGCGTCACTCCAGCCCTGCTATATGACCAGGGCATGTGGAGTACACACCTGAGAAGCCTTGAGTTTGGAGTGTTAACAGCCCTCCCTGAAACACACACAGAGCAGGGTACACAACAGAGGCATTGGCTGCAGAGTTGCAGTGTTTCCATGAAACTGGAATTAATTATCACAACTTGCTCCTCTGTCCCTCTTAGATCTGCAAAGTGTGGGTCACAGTGACTTTGTTTTTCTTGGCCTACCACATATTGAAACCATTCCCGCATACTGATACTGAATATCTCAGCCAAACCCTTGCGAAAATCACTTACTGTGCAGTACAACAGAACGAGTTTCTAAAGTGAAACGTCTTGGGATATTTTATCTTTTCAAGTACATACCAAAAGCAATTAAGTTCAAACTACGGAATACAGTCTTTGCCAGTTTCCATTCTTGACACATATGTGTCTGGGTTTATAAGTTCAAAGACCTCTTAAAGGATCAGATCTCTAGCTTTAATTTTCTCTTTGCAAGTGAAAAACAGCCCCGCATCCTTGTTTAAATCATCTGCAAGGAAGTGTGCGGTGTGAGGCTTCCACCAGAGACATCTCTCATGTGGCCAGAGAGCCAGAACAAGTGCCGCTGCCGCCCCGCCTCCCTCAACGTCCCCAGGAACACCGCGGTCAGCTGCAAAGTACAAAACTCAGTCACAAGGCCCCGGGCAGCGGGTGAGTGTAGCAGCCCAAGGCCAAAACAAATCTGACTCATGGACACACATCACAAAGTGGTTCCAGTGCACACAGAGGACCTCGTGCTCCTTCCTGCCCTCTCTCCCCTTCCCTGGCCTGGCTTTTATCTTCCATTGTCCTGACAATGGGCTGTTTTCATTCCTCTTGGATCCAGCTTCTTGGGTTCCTGAGGCCTCACAAGTCTCCCTCACTTTCTCCCTTCTTGCCTGGGAGCCACCTCTCCTCTCTGTCTTCTTCTTCACCCTCAAACATGAAGGCTTTGATCAATGGATTTGCTTATAGTGCTGAGCAATACATCCTGAATGTGCTAGAAAATTCCAGAACACTTGTTGCAGTTCTCTTCATGCTCACACACACACACACACACACACACACACTCTCTCCCTGAGTTTAGCTTTCTATACTGGTTTTCAAATTATATTTGTGTCTCAGCCCAACATGGTAGCACACACTTGTAATCCCAGCACTCTGGATGGCTAACCCAGCAGGATCACAAGCTTGAGCCCAGTCTAGGCAACATTTCCTCAAAAAGTAAAATTAAAAAAATAAAAATAAAAATAAAAAAACAACCCAGGGATGTAGCTCAGTGCAAGAACCTCGTATTCAATCCCCAGTGCTGAAAGAAAAAAAAAGGAACAAAAAAGGGAATAGGAAAAAAGGACGAGGAAGGGGAGGAAAAGGGAAGGGAGGGGAGGGCAGGGGAGGAAAAAAAAGAAAGAAAGGAGAAAAAGCCCAAAAGGCAAACAGAAAGAGAGAGAAAAGAGAGAGCCATGTGTGGACTCCATATGTAGATATTCAGCTGCTTACTAAACTTTGAGTCCCTGCTCACAGTGGCAGATGTACGCAGAGCGGAGGCTCTGACATGCTCTGTGTGCAGCACGTTCACAGTGGAAGCTACACAGGCAGCACTCGGCCTCCCTGTTCCACTTCTCCTGAGATAAACCAGTGTCCATCATGCAGCCTACTCAGTGCTTTTTTTTTTTTGCATTGCGCTTCCTGTTAGTTATCAGAAAGCACAATGCCGTTGCTGTTTACAACAGCCCCTGGGGAAAGGTAAGATCTAAGCTACCATTAGATCTGAGCAGGAAGTTCTAGGGTGCTGTCACACGGTAGGGTGACTATCGTGACTATCGATAGCAGTACTTCACTCTGCATTTCCATAGACTAGAAGAAAGGAGCTTGAAATTTCAAAAATATAAAGAAATGACCAATGAGTGAGGATATAAATACATTTAATCTGATTTAAGCATTATACACTATATACATATATTGGAATATGCTAAGTATATGTTGAATATGCTAATTATGTACAACTTTTAATGCTTTCATGTGTCAGCTAAAATAAATGAAAAGAGCATAAGATGAAGCAAACCAAAAAAGTAATTAATTAACTAACTAATTAATTACGGTAGCACCCAAGTGTAGGGCCCAGTGCTGCCTAGAGTTCCTAAGCGTGGGGCAGCTGTGAGAAAGGAGCAGAAGTGCATCTGACACACTCCATTTGACTTTGAGTGATAGTTCTCTTGCCCGTCTACTCAGTATTAATGAGCCAACAACTTATGAAAGAAGGCGTTTTTAACATACATAAAACAAGTGTATATACTGATCAGTTGACAAAATTGTGACTAGCGGCATATAGGAACCTAACCCTGTGGTTACTCCAGGGCCAGTGGTTCGGGATACACTCATTCAGTACTTACTCTAAGATATATCCTAGTGTGTCTAGCACTCTAGAATATAACTGCCAAAAAGAGTAAGAATTGGCTGAAAATATAAGGAAGAAAACTTGAGTGTTTCAATATTATGTGTTCTAGAAAAGAACATTCTCTTCTGTCTTCCACAGAGCATAATTTTAGAAATATAGTTTACCGGTTCGTTTTATCTGTTGACAGAGGGTGCCTCATTCCTCTCCCACAGTAACCTCAGGAGTTTCCCTGGTGCTTCCCAGGCTCTCTCTGGTGCTTCCTCTCCTCCCAAACACAGGCATCTGGTTCTTCTCTCCAGGGAGCCTCCCACACTCGCCTATGTTTCTGCAAGACATCTACTGACTTCCTTCAAACCCTAGCTCTTATGCTTCTGAAACTTCCACCCTAACTGTGATGTACAGCAGCCGGGGATTTTGTTTATACCTTTTCATATTGCTGTCACTCCTCTTGATGCATACATAGGTCATGAGCCCCCATCTCCTCCTTGGTTGTGAGCTTCCTCTTTCCTCCATAAGGCTCAGTACCTTATATTCATGTGATTGCTAAATAAATTATCTTGACTACACAGGAATGTTCACCAACCCCAAGTGTTCCCATTTCTTGCATGATGCCTTCTATTTTGTCATCATACTCCAGGCCAGATAAAACATTGGCATTCCCTCTCTCTCTGCCCTCCATCTGACTTGCAGATTTGAAGGGAAAGGTATAGGTCAGGCATATATGGGGAAACATCAACCACCAGCAATGGCACAGAAAGGCCATGACATGATCTCTGTAACTGATCAGGTAGCTGAGCATCAGTGGGTGCTACATCACAAAAGGAAAGTAAAACATGATGGCAGAACACCACCACTCAGGAAGCATTCTTGCCAAAAAAATAAATAAATAAAACAGTAATTCATGCCCAAATCCAATCAAATCTGTAGTGCAACTCCAATTTCAGAGAATACAGAGACAACGGGCCATGTCAGACTATATCACTGCAACACAACCAGTGAAATCCAGGCTGCCGAAACACTAGAGGTCCTGTGTCTTTTGTTTCCTCAAAAAGTTAATTGTGGCAAGAAAAAAAACGAGACAGAAGGAGAGCTTACCTGTTAAACGAGAATTAAATCACACCACCAATCAGCGTGTGGGCCTTATGTGAATCTTAATTCAAATAAACTGCAAAAATAATATATTTATGGGATAATTAGAAAATTAAACACTGCCTGAAGATTTAATGGTATTGAAGTATTGCTAATTATTTCAGGTGTAATGACATTGTAATTACCTTTAAAAGAAAATAGGCCTTATCTTTAGAGATTCTTGCTAAAATATGTATTGATAAAATGATACAATGATGGGGAGTTTACTTCAAAATACTAACAGAGGAAAGAGGATGGGATGTGAGACCGTTGGAGCTAAGTGAAGGCCCAAGGGTGTTTATCCTGCCATTCTGTCTACTTTTGTGCACATTCCAAATTCTCCAAAATAAGCCAGCTCTAACATTCACTGGCTATTCAACATTGCCCAGTTCCTCAACCTCCCTGAGCTTGTCTCCTCAATGAAATGCACTAGCTGTTAGAGTCCTAGTCAGTTTGGTTTGGGTTTGAAAAAATTTTTATCATTTCTCTTCCAGGATCTGTAAGATCTGTATCTCTGGTCCTAATTGCTTGTCTGCAATACAAACTCTATTTCCAAAAGCTGAGTGATTGTTTCCCAGTGACACCGATTGTAAGCAGAAAGACTATTCACCTGCTCAAAAGTCATTTTCCCTTCTTCCTCTTGGTAACACTTATAATTTTGCTTCCACTACATCATGCATCTCCATTTCCTTCTCAGTGATTGGTTCAAGGGTTCTGGCCACTGAAATGTGATAACTCCACTGGGGGTTTCTGTGGTTCTTTGTTCATTTTTTTTTTTTTTAATGTACACATAAGGAAGAAACAGTCCTCTTTCTTTGGCTGACACGGTTGCCTTTGCATTGATGTCTAGAATTCCAACAACCATTTTGTGAGAAACATGCTAAGGATGGCAGAGGAGCAAGTTGTAAGACATCTGGGTTTTAGTGACCTTACTGAGCCACTGAGTCGGCCACCTATGGAATTCTTGTTTTATGTCATAATAAGCTCCATTATAGGTTAAGCCATCCTCAGTTAGGATATTCTATTACTTAAAGCCCAAAATCCCCTACATGAACCAAACTCGTCAGAGTCTTCAAGGGAAGGAGCATCTCCGTACACCCTGATGCCCCACCCTGGGCCCCGCTGCCATTCTGCTGCGTCTCTCTTCCCCATGCCCCTGTGCCTCTCCAGCCCTGTTCATGCCCGGCCACCACCTTCCCAGAAGTGTATGACATAGCCCTGTGAGTGGTGGCACAGAGAAGAACCAGCACAAATGAGCTGAAGGAAGCCGTAGAAGTTCTTTCTTTATCTTCTTATCCCCAGTGCCTGCCAAAGTTAGTAAGAATTCAAATGCCGGAAAAAAAGAATGAATTGTAAATAAATGTCCTCCTTAGCAGCTTCAAATGTGGGCTCAACTTTCCCCCATATTTCCCAAGTAACCCATTTATCTTCTCCCACCTGCACTATAATGATCCCTGTTGGCCCTCCTGCCTCAAGTCTCTCTCTTCCCCCTCTCCAGAAGCAGAGTTGTCTCCTACAACACAGATCAGATCACTTACTACCTTTCGTGAACATCTCTAGAAATTCATCATTAGCAACCAGGTCAAATCCGAATTCCTCTCATGGTGCGAGGTCTTCCTTCATTTGACCACAACCTAACTCTCCCGCCCCATCTCCCCTTCTCCTTCTCCCTCTCCCTCCCCCTCCCTTCCAACCCTAAGTTCCAGCTATAGGAGAACTGGGAGCGTCCCACACATCAGTTCTGTTCATGCTACTTCCCTCGCGTTTTCTCTTTCCACCCCGTCTAAGTAGCCAGACACTCCTAATCATCTTGCCAATTTCTGGGCAGAGTCATGATTCCTTGGTTTTTTCAGTTCTTGGACCATGATTCCACAATATCAGTTGCCACATCAAATTACAGTTATCTGTTTAAATGGCCATCCTTCCTACTGAAATAAAACGTACTCCAGAGATAGACCTACGTCTCTACCATACAATATCTGGTATGGGGTGAAAGGTTTTGAGTGATGGAAAAGAAGAAAGAAAGAAGGTGTTGGCCCTTTTCCAGTGGCTAAGCCATAAACCTGGAAGTTATGGATTCCCAGAACAGAAAGGAATGTTAAATCACCGTGAAAACCTCTTACTTTAAAGATAAGTAAATTGGATCTTCTTTCATCCTCTTTACTCAATTTGTCACCACATCTACTTGTCACACCCTGTTGCAAAATGTCTACCAGATTTTCCCCGCCTCTCCATCCGCACTGCCCCCGTGCTCCATCCACACTTGCTTACTCCTGCTGGGATTGTTGAAAGAGCCTTGAAGAGGGTCTCCTTCTCTCTCCCGGTCCTCAGCCATCTTGTACACAACTGACAGAAGAAACTGTAACCCAGCACTTTTAACTTGTCCCTCCATGCACCAGAGAAGTCTTTACAATTTCCCATCGGCCTTTTTTTTCCTTCTATGGTGCCGGGGCTCTAACCTAAACGTGCCTACCCTTCGGCCCTTATTATTATTTTTTTATTTTGAGACAAGACCTAACTGATTTTTCCAGGTTGGCCTCAAACTTGCAATCTTTCTACCTCAGCTCCCCCGAGTGGCTGGGATTGCAGGTGTGTGCCACCACACCCTGCTCACTGGCCTCATTTTTAAAGCCAAGCTCCTAGCCTGACCTTCTAGCGATGGACCATCTGAGCATCTTCCTAATGCAACCTTTCCTCACAACCCCAGACACACCCACTGAGTCCCAGGTATCTTATGGTGTCAGACACGAGGACAGCGTGCACTCCTGCCTGTAACCTTCCACTTAGACCCCACCTGGGTGTCCTCCTGCTCACCCCTGCTCATTAAAAACCCTGTCCTCTCTCAAGGCACCTCCTATTACATCTCTCCTCCTCCCTGCAACAGAGTAAACTAATCTTTCCTTTCGTGGGAGTCATATGGCCCTCATGTTCACAGTTCTCTCTCCCACTTAGAATGTCTATGACTTCACACAGGGACTGGGTCCTCACAATCTGGACATTCCCTGACTTCACCCCTCTCAGTCTTCGCCTCTTCCACACCTCCTTCATTTAAGACAATGCAAGCAGCACCTGCCAAGGAACTGAGCTAATGAAAGCCCCCACGCTGCTGAGCTCCTGTGGAACTTGCTGGTATTCTCTTAGAGTGTTTATCACACCTTCTATGGAAGGAGCTGTTTGCTATTATATTATTTTTCTTAACATGGCCAAAGGCCATGAAGACAGAATTCAGTCCCCTGATTTCTGTAGCCTTGAAGGGGAAAAAAGTTATCAAAGACCAGGCAGAGAGGAAGATCATGTTCCACAAGGTCAGCCTTGGTGACTCCGAGGAGTTTGCTGCTCTGAGTCTAACATCGAAAGTCCTGTATTCTGGGAAATCCTTGGATCCCAGGCAAACCTGAATGGCGGATCACCCAAGCCCCAGCCCTAACTTTAATGCAAAGATCTCATCCTTGTCTCCCTTTCCTGGCTCCTTAACTCACAGTTTATTTACATCACAGATATGAGACAAATGCCCCAATTTAGTGTTGTCTGGGCCACACCAAACTTGGATAATTTTTTAAATTTCCCAGTGCTGAATTAAGCCCCACTTTGAGAAGTGTGTGCTTTCATTCTCAAAAGAAATTATTTCAGATTAGAAATATTTTTTTAAAAGGATGTTTGTGATCACTTCAGCAAAATATAAGGCAGGTGGGTAAATATTCCGAGATTATGTAAATACCCTGAAAATGTCATTGCATAGTAATTTATTTTCTCAGCCCACCCTCAAATCACATATGAACACAGAAAAGCTAAAGAAGAACCTTCTAGAATAATATCAATAGGTCATATCCACCTCTGAGAGTCCCTTTTGCTCAGAAAATACTTAAACTCCTTCTATCATCTTGACTCTATCTCATTGTGATGGTTTCAGAAGCCACATTCTGAGCTGTGGTATTTCCCAATCAAATTTTTAAGCAGATAAGTTCATCTAAAAATTCTCAGAAACAACTGAACTGAAAGTAGGGCCACGTGTCTCTCTGGTGCTTCTCTGAGTGCCTTTGTCATTGGTCTGGTTTTACAACAGAATTTTCAATATGGGAATTTGCTCTTCTGAGTTTCCATTAGTTCCCACAAGGGAATGACAAAGCCTTTTCAGTACTTGTTAGAGCCCTCTTTGTGGCTCTCCACCATGTCTAATGCCTCGGAGCCAACATCTGAAGCAATCCTGTGTGTACTGGTGTGATACCTGAGGACCTATAAAATGTATTTAATTTGGTTAAGATTCTGGGAGTTTCTACATGGTTTACAGCATGTGAATCATTCCAAGTGGACTTAACTGACTGAATTTTTTGCTGGATTAACTGGAGGTTCAGACACCTTCTAAATCCACCATTACAAGAGTCAAAATATGTGACTAACACTCCCCATAAAGTTGGTAGAATCAATTATTTTTAACAGGAAGAAAACCTTAAATTGTCCCTTCTTGCTGGCTGCACCACCAGTCGAACATGCTACATAACTTTTCATAGAAATATGATTTGATATGAGAACATCTGTAGCCGTCTGGAACATATTTTTCCCAGGACTTTACTTCAAGCTCTCTATAGATATCAGATGTTCTCCACAGAATCTGTGACATGTCTTAGGATTCTTGAATAAACATCGGCTATGCCTCTGTCTTGAATAGTGTCAATCTGAATTGAAAATCTGCCAGCCTTCCTAACATCACCACCAGCAGACTTCTTAATTAATCTGCTGATGCTGTGGATAGACATATTAAAATCGGAGTTGTATAAGTGAAACTTCCACTTATTTTACAAATTCACTTTGGTTTCTAAAGATTGAAAATGTATTTCAGCAAGCAGCGGTCTGGGAAATACACTCCAGAGCTTATTCTCCCTCCTTGCATTTGCTTGTCTTGTGATGACGGGCAGGATCTTTTACCAATGGCCTTAACTCTATTAATCATGCAAAATAAAAATACTTCAGCACAACTTCTTCTAACTCATGTACTTTTGATTATAAAATGGAAGACTAGCAATGTGATTAATAGCCCTTATTAAATGGGAAGTCTTCATCTCTTATGCTAGTTTCTCTGACACAAATGTTCTGCAAATTACATCTGAAGTACATGTTACAAAAAAGAACCTACTTAATTAATTTTAATGGAATTATCTCAGATATGCACAAAGATGTATGTACAAGGACATTCTTCTCAAAGGTGTTTTAGAAATTCTAAAAATTCAGAAAGACTTACACTCTAGGGAACATTAAATGATTTATAGTATATCCCTACAGAAAAATACCATACTGTTACTAAAACAAATGTGGTAAAAGTGCTTTCACATACATGGAGTGATGGTCTACCCTTATCACTAAACGAGGAAAAAGAAATTTTAAGACAATATCACAATCTAACTGATTTTTGTTTATACCTTTTAATTATAACTATCCATACTGCATGGAAATCAATCTGAAAATATGGAAATCAGCCTGAAAATATACACACTGAAGAGTAAGCATATCTCTGGATGGTGAGGTTATTGATAAAATTTATTTTCTAGTTCTTTCTACCATCACCAAACTATGACCTACTAATACCTGGGACACAAAGGGACAAGCTGAGATATGAATAAAAGACAAAGGGAAGTCACAAGTTAACTGACTCTCAGGGGCAGAAGGCTCTGGGTTGGGACCTGAAAACTGGCGCTTCTAACTAGCTGCCAGGCAACACTGATGCTAACGGCCCAGGGGCCACCCTTTCGGTAGCATTGGCTCATGGTTCCCCTTGACCTCAGCGCTTCCCTGCAGTGGGGTCTCCAGTGGGTGGGTGTGTGTGTGTGTGTGTGTGTGTGTGTGTGTGTGTGTGTGTCCCATTTCTGCCTCTAGAGGACAGGCCTGGCTGCTGACCCAAGCCTAAGGCCTTCCAAACAGCAAATACTGAATGCACGTGTGTTGGAGAAATTAACAGGAAGATTTTCAGGCATAGTGGAAAACAAGCCGAGAATGACAGGTGGTGTTCACTACTTACATCTCAAGTGGTACCAGAACATGTTTTGACTTCAACTTACAGGCTGGGATCCCTAAGGCAGGCCCTGGAATCTGCACATTCATCAGCTCTTCAAGTTGTTCTTCTGCTCACTAAAGTTTAAGAAACTGCCCAGGGATTAAAAGAAAAGGAAGATTCTTCTTCTTGGTCAAGGAAGGCTTTCTGTTAAGACAGTGAAAAATCCCTAAAAAAAAAACTAATGAGAATGCTTCCAAAGAACTTGACATAGTATTACACTTTCCCCATTAACACTTCAGTATGAATTGGTGCCTCCTATTAGAATCAAAAGAGAGAGGATGGCTTCAGGTTGCATATTTGATTTTTTTAAATTTTTTAAAGGTCTAGAGGAGAGCTGGAGTCCACCTATGGACCAGACATCTTTTCCGAGACAGGTAGGGATGAAACAGATCACGTTCTGCCCAGAGGTCTACAGGCTTTCGGGAAGTACAATCTCAGAATAAAGCAACATTCAAAAGAAGAAAAACTGCTCCTATTCCCCAAGAGATTTTTTTCAGCAAGCTCCAAGGTAGAAGCCAAGAAGGAACTGTCCTGGGAACGTCTGGCACGTCTCCCTGTCCCGCATGCTACTGTTCCCAGCTGTATCTGCAGAGGCCTGAGTGTCGGCATCTTACAAAAGGCATTTGGAAAGGCCGCAACACTTCCTCCTCCTGCCCCCACATGAGACCCTCGACTGAGCCGGAACTAATTCTTATGACAAGTTACAAACCGCAGGCAAAAATAATGAAAACACTGACACCGCTCACACTACGAGAAGACTTTAGGGTGCTCCTGTGACAAAGGCCCCCTTATTCACCCAGCTTTCTTGATGGTCCCCAGTGTTGGGCACTGCGGCCTCCGAAGCTCTGCTAAATGAGGCAAAAAGAATTTCCACCATGCCATTGCTTCAAGATTCTGGTAAAAGTCTCTGCACATCTGACCAGATTTTTATAGAATTTTTTTCCTTAAGTCAAGGAAAAGCAGGGGGAAGAGGATTAAAATCTGAGTTAGAAGAGCTAAGTCCTTTATCCTAGTTCAGCGAAAGTGAATGACTTGGAACAGGTTAGTTCCTATCTCTGAGTGCCAGAGCGTGTGTGTATGTGCCCACATAGGTACATAGGTGCATGTGTGTGTTTGTATATAAAGGATAAACCGGTGCCTTCAAAACAAAGATCTGAACACATCTGGCACAGGGTAACAGCCAGCTCTCCAGCTAGCTACTTGCAGATGTTGATAGAGGGTTCTTTGCTGGAAAAGGAGACATCAGGAAACATGGTTCTAACATAAGGAAGCAAAGGCGAAAGATTCCATACCAGCCCCTACAGTATCTCTTGGCACAACCTGTCATCAGCCTAAATATGAGTGGGACTGATCTGTTAGCACAATCTGTGCTTGGTGGCAGAAGATATGAGCAGTGGCTCCTAAGCCCAAGTGAGACACCCTCAGGAAACCCAGACACAACAGAAAATCCCCAGAGAGCTCAGAGATCCCACAGGTGTGCTCATAATGGGTTGAGTGGCTTCAGATTTGAGTCACTAGACTTCTTTGTTTAAAATTTATTTTATTGGTCCAGGTATGGTGGCAGTTGCCTGTAATTTCACCACACGGGAGGCTGAGGCAAGAGAATCGCCACAAGTTCAAGGCCAGTCTGGGCTACAAAGTGAGCTCCAGGCCAGCCTGAACTGCATAGTGAGACCGTATCCCAAAAAGACAAAAAAGTTAATTTTATTGGTACATTTTAGATATACATAGTGATCACATTCATCACGGGAAATTTGCACCTGTACATGATGTATCTTGATTCTTCTCTTCTTCCTCTTTCTCTCCCCTATTTTCAACCACTCTTCTCCTCCTTATTTACCAAAGCTTTGTTTCTATTTTTTCCTTCTATTGGGTCATTAGACTTAATGAGCTCCCCACCGACTTACTGGTAGCCAAGTCCTAGGAACATGCAGAGGGCATAAGAACTCTCCTGCCAGCACCACAGGACCAGCATGAGACTCAAATTAAGTACTGCTCGGAAAGTAATCTGCAGACCACCAGAGGAATCTAGAAATGAAAGGGACCTCTTCCCATTTCCTTTTATTTCTCAACATGAAGTCAGTAACTAAGAGATCTTTTGAGCTCAGATACCTGGCAGGCTGAGCCTCAGAGAATGTGAGATAGCTATATCTAACAGCATTTTTTGGAACATGTGGGACAGTTCTCTTACTTCCCAAAGAACTCTTAAATTTTTCTCTAAGGGACTGGTATGATCCTCTACAAACTATAAATTTAGTCCACTTATTTTTTATACTAGGTCTCTCTTGCTACCATTATTTGGTGTGAAACTATACCAATCTTTTCCTTCTTCTTCTTTTTTTTTTTTGAGACAAGGTTTCACTATGCAGTTCAGGCTGGCTTGAACTCACTTCTTGGCCAGACTGGCCTCAAACTCACAGTATTCCTCCTGCCTCAGCCTCCTGAGTCCTGGAATTACAGGCATGAGCCACCATCCCGAGCCATACCAATCTTAATTTATTCAGAAATTTAAACTACATCATATTTCATGCAGACACTTATGATCCTTGAGGATATTGATAACATTTGTCAATGACCACAATATGTCATTGTGTCTCCAATAAAAATATAGTAGATCCTAGTTACATTGACTTAAACCATTCGGTATTAGCTACAGTAATGCTAGCTGCTACAATACATGCCCAAATCTAAGAGACTTGATATAATATGATGTTATTTTGTGTGCCCTAAAAACTGCAACATGGCTGTTCCTAACTAGCAGGCCGTCTCTTATATCACCATTTGGGACTGAAGATCATTCTATTTTGTAGCAGCATCCTTCCTCTAGGGTCTTGGAGTCTTCTCTACTCCACCTTGTATTAGTCAGCTTTCTCTGCTATAACAAGTACCTGAGGTCTTCAACTTTTGGCTTATGGTTTTAGAGGTTTCCGTTCAAGATTGGTTGAAACCATTTATTTGGGGCCTGTGGCAAGGTAGCACATCATGGCAAAAAGCATGTGATGGAGCAAAACCACTTATCTCATAGTCAGAAAGTGAATGAGAAAACAAGGAAAATGCTAATTCTACAACCCCTTTGGGGGTTCTCTTTCATGGTCTAAAGACCTCACATTTACCACCTGTCAGTAGTGCCTGCCTGGAGACCAACAAAATGTCTCCAAAACATGGATGGACTTTCACAGGACATTCAAGATCCACGCTGTAGCAAATCTACAGATGAGAGACAGAGACAGAGACAGAGGTAGACAGAGACAGACAGATAGAGAAAGAGAGAGAGACAGAGAGGGTAGAGGGGAGACTGAGACTTGTTTCTACTTCTTAGCTCTTTGGCCCCAAAGTGACCTATCTCACTTCAAAAAACTGGATCCATTGGTAAGATCCAGTCTCATGGTACTACTTAGATGCAAAGGGACTGGAAAATACCATCTTTTGTAGGAAATCTGTTCCCCATCACAACTCTATACTACAGAAAGAGGAGTATGAATTTCTGGTGGTGTCAGCCACCTCTGCCACATGCTCTTATGAGCCCCTATTATTTACCATGAAAGCACACCTTCTGGAGACTATTATTAGACAAGAGGAAGGGAATAAGGGGAAGGGAAGGTAATGGGGAAGTGGACATGATCAAAATACATTATATTCATGTATAAAAATGCCACATTGAAACCAAATATTTTGTAAAATTGATATGCACTAATAAAACATATTTTTAAAAAGCCACACTTTCTCACTAATAGTGTGAACATGTATCTAACCTGGCTAGGAAAAGTCTCATTTTTGCCTATTGGTTGGATAGCTATTAATATAATAATCCTTTTTGCTCTCCAATTTGGAGAATAAATTAATCTACTTATATACCACCTTACATGCAAAATATGTATCCACCAAAAAGTTTTTCAAGGTCTAAATGTTTCATTGTGGGCAACTGTGGACCTATCAGGGAGTAAACACCTATAACGTAAAGAAAAGTATATCAAGAGTGGCACTCTCCATTTTACCTGACTGCCATTGACTTTCCTGTGCAGTCAGTAAAATACATTCTTTGACCTTTGAACTTGACTTCAAAGACATGTGACTTTCTAGCACATACCTCCTCTGCTGCAGCAAAGCAATACCCTAAACATGAAAAAACCAGGGAGGAGGCCGGAAAACACAAGTCTTACATTCTAGTCATCACTGAATCTTTGCTTCCCAGGAAAGTATTGTTATCTTTAATAGGGTCAGTTTTCCTTTCCCAAGACAAACCAACCAAAACATCTATAATAGAATCAAAAACCTTTCATTAGAGCATGGAAAATACGAATAATTAGACAGAAAGTCAAGAAACGCCTTCCTAAGAATGAATTGTAACTTACCTTTAAATACGACAGCCTCTAATTTTGAAATTATACAGAGACTTGTATGAGATTTTACTTTGGCTAATAGTTCTTCTCCACATACTGATTCAGATATAAATGCTATACATATAGATACCAACTACAAGGAAGCTAAGTAAAGGAGATAACTTAAAATTTTTGCTAGTCTCCACATTCATTAATTTAGTCTGAGTAGCTTGAAACCACACAGGAGCATCTTAGAAAAATTGTCTGCAATTCAATTTCAACAATTCAGACTTATTTTTCCTTTTCAATTAGTCTAGAAGAAAGAGGTGTTGTCAACTGTAGGGTGATTTCCCCATCCAACATCTTCCCTGGTGGAGATTTGTGAAAATACTTGGAGTAATAGGAGTATTTGATTAAAAGCTTAAGCACTAACTATGTGCATGGAAAGTCATTAAATGAATGAAACTTCTATGAATTGAACTCATTTTCTAGAAAATGAAAACAAAAATGAATTCAAGAATTAAACTATCTTAAAAATCACATTAGCAAAAACAAAATATTTTTTCACTACAGCTGTAAAAATTAAGTTAGCTAAAGGAAAAGAATGTGTTTGTATTCCAAGCAGTTCTACTTCTTAAAACAATGGGTACCAACAAAAGAATCAAAACTAATAAAAGATGATACGTATTTTTCAGAATGATTCTTTGTGAAATGAAAGAAAAGTCGGCTTTTATTCTAAGTCATCCACCTGGAAGAAAAGAATCATTCTCAGTGGCTACTCACCACAGGGCACAGAGTGGATGGTAACTAGAGGTGCAGCCCAGCTGGCTGAATGGGTGCTGGCTCCTCCTGTCCTTTTATCCCTCCTCAGTATCATCAATCTCACCTTTGGTCTAAGCTGTTTCTATACATTCCTATTTCTCATATGGATTGGTCCAATAAGCTGTTCTGAATCCAACAGCCTTGGTCTGTGGGATGGGTCATACCAAGCTATGGAACCAGCAGAAAATATTTATTGTTCCCAGATCCTTGTTTTATTAGCCACATAAGTACACTACCGGCTGTAACCGTTTCAGATTTCACAAACCTGACAATTTTAAAAGTCCAGGTCCATCTTCTCCAGCAGGAACTAGGATCAAGCTCCCTGTATCCTAAGACACTATCACTGAGTTGTATGATCAGCAGAGAAAGAGCCCCCAAAGCTGATGGGCAAGTCTAAAAGTGGGCCCCATCCCTCGCTACTCACACACTCCGTTAGCCAGAACTCAGGGATGCGGCTCACCTAGACGCAGACGGAGCTTGGAAACGTAGCTTTGCTCTGTGCCCAAGAAGGAGAAGAACAGTATATGCCAGTGAGGTCTAAGCCATTTCTACCACCCTGGATCTGCACATCCATTTAGACAACTTGCCCGTCTGTTTTGCACATCAGACACTCCTACAAGAACCTGAGAAACAGCGAACAGCACGTTGCCCTTGAGTAATCATAGGCTACAGGAAAGAATGGACAAGTTACTAATTATAGTGCAGCATGGTAAATGTTATAGCAGAAGTATTTGCTGAGTGCAGAAGAAACCTGGAAAAAACAAAGCGGAATCAGAGGCGCTGAGAGCCATGAGCACTTTACCTCGCTAAGTTACCCAGGCTGGACTCGAACTTGCAATCCTTCTGCATCAGGTAGCTGAAATTACAGGATCCACCAGTCCTGGTCTGAATTGAGCCTTGAAGGAGGATGATCATAGCTGTTTTTAAATTACCTTCTACTCACCAGGCACTGTCCTAACTGTCATATATTAGCTCACTTAATCATCACAATAGTTCTTAAAGGAAGTTATTATTACCATACCCACAAATAAAAAAAAACCAGGCTCAGAGACACTAAGTCATTTTCTCAGGTCACAATGTCTCCCAGTGTTACAGGCAAGATTTGGGCCCAAGCAGCCGATCTCCTGAAACAAGTCTTCACCATCGCACTGTACTGAAAGGCACAGCAGCTCACCAGGGAGGAGGGACATGGCCTCTCTCCACTTGCAGGGTCCTACGCGAGTGTACCTCCAGAGATGGTGGCTGGGAGCATTTGAGGGCAGGAGAAGCACACCCTGGTGAAATGTCACTACATCCTTGCTGCATTCCACACCACTCTGGGCCTTACACAGTAAGGCCTGTGCTCAGACCTACCACTGCAAGGGTGGGAGGATGTCAGATATTAGGGAGGTGGTCCAGACTGGAGCCAGGACCCTCAGCCTCAATAGTAGACAATTCTAGTGATACAGGCCGGTAGCCAGGAAGTACCAGAAGAAGATGGCATACTTTATAAAATGTATTAAGGTCTTGTTGGGTTCAACATATACCAAGCCAAGGTGAAGAAGATGCCAAACCAGAAACAAAAAGTAGAGGATTCTGTCCATTTTCCTGTGTGCAGGTAACTCCAGAACTGTGGGGGCTGTCGTGGCTCTAGAGCAAAAGAAGTGGTCTATGCTTGATTCCTTTGGAATATGGCATCCTCTGCTGAATACCTAAAATATCAGAGTCTGACTGTTTCCAGGATTTCTCTCTGACCACATGCACTAGCTTCCTATGTGTCATGAAAGCTTCAAGAACTCCCTGTACCTTCTCCTTCCTGGACATTCAGCTACACTCTCCAGCTCCCTTGCAGTAAAGGTGGCCACGTGACCTGTCATACCCAATGAAATGTGTCCAGAAGTGATTTGTATCTCTTCTGGGCCACAGCATAAAGAGCTGAGCTCTAGTCCTTTGCCTTGGCAGCCCCGGAAGCCACCTGTTGAGATGGCACCATAACAAAACAAAGAAAGTATTGCCAGAGAGTCAACTTACTCACATAGGATCTCATGCAAGCAAAAAATAAACCTTTTCTGCCTCCACCCGAGATCTCTGGATTTATTTATTAATGCAGCATAACATGGAAAGAGTACATAATACATTGTATTTCCTTACCCATCACTGGTTTGGATTTTACTTTTGTTTCAACCCTGGAACTCATTTCATTATTCAGCTAACAGTAAATATCTCGAATTTAATTTCATAATGTGTACATATGGTGACCAAGTTATTTATTAATGTTCACATTTTCAAGTGAAACTATAAACAGAACTCCTCAACCACCATTCAGAATGTCATTGTCTAACTTTGTGACATAATGGCCACAGAGCCTGAGCTATTTCCTAATACATCCTCCTGCTCTAAGTGGAAATCTAGCAGGATGAGCTCCCCAGTAATGAGGCTTGACAACCTTGCCACCAGCAGGAGAAGTAGACGGGCCAGGAGAAAGGCTGCTAACTTCCTCACTGAAGTATTGATTAGGCTGTGTGCAATTGGCCTATTCGGAGTGAGAGTCTTATCTGTCATGATCTGAACATTTTGTGAATTCTTTCTGGTGCTCTCTGCCCAACCACACACACAGACATACACACACACAGACATACACACACACAAAAACACACACACAAACACACCAACCAGATATGACCAAATTGCAATATGCAATATTTCTAAAAGAGACTATGTCAAGCTCAGCTATACCCCCACACTGTGAGAAAGCTACATTCAGGAAAAACTAAGTACAAATTGAATCAGGGTTAGAGTGATGTCACTCGATGAATTCTAATTTGTTTAGCATTTCCTTAAAGGAAGATGCACACGCATCTAGAATTTCAACTTCACTTCCTTGATGACCATGACTTTCAGGAAAAACATAGGGGCAAAGTAAGGAAAAATGTCTTTTAATCTGTAGTAACCAGCAGGGCAGACAGACAGCAATCACATGCAGACAGAAAAATATGCTCCTCTTCATCACTGTTACTTTGAGAAACACATACCAAATTGTGCTTAAAAACTTAGAGAGAATATAGCTCAAAAGAAAATAAAGTGCAGAAATTGTATGATTACCTGAAAAGCCATGGAGTTACCTAGCTAAATGTGTTAAGGAATGATATTACTTAAAATGATAATAATCCTTACTTCACTAATAATGTTTCATCTTTCAGAGTATAAACAAACCCCTGGCACAAATAATTAGTAATACCAAAGTTCAGCGCCTTGGATTCCACCCCCACCCTCATTTCTCTTCTATTTCCTCCCATTTCTTCTCCCCATCAATTCCCAGAACTTTCGTTAAGACATTGATAAAATATCTAGATACAGGTCACCATATCATTATTTTTGTATTATCTTTCACCTACATAGAAGAATGATTTTTTATATTTGCTTTCAGATAGTAAATAAAAAGTGTCATATTTAATCACTAATATTTATAATTGTCTAGATATAGAAACAGATGCTTAAGTGCTTGTTCCCAGCCTAATTTATACCCTGGCATTCCTAGTCTGGTCACTCATTATAGCACCTATCATACTTGGTCACCTGAAATTTATCTTCAAGAGTTTTTTCAACAGAAGCACATGAGTAAAATTTTGCCCAAGAGAATCACCTATTATAGAAATTTTTAAAATCTTGCCTACATACAATATGTTGCTTTCTCCACATGAAAGATAAACTGGCTGGGTATAAAATTCTTGAATCATAACTTTTTATGAACAAAACTCTGTAGACAATACTTTTGTTTTATTATCAGAATGGTACACTTACAAGTGTTATTATCTTTCTTCTCTTGGAATTTTGTCATCATCTATGCAGAATACATGTTGCAATAAGAAAAAATTAAAGAAAACAAACAAAATCAATGGATTTATACTGAATGATTATTATAATCCCACATGCAGCTGGATGTTGAGAAGCATGCCAATAAACACAGTTGTCGAGAAAACCACAATTAAACCATAAATCACAAATTGCTGATATAAATGAATAATACTATACAAGTAATTTTATACTTACCAAAAACATAACCTTGAGATTCAATATGATGTTCTCTAAGAGCAAACATAGTAGTATCTTTGAAACATCTAAGAAAGTAAACATATCAGAAGTTGATCCATAATCTTCCACATGGCACAACACCGAGATCTAATGGCCACAGGATCTTGTAATGAGTAAACTGGAGTTCTAATCTCCTTCAGACTACACTTTTTTACAAAGGATAAGAACTGACAGTATCACTAAACTAAAAACATATATATATCAAAACTGGTATGCTTTTGAGGAGGTCAGATAGAGGATGATAGCACAGTTGTTGAAAACATACTATATTCAAACAACCTGGGCTTGAGTCTGACCATGTCACTGATTGATTTTCACTTACAATATTCCCAACACCAAATGTGCAGGCTTTTTCACATCAACAATTCTCCAACTCTCCAGACATTGACTAGGTACCCTGATTAGTATCAGATACCCTAGTATCTGATATTAGTATCAGGTACCCTAGGTTAGCATCAGATAACACAAGTGAAAGTCTCAGTTCCACTACACTGTTGCCATTTTGGACACAAATCGCAAGTCCCAGGTGTCTCATACTTCTGACCAACCAGGGGTAAGTTAGCATTCCCATGACTCACAATTAGGTTGGTTTAATTTGTTAGCATGGCTCACAGAACTAAAGAGAACACTTTATTTACTATTACTGGTCTGTTACAATGGATATAAGTAGGAGGAGCCAAATGGAAGAGATGCATAAAGCAATGGATGTGAGAGGGACCCAAAGCTTCTATGCTCTCTGTGGACATGGTTCTCTCCTTCTTCCTCCTTGGGCTCTCCAACTGGAAGCTCTCCCAATCCTGAAATTTAGGGTTTATGAAGGTCCCGTTGCATAGGCCTGATTGATGAGATCATTGGCTATTGGTAACTAACTCAACCTCCAGCCTTCTCCCTTTCTAGAGGCCAGAGGGTGGGGTTGAAATTTCCAACTCTGTAAGGAAATGCTTGGTTCCTCTGACAACCACACCCATCTTCAGGCCACATCGTAACTCAGATCTTGTGGGAAGAAGATTATTATAAATAACCAGCAACACTCATCTCATGCCTATCACTGAGGAAGAGTTTCAGGAACCAGGGAAAAAACCAACTACATACTTTCTATTATATCACGATATCACACATCTTCTAATTAGCAGTGACCCTGAGCAAATCAGTACCCGTGTACCACTGTTTTCTCATCTGCAAAATAAAGACAGTAGTATCTCTCTTGTGGGATTTTTGTAAGTAAATGAATTAAAGTAGAGCACAGTACCTGGCATATGGGAGGTGTGAGCAAAGTGTTTGCAATGAGCAAATGAACCAGACAAAATAAGAGTTTCACTTTGACCTTTATTATTTGACATGTCCCCCAGGAAGATCTATGACAAACAAGGTGGGTCACATGGCAGTGGGTCTCATTTCCATCCTAAGCCAGTCAAGCCAAAAGAAGGTGTAGGATTTGGCTCAAGCCATAGTGTAACACAACACAGTGGGCTCACCTCTTGGTGAGCACAAAGCCCATAAGCACAACGAGGAAATAAAAGAGTAGAGAGAAGTTTCTTACTTGCAGCAAGTAAGGAGAGCACTGGAAATAATTCTCAAAGCAGTGTGCTCTCCAAGCAAGGAAACCAAGGGGCTTCTACTGAGGAAACATAGAATTATACAGCAAAGCCTCATCATCACGTGTACAAGAGGGCACATTTCGAGCTGCTCAGTTCCAGACTGTGTATCATATGTTCCCAAAAAATGGCAGACACAGATGCCTCTGGATGGAGAATTTAGCATTATAATGAACAAAGTTTATCCAAGTGACCTAAAAAGAATGACTCAAAGTGACTCCCTAGCAAGTGTTGGCTGCTTCCTTGTAAGAGCTTTATCTAAAACAAAACAAAACAAAATTGAAGGTGCTTCAGCAGAAATCTAAAGGAGCAGCAGCTTTTTCCTCCATAAACACAGGAGTTTGCCCCTAGAAGTGCCCACCTTGAGCCAACTGTAAAACTACCTGTTGGCACAACTAGAATCATTCTTCTGCTGCCCTAGGCAATGCCCCCCCAACTTCTCAGGCTGCACTGCCACTGAGCCTGATCATTCTGACAGTGTCTAAATGGGGTTCTTGTCACCAAGTATCAGTTAAACAGTCCATACTTTTAAAGGCAAACAGAGAAACAGTCCTTAAGACACCCCCTGACAAAATGAAGGAAGCCTACTTCAGTTTAGTTGGGTTTTCACCATTGATTGTCTTTTGGGGGAGGGAGAATTTTTGCTTGTTCTCCTACCTGGAAATCATATATTTGTCACTCTCCTTTCTTTTAAGAGGAAGTTGGTCCAAACCCATAACTGGGGAGCCCACATAAATTTGCACCATGGCTATTCAAAGCAATAAGAAAATCAAGAAACAGTTTTTAATTTTTCCCAGCACCTTGCTGGAAAGCCGGAGTCTCTCAGCTTTTAGCCTCACAATTAATTTATTTATGCAGTTAATTTAGATGAAAAGGAGCATTTTACTCTCATATCCATTAACCCCATAGTCAAACCATCCATAGGGCTCAACATCTTGGTGTAAAACCACAAGAGCAACCGAAACCCTCTGGAGAAGACTTAGGAGAACTTCATCACAAAAGCTCCTCCACCTGCCATCCAGACAAGCCTGCACGGGTGCCTCAACCTCTCTGAGCAAAGTGCTCCCCTTTGCATAATAGAGGGGCTGGGGATACAGCTCAGTAGCACAAGTGCCTGCCTAGTAAGTGCAAGGTCCTGAGTTCAATTCCCAGTACCTAAAAAAAAATAATAATAACAATAAAGAGATATTGCTGCATAATGGAGATGTAATAGTACCCACATCATATGGCTGTTGTGATGATTAATATGAGATTATATCTAAGGCCCTTACCATGGTGCTGTCTCCATTATCACAGCTGGTAAGAATAAACACCCCGGTGCTAGAGGAGGGATCTACATAGATATTGCCACAGCAAGCCCTGATGGTTTACACCTGTTTCCTGAAGAACTTTCTATGTCAATACATACTAGACTACTTGTAGGTAAGCAGATCAGCTTTTGAGCCATTGTTTTTCATTGTTTTTGTAAAATTTCTAAAACTTTGACACGGTGGCCCTGAATCTTGCCACTGTGATGAAGCACATCCCTCAAGATCTGATGTGCAGTCAATGACTGACTGGCTTTTATTAGTCAAAGTCCTGATCTTCAGAGGGAGGAAGAGAAGGGTTGACTGGTAGGCTCAAGGGCTGAGTTATGGCTGGCCATGAGCACCAGCTCTCCAGGGTCTGGCTGCCTCCTCCTCAGAATGCATCTCACAACTTCTGGAAAATCTCCCCAGAGACACAACCATAAAGCCCACAGTTAGCTGGACCTCTCCTCCTTGTGACTTTAGGGAGAGGCTGAGGCAGAGACAGGTTCTCTTTGTTCTCCCATCTGGCAGCTCCTCCTGCTCTCCTCCAAAGTTGGGTTTATTCTCAGCAAGGGCTTGATGACTGCAGGGATTGAGCAAATGTAGTGGAGCACTACCTAGAAGAGGGTGTTACCTGAAAGGCAGCTCACAGCCAGTCAACAAACCAGGTTAAGAGGTTCACACTTCAACCCCTACTTCCAAGGGAGTATGGCAGTCTGGAGAGCAATCTGTTCGTTTCACTCTTTTCCCTGTCCTGCCTTTCTGGCCTTTGTCTCCCCAGACATCCAACCCCAACTCCCTGCAAACTTTTTCTTCTCTCTCCATTTTTGAGGTAGCTTGGGTTTTTATTAATATATGTTTGGTACATGTAATCTTCTCTCATTCTAAGTAGATCCTAGAAACATCAAAATGGAAGAGAGGGCTGGGCATGGGGGTGCACACCTATAATCCCAGCACTCAGGAGGCTGAGGCAGGAGGATTGTTAAGAGTTTGAGGCCAGCCTGGGCTACAAAGTGAGTTCAAGACCAGCTTGAACTGCATAGTGAGACCCTGTCTCAGAAAGACAAAAAAAAAAAAAAAAAAAATGAAAGAGGGCCAAAAATGTAGAAGCATGCCAATCATACACTCCCAGGTACTTCATATGTAATAATTTTGTAAAATAATACTTTAGAGATGGTCCTCTTGGAAATAAGATGCATACGTGGTTAAGAATCTAATTCAAACACCCAGAGCAAACACATGACATTGAAATTTCATATTATCACTTTAGAGAACAAGAGAGAAAGAAACTGAGTCATACATTTCTCAGTCTGACTTTTATCAGAAGATCTTACAACCTAAAGGCCGACACAAGTGGACCATCATCACATCTCACTGGAGACATGCCACTCTCACCACACCCTCCCCTGTGTATTGCCGGAGGGGGCCCTTACAGGCTTCCCTGCAGGACTCCGGTGTAGCCAGTGAATCCATCAGAAACAGAAAATCTTTTCTACAAACTTCACACTACCGAGCCGCAGAACAAAGGCAGGACACTCCATCCTTTAATTGCATTCATGGGGGCAAAAATTCTGCCCACTCCTTATTCATGTCTGATTTCTCACCAAAGGAGCATTTACAAGATGAAAGATTTATATTCTGTGAAATATTTCACTTGTCATCAGCCTGGACTCTAGGCTGCCTGGCTGTGCTGGTCAGTTCCGGGAAGGTTCCCCGAGCCTTCCTCATAGGCAAGGCCACACTGCTCCCAAGTGGCTTCTGAGGAGAAGCAGAAAGGCAGAAATGGCTGTGGCTGGAATGCTGTCCAGGCCCACGGGGCTGCTTTGCTGCAGGCTGGCGCTAGGAGCCCATCTCTGTAGCCCCAGCCTCATACCCTCCTGACACCCATCCCCACAACTCCAGGAAGACCCTCTGTTGTAGCAAAGGGGGCACCTTTTAATAAACCTAAAACTCTGCAGGGCTGGTCCAACCAAAAAAAGTCCAGAGTTAAACTCGACTTCACTGTACACTGTAGCGAGAATGTAAGATGAAAGTGTAAGGAGGCCCTCCCCATGCTTAAAAATTAAACAAAGACAAAGAGAGAGACAGCCAAGAGAACTGGAAACTAAGAACAATGATTACTGTTTATGGCTTACAGTGGTGTGCCCCCAAAGGCAGTCCTCTTCTCCTTATGAACCTGCTTACAGTACTATAAAGGTAAAGCAACACCTTCAAGCCCATTTTTTTGTCAACAATTAAAACTAGCATCTGGCTCTATAATTAGTGTTCTTGTAATACTGATTGTCATTGCACCCCGAAGGGTATGGACAGTTGCTTCTGGAGCTATGATCGGTATGCTCAGCATTTACAGCGATCTCCTCTGATTAGCTCATTTGACAGAAAAGCAGGGGTGGGTTCGTGTTGTTATCCTGCTGGGACAGACAGCAAAATTAAGAACTCCTTCCAAAAAAATAAAATCACTCTCAAAAATACTACCCAGGCCTTCCATTTCCTGGATCACCTGGGGAATTGTTAATTTGCCCCAAGCCCAGGATGTCCTCTAGACAAATTGAATCAAAACCTCTGGTAGACCCAAGAACGGGTGGATTTTGGAGATCTGCAGGGCACTGGAGCTCACAGACAAGCTTGGGAACCGCTGCCTAATACCAGATTCCTAATTCTAGCTTCACATAAGAATGAGCTAAGAAGCCTCAAACACTACCCAATCCTAGGCCCCCACCCCAAACCAAATGAATCAGGATCCCTGGTGAGCTCTCAGGAGAGAGTGCCAGTGCCCCGAAAGCTGAGACTAAAGTTACATATTTGATTAAATCACTTTGCTTTATTATAAAAATGTGTTCCCAGAAAAAGAAAAAAATGAAGGAACACAAAGAATAAAGAAGTTTAAAATATATATATATTTTTAGAAGTACACAATCCCAAATCCTTCCTTCCAGAAATAACTGCAGTTGATTGCTTTAGCTGGGGGAAGATGGAGGATGTTAAGGGCACATGGAAACGAGAAAAGGGGGATTCACAGTTCTCTTAGTCAAAGTCTCCATCACCTTCTTAAACTCTCCCCCAGCAGTTCCGGGTGCTGAGAGGCTGTGCCCAGCGGCGTGGGTGTGCAGACCTACACACCCAGTGCACACACGCACTCCCTGCGCTAGGCTCCTTTCATCACCAAGAAGCTCCTTTATCAATGAATTTCATGAGCACCTAAATTAGAAACATTTCGTTCCTCTAACTAGATTTATGAAGTAACAATTACCTTATTTGCCCATTTTTTAAAATTAATCGAAGATTTATATAACCCCCAATCAGAGGTGATGATCGGTACAAAACAGCCCCATCCCAGCACCAAGTTGCAATAACGCCATCCTACAGCAAAGAAAAGCCATGCTTATTGAACCTACGCAATTTCTCTTAAGCAGCCTGGCTGTCTTTTTTTTTTCTTTTCTTTTCTTTTGAAATTTCAAATACTAAAATACAGGAAACAAATCACTACCATTGAAAGCTTGAGGATATTTGAGGGGGGAAGGAAACAAGATGAATAAAAAATGTCTCTGGGGCCGAAGGTTAAAAGGGAGGGAGTCAGGGAAGAAGGGCAGGGTCCCACTCTAATTCAACAATGGTTAGGAACCGCATTCTACCAGTAATTACACGTGAGACCTCGGGCAAATCAAGCTATCGTTTCTGGGCCACATTTTCCCATTTGTAACATGACAGGGATGAAGCAAAGGCAGGATTTCTCAACCTCAGTTCTACTGGCATTTTGGGCAGGATCAGCCCTTGTTGTGGACCTGTCTTGTGCATTACAGGGCCTTTAACAGAGTCCTCGGCTTCTATCCATCAGGAGCAGGTACCACCTCTCCCCATAGACGTCATAATCAAAAATGCTTCCACACATGTTAAAACATCCTTCAAGCCGTAACCCTGATTTAGCCCCAGTGCTCTAGGGTAATTCTGATGTTCTCTTCTTTTATGAAAATTCACAAATTATATGAAGAAGATGGGGGGCAGAACTTGACACATATATAAAAAGCCAAAAATAAGTGTGCAAAATTACTCTGTGAAGCTGAGGTTCTCAATCTGGGCTGAATTTTCTAATCACCTGAGGGGTTTTTTCAACTTCCCAACATTAAGGTGAAACTCTTAATCAATTATGTCAGAACTTCAAGGATTAAACAGAGTTCTCCAGGTGATCTCAGAGCATTATAATTTGAGGACCACTATAGGAGAGCTTAGTGTGAGACAGAAATCGCAATATGTCTGTTCGTCATTTCTCAAAATTCTGAGAATACTTTATCATTTGATCAATAAGGAAACCAAAAGTCCTGCCTGCTCTAGCATTTTGCAAAGCACCAGGAAATAAGCATCTTTCATCAGACCAGTCTCAAACTTTCACTTTAAATGAGACTCACACACACTTCCAGAAGTACATGATCACATGGACAACCAGACAACATGGAAAGCCAACTGTCCAGAGATGGTTCCAGCAATCTTACGGCCTCCAGAGTTGTAGACCTGAGACCATGCCGGGCCTGGTCTGCAAATCATGACTGTCAACTGCATTAATTTTGTTCAACAAGAGATTATCTATTCCAGTGTATCAAGTAAATGATATCCACACCAAAAGAAAATGTGTGTAGTCCCAAAAGACAATGAATGACTCCTCTGCATGCATTTATGACTGAAATAAAACTATGCGGTCATGCTTGGAAGAGGATTAGATACCCAGCCACTGGGAAAGAGCCACTACCAGCTTGACTTAACACAGATATGACACAGCAGTTCCAAGGGACCACTGGAGTTGATGAAAGAACCCTTACTGCTTCCTGGAGATTCTGTACTGATTAACTTGGGACTCTTTGCAACGTGTTCACAGTTACCTGAGATTGAAGCTGTCACATGAAAGTGTGGGATCTTATTTACTGGAATTTTTGTTTGCTTTTATAAACAAATATCAGTGACAGCCAAAATGTATCAAGCAGGTTCTCTGCCAGGCTCTGTGCCAAATATTTTATATAAACTATTTCACTGAATCCTCACAAGAATTTAATTCAATGATTATTATTATCCGTTCTACAGCTGAGGAAACTAAGGCTTACAGAAGTTATGTGTTGTGGCCAGAAAGCACAAAAGTGGAAATTAAACCCAGGCAGTCCGACACCAGGGTCTAAATCTGTGGACTCGATGTAATATGGCCTATGATCTGTTCACTTTTTAGATCATGAAACTAGCAACTTTGCATAGCATTCTTTCAATCAGGAATTTCAAAACACATTTAAAATATATAGTACATCAGCAAATGCCCAGATATGACCCAAATGGAAGGGAAATTGTCTGCCAGTGTTCTCAAAGTGTGACTTCAAAACTTCCTAAATCAAATCACTTAGGGCAGTTGGTTAAATGCAGGTTTCTGGACCCCACGTCACTCCTGCCACATCTGACTGCGGGGTGTGAAAGTACAAACAAGTTCGGAATCTACATTGTGAATCAACTCCTGGGTAACGTTTTGCCCATGGAGGCTTGAGAGCCGTTCCTCGGGAACTGGCATACGCTGAGTCCACAAAGCACAGCCTCGTGCCTGCAAAATCTGAAGAAAGAAAAATGTGTGTTTCCAGAATTACTATACAGAGAAAAGCACAAATCAGCTTTAAGGAACACAAAATCTTCCCTAAGGTAGCGGCCTTAAAGATTCCTGGATGTAGTTTAACATATTCAATTTTAGGTCTAAACCCACTTACTAGAATATATCATACTTTGCATTGAGAATCTGCCTTCTTCTGGAAAATCTGCTTTATTAATATCACTTAAGCTGTTACTCAGAGCTCTCAACACATAGGCATGTGCACACATACATACACACAGTCCCACACACACACACACATGCTTACACAAATTTGAGTAAACACTGCATAGCCAGAAAATGAAATTGCTCTCAAATAACCATTATGGCTTTTCTTATATGCTCACATTACAATAAAATTCAGAGTGAGAGCTATCAGTGGAGATGGAAATAACGCACCACGCATTCCTCCGTCAGATATAAGCCCTTAAGGGCTGCAATAGTGTCCTATTTCTCTCTGTATCTTCACTTCTGAGTACATAGTAGGCAGCTAATCTGGTTTTTGCACTAAAACAGGAGACAGGTAGGAAGGAAGCTCTGGAGGAATTCATGAGCAGTCAACTCCCTAATGAGAAGGAGCCTCATAGCTCATCTCTTGCCCACACTGCCTTTAGATGGGACTGCTGTCCAAAGGTAAGACAACAAACAGGGCCATCTTTGCCTGACTTCTGTCAGTCATACTTCTGCAGATCTTGAAGCCATGCCTCCTTGCCTCAGAAGATCATTACCTCAGCTTCCTCAGCACACACATACAACTCAAAATGAATCTCCAAGTGAAAAATACGCTGAGGAAGGAAAAGAAAGAGAAGACAGATTGTGGTTTAAAAAAAACAATAACAGCATACAACACACCAGGGGTTGGAAAAATATCAAATTTTCATTTATAGCAAAGATTGTGCTAAGTTTTGTTTCATTCTGCTATTCATGAGCTTCATAACCTTCCTCACATGAAAACATATTTATTCTACTGCTTCATTCCCTCTAGTGCGTGTAGCATGAGTATCCATGTAGCCTCTGTAGACTGCAGATGTGCACACATGTGCTCACACGCACACACGATACACACATACACATGCCAACATTGCACCTAAAGGTCAGCTTTGTGATCCCTGGAAACTTGTGGGAGTAAATAATTTCCAAACATCTACAAAATGAATACTGGAAATAATTCTATTCAAACAGCATCAGGAGAAGGTATGTTGTTTCCAGCCGTTGGAATGGTTCTGAACTGATGTTTTCAGACCATCTTGCTCAGACTTCCAGATAGTCACACCACATCCTAAACATCCCAGCCTAGAGAAGACCCTAGAATCATGTGCTTCCAGATCTCTCATCTTACAATGAAATCAAGCTCTAAGTGCACCGATTAGCCCATAAGCAGATAACTGGTTGGTGCCCAAGGATCCGATCCAGTTTTCTCTCTGCTATTCCATAAGGGACCAATATTTTGCACTTAATGGATAGCCAGGTGGAAGTTCCACACAAGGATTCGTCCAGAGTCCTCTCGTCACAATGGCAAGATCTGAAATCAATTTTGATTTTTTTAACTGCCAATTTTTATTACAGTTCCTGAAGAATGCTGAACTCCAATAATCAATATTATAAGTAAGTAATCAATATTATAAATATAATACATGAGTTCTCTTTCTTCTTTGTTAGCCTCTCTCTCTAAGTATTAGTGGCTAAAGGGGAATAAAATATAAAGGAGAAAAGAAATTTTTGAAGTTCTGAAAATCAACAAACTACTTTCCTCAACTGCATGCTTTCACTTCCTAGCTCCAGCCCTGGTCCTAGTGGAAGACTCCATCTAACAGAGAGCTTCTCAAGTCTTACTAGCGTATGAATCTGGAAAAAACAAAAAAAAAAAACAAAACACAATGATTAAATAGGTCCAGCTGGGGCTTGAGATTCAGCATTTCCAATAAACTCGCACATGACCCCAGGGCTGCTGGCCGTGGGATCGTACTTGGAGTAGCAAGGTTCTAAAGGACTAGCCACAGCGACCCCAGTGTCAACATCATGCAAAGCAAGCCAAGTGGCAAAAAGCAAAAGTCCAGTCAGCAGGTCCTGAAAGCAATACTCAAAAGAAACATCTGTGCAAAACTGGCCAGCGTATCATCTGGCTGTCAATGCTAGAAAACCAGACCATATCATCATGTAATGGTAGTGCATGATATTTACCCAGGAAACTCACCTGAGCAAAATAAATGTGGAAACACAAGAGTAACAGACATTCTAATTCTATGTATTACTACTCAGGAGCAAGGAATAAGTGACACAGTGCACTTTCCATTACTTCTCAATAATTTCAATACCAAATACAAACAAAAAGTCTTTACCAATGCAGCCAGAAGAGAACCAGGCTAAGTCCAGCCCCATCCTTAGCTTACTAAGCAAACCAAATCATCGCGTCTGACAACTTTGCTCGGAGGATAGGTTTCGTGCCAGATGGACATTTATTTCAGAAAATCAAATGGGCAACTTAATTTCAACCTCCTGATTAAGTAGATCCCAACCCGTCTATGAACATGCTTCCAACCTTTCCCCAAGGGTATTGAGTGGTAACATGGAGAGCATGACCATTTATTTGGCTTAAGGAACACATTAATTTATCTGGTTTATAGAATTTAAACATCTGACGAATGACAGTGGGGTTGATTTTATTCATCAGCTAATTGCTTTGCCACCTGGAGCTGAAGCTTTATATATGCAGCTTATAAAAGATCTGAAAAGGATCTCAATTATTCTTTAATTTGTTCCTTGAATATAAAGTAGGAAAATCTGGCTTAATCAAACATTGTCTCAATTCTACTGGGATATGTCTAGTTACCTTATAACAAGGTAAGCTTTCATTTAATCATATGATATGATAATTCCCCACTTTCAAGGCAAGTATCCTCTTAGTTACAATCAATTTTCCACTGAAAAAATAAACATTGTCTCTTCACTGAAATCCCAATAGAGAAAAATGGCCCCTTTTAATGAAACTCACTGCTAATACAACCACACGAGGAATTTCTGTATAGGAATCCATTAAACCTACCAATTTGACATTGCTGGCAAATTGCAGAATAAAGCAAGTCCCATGAACAATTCTCTATGCACATGGCCATTCTTGGCACACGGGGAAGAAATGGATAATGATCACAAATACACACACACACACACACACACACACACACACGCACATGCACACATAGCATTACTGGAATCTATTAAATCTCACTTAATAAATGTTTTAATCAAGTTGGAGTCTACAATTTATCTGAGAGGGGGAAGCAGAGAAACGAGCAGCCATGCAATTTCTTTAATTTCACCTTGTGAATCTGAAATGTCATCATGTGCTAGAAGACTCCTAGAAACCCCAGGACGTAAAAGCGTGCAACTGGTCACTACCAAAGTATTACCTTGCCACAAGCTGGAAGTTAAACTACACTGCCATTCTGTTAAGGGTATAATAGGTTTAAAGCCAAATATTTCATCTTCATCTTACCAAGTCCCTTCCTCATCTCTAAATGCCCCAGGAGACAGTATAGCTGCCAAAATGGACTAAGTCTGGGAAAACTGGGATCAGACATTGCAAGGCTTTCTGCAAGTCACCAGGAAGCCTGAAAAGAAAGAGAGGCTTCTGGGGCCTCGGGCAGCTGAATGGGAGAGATAGATAGGCAGGTTGCACCAGAGACACAGCACAGCCCTAGGAGAGGAGCCTGGGGTCCCAGGCAGGTCCCCTTCTCCAAAAAACACTTGGGAAAGCAAAACAGAACTCAAATCCCTGAGGAACTACCCTGTATGATGAGATAAGGAACAAAAACAAAACCCAGGCAAGCGAGACAGCTACAGGCCCCCAGAACAGACCAATACAAGCAGGAGACATGATCAAAAGCAATAATGCAAAACACCAAGACTGGCATGGGGATGAATGTTAGAGAAAACTCAGCCTAGTTTCATCACCTTTCAAAATATCTAGAATTGAACCTCCCTAAGAACTAATGTGTTCGATAAAAGGGGTAGTCAAATGAAACCTCAAGCATCAGAACAGGAAGAGACCCTAAGAGACATCTAGTCCATTGTGCACATGGAGGGCATGACTTCCCCAGATATTTGGAGATGGCATACCTTGGGATACAAGGAGGCTGCAGCTAGACTCCTAACCCTGTAATTCACTAGCTGGATTCTTTCAGTGGTTTGTGTGGCTCTGAAAAAGAAGATACTATTAGTACCTGCTTCACAGAGTTGTGTGAGAATTGGATTGAATAAGCCATAGACAACAATTACAGTAGTGCCTGGGATGTGTGAAAACTCCACAAACGCAGCTATCATCACCATATTGTTATCACTGTGATGGACTGAAAAGTAGCCTCCTCCAAGATCCTCTTCCACTGAAGTCCTGACATTCCCTATACCTCAGAATGTGACTACAGTTAGAGACAGGGCCTTTGAGAAGGTAACTGAAATTAAACAAGGTTATAAAGGTGTGCCCTAACCCAACACAACTCGTGTCCTCAGAAGAGGAAGACATCAGGGATACAAGTACATTATTTTCTGGGCCACATCACACTACCAGCTGAGGGCAGGGCAGGACAGAAACAGAACTCAGGATTGTTTCCATCAGCTCACCCCACACACACATTACCTCCCCAATTTCCCTACTATGCTGCACGAGGATTCTTTATCTGCTAAAAGGTGCCAGGGTATTATTCAAGGGAACACAGAAAGGATAAGGAACAACTGGGAGAAAATCAGGGGTCTGTGTCTAAAAGAGGGATGGTGCACCCAAAATATGTGCTCTCTACTCCCTAGCACGAAGCCAGTCTAGCACCCATTGCCTTTTTTAAATTTCTTTTTTCAGTGTATATTTGCCATACATTATGATGACTTCATCATAGGGAATGGATGCCTCTACATAATATATCTTCATTCTTTTTTCCATACCCTTCCCCTCCCTTCAACCCTTCTTCCCTGTCCCTCTTACAAAAGTTCTGCTTCCATTTTTTCCCTTCCATTCTCTTTTTCTAATCCCTTTCCCTTCCTTCCCTTGCTCCCTTCCCATATGAACAAGTTCTTCCTGCTTCTCCATATCTTCCACAGAACCCACTGCTTTTGCAGATATTTCTCAAACTTTTCAGGGTGTTACTGGATCTGAGCAAAGCACCTGGCATGTGAAAAGAGACAAGCACAAACCCAGAGGGGACAGGACCAGTAAAATGGAATGTGTCTATATGGATTTACAGTTGGAAGCACTTTGAGGACATATGTCATTTACCTGTTCTTTTCATTCATTTTCTCCTTATTGGGTTTCCTGGATGCCGGATGCCACATAAACTGTTGGCTGGTTATACCAATACGCCAGCCCCTACCGAAACCCCAAGAAGCTCCCCTAAGATGGAACTGATATCATATCAAATGAGTTCCTAACCACATACAAATCCTCACTCCCTTGCCAGAGGTATAGCTCAGCGGCATAAGCGCTTGCCTGGCAAGCACAAGGTCCTGAGTTCGATTCCCGGTACCAAAACAAACAAACAAAAAAAAATCCTCACTCTCTGCCAGTGAGTGTTACCTATGTGAGGAGAAATCTATGAGTTGCACATATGTCTCTCTGAAGGCAATGGCATTTGTATAACATATTTTTAATTTTATTGCCTGTCCTACCATGCACAGCCCAAGTACACCTATGTGCAGGCCTGTACACACTCTAATCTGTAATTATGTTTCCATATTTAATTATGCCATTAATAGCTCTCAGTCTAATTGCACTTCAACAAATGTTTTCACTAAGAATAGAATTGGTAGGTTAAAGGATAGAATCTGAATTGAGCAAAAAAGTCATTCTGGTGCTCCCTTGTCTAGATTCGTTGAAAATATTTTCATTTATCTACACAAAGATCTGTTTCATAATTAGGAATGTTTATTGAGCTGTGCCTTCAGGCATAGTGTGGTATCTGAAGAAGGAACACAATAAAGCAAAAAAATGTGGCCTCTGACCTCCATCTATTAGGTAGGGGTAAGACATAGATACTTGGGACAATTCCACGGCAACTCAAAGTTGTACATAGTTAAGAGTCAGAGTATTCAGCACACAGCAGAGAAAACTTCAGGGTCTAGAAGCTCTTGACAAGGGAATCCCAGAGCAAGGTTGTATTTGAGTGGGTCTCAGGGGTCTGAGGTCAATTTGGGACAAATGCTGGCACCAAAAGCTAAGGCTGGGCAGTAAGCTGCACTTGAAGAAGCAGGTATAAAGGGCCTTCTATCTCCAGCCCTTTTCCTGAGAGTTCACTTGTACATCCAACTGCTGAAAGACTCGAATGTCTCATAGGCCTGGGTAGAGAGCTCGATTTTCCCTCTTGCCTTTGTTAGGTTTAGAGGTTTAGAGGTAGATAAATAAAACCCAAAAGAATGGTGCCTTTACCAAAACTTATTTATTTATTTATTTATCTTTTAAAGTGAGTAATAAAAAAAAAAAAGAACAATAGCAAAATACCAACAACATGGACAAAAATAAAACAAAAGAAAACAATAAAAATGATACAGGGTTTCAGAACAAAATGATAGGAATTAACAGTGGTTGTTACATTACATATTTCTGTCATCAACGAAGTTGTTCAAATTACCGGATGTAAGAATGCAAGATTGATCAAACCATTAAACAGAATAAAACATAAAAACAAACAAAAAAACATTATAAATGATACAGAGTTCCACTAGACAAGATGGTAGGTATTTACCAATGGTTGTTACATTGCGTATTGTTGTCTTCAAATTAGTTGTTCAGATTACCAGACAGAAGCATGCAAAATTGGTCAAAAAGAAAAAAAATTAGGCATTATCTGTTCCTTTCAATAAAACATTAGACATCAGCAGTACAGTTATCCCAGCTATCCTTCTATATACATCTATTTCCTTCCCTTCTTTCTTTATTATGTGAAGTCTAGACTTGGGGAGCTCTGCTCTGTAGTCACCAAGTCCTACCTCCTTCTATGCTACTGCGTGGCCATCCTTAAGATGTTGCCCTCATCCACCTGGCGAAGACGGGTCAACGCCATGCATCAGCATTCCAGCACAGGAAAGACAGACATGCTCCTATCCATCAGGGGCGTGACCAAGTTCCCACATAGCCTGAAAACACAGATTTGGTCAGGGAGCTATAGTCTTTATTGCAGGTAAACTATTTGCTTCCCAGCAGAGCAGATATTGGGGCCAACAAGCAATTTGTGCTGGCCACTAACAGACTATTGCCACCGGCATCACACAACTAGACAAACAAAATGTCACTTATCCATACAAGGGAACATTAAATGGGGTTAAATATTAGATAGAAAGAAGTTAATTGATACATGCTATAAGTGGATATACCTTGAAATAGTATGCTATATAAAAAAGACAGTGGCAAAATACCAGTTATGATTCTATTTATATGAACTATTCAGACTAGGCAAATCTACAGGGATAAACAGATGATTCATGGTTGCCTAGGTTTAGAGAGACAGAAGGGGGAAAGGGTTGATCGCCCAATGATAAGGGGTTTCTTTTAGAGGTAATTAAAACATCTTAAAATTGACTGTGATGATGGTTGCACAACTGTGAATACAGTGGATGGTGTGCTACAAATGTGTGGACTATATGGTGTGTGAATTATATCTTCACAGAACTGTTTAAAAAAAAAAAAAACAATCTCTTACTTTGTCACTGCCTCTTTCCCAGTCATAAACATTCCCTGAATTTGGAATTTATTCTACCAGGAAGCCTACTGTAACGCACAAGTGTGTTTCTATTTGACCTTCTAGGTCAAGGTCATTTTCACCCTCTGCCTTTGGTCTTTCAAATCCCTGGTACTGTAGATTCACAGCTGCCTCTATCATTCCTCATTAAGACACTTTGGAATTCTCCAGAATTCCATCATTTTTTACAGATTAACTTTTTGGTGTCTTAATCACAGAAAGTCACTCTGTTATCAACAGGGTCAGGAAAGCAAGGCTACAGAGATCAAATTTCCACTTTAGCCAGGTATGTGGGACTTTAAAATTCTTTCTCCAAGAGATTAGACCCATCTGCAGATGAATAAACACTGAAAAATTCTCTCTTTTTATCTTGTTTTTAGATATTAGAAGTCCATGGATCTTGTAACATTTGGAAGTCTAAATTTGACTTTATTAAAATTTTAAAAATAAATGCTGGAGTAGAAAATATCTCAACAGTAAGAAAACAAAGTCAACCTCCCAACTTCTGTTTATGATGGATGATCTTCATGCTCTCTGGTGGTGAGCCATTTCTAGATATGCTAAAAATTCTCTGTCTTTACTGAGCTTCCAACCACAGTTACCACCTGAGTTCTCTGCCCTGGGCATCTATCTGCTCCTCAACAGTAAACCAGATCATTGTGGTCCCATAAAATAACTCCTTGAATACTTTCTCGGTTAAAGAGCTCTTTGCAAGCTCAAGGAACTCGACCTTTCTTTCTATCAAAGAAAAAAAAAGCATCAAAGAAGCCTTAACAAATGGGAAGCGGCGCTTTGCCTTCCATCTCCTTCCTTTCTCCCATCTCTCTCACACATCTCCGTGCTTCTCACCACTGAATATAACTTCTCTGGAAAAACAATAAAGTGGATTTTCTTTAAAATGCAAAAAGAACACTAGAAATAATATGCCATCTGTTAACAATGGATAATTCTGGGTACTGAGAATATGGGTAGTCTTTGTCTTCTTCTTATTGTCTATGTTAAATAGTTTCTTTAAATTTTAGATAAATACAATTTAAAAACATGTCCCAGGCCTTTCGACCTCTGCTCCCACAACCCCAGTTTAGAAACTATTTCAACATAATGTCCTGGCCAGCTCTGGGCCCAATGCAAATAGAAAATATTGTGAGCTCTCTTGGAAATCTTTCTGCCCCTCTGCCCTCTTTTCAGTAGCTTTTCTCCCACCTAACATCACAGCCCTACCCTCCACCCAAGAATCAATACTGTCAAGGGTTATTGTATTTTTTTCACATTTATTTTGAAATAATTATAAATTCACAGGGAGCTGCAAAAAACATGAGCATGTCTTGGTCACCCTTCACCCAGTGTCCCCCCAAAATCAATATTTTATAAAACTATTACACTCCAGTGTAATATCAAAACAAGAAAATCAGAACAAGATGTCACAGAGGTTATTCAAGTTTCACTAGTTACACATGAACCCAGCTGTGTGTGTGCACATGTGTGTAGTTGTGTATATGTGTGTGTAGTTGTGTGCAATTTTGTCACATGGTAGCTTCATGTAACTTCCAGTGCAGTCAAGACACAGAATAATCCCATCACCAGAGACTCCCATGTGCTACCCCTGTCTACCACCTCCTCCACTCTTCATCCTTAGCTACTGGCCACCACTCCATCTCCGTAATTACAGTATTTTACACATGTTTTATAAGTCATGCAGTATGCATAGTTCTGGAATTCGCTTTTTCGTTTAGCATAATTTCCTTGTGGTTCATCTGATTCACTGCATGTGTTGATAATTTATTCCTTTTTATTGCTGAATAATACTCCATAGTATAATGTACTACTGTTTGTTTAACCACTCACCTATTGAAGGTTATATGTGTGGTTTCCAGTTTGAGGGTATTTTTATTTTGTTTTGTTTTGGTTTTTTTCTGTACCAGGAATCAAACTCAGGACCTTGCGCTTGCCAGGTAGGCACTTGTGCCACTGAGCTATATCCCTGGCCCTTGAGGCTATTTTGAAAAGAGCTTTGAACATTTCTGTTCAAGATTCTCAGTGAAAAAAATGTTTTCATATCTGTGAAATAAATGTCCAGTCGTGGAATGACTGAGTTCCATGATTGCTTTTTAAGAAGCTGTCATACTATTTCTCATAACTGTTGGATATTCTTACACTCTCATTGACAGTGTATAAGTGATCCAGTTTCTCTACAATCTTGCCACTGGTTTTATCACTATTTTTCATTTTAGCCAGTCTGAGAGGTGTATCTCACTGTGGTTTTAATTTGCATCTCCCTAACGTCTAACGATGAATGTTTTTGAGCTTGTTATCTGTATAGCCTCTTCATAAGTATCTGTTCATGTCTTGTTACCACTTTCTAATTGGATACTTGATTTTTAAAGCTGAGTTTTGAGAGTTCTTTACATATTCTAGATACAAGTCTTTTGTCAGATAAGTGACTTACAAGTTTTTTCTCTCAACCTATAATTTGTCTTTTCATCCTCTTAAGTGGTATTTCACAAAGCAAAAAGTTTTTAATTGTGATAAGATATACAGTTTAACAGTTCTCATCTTATGAATTATAATTTTGGTGTCAACTTCAGGAATTCTTTGCCTAGTCTGAGGTCACAAAAACTTCCAATTTTTCATTGAAATTGTGTAGTTTTATGTTTCACCTATAAGGTTTGAAGTCTAGGTGGACATCCAGTCTTTTGCCGACGGATAGCCAGTTGGTCCATCACCATTTATTAAAAAGGTTATCCTTCCTCCATTCAGTTGTTTTGGCTCTTTTGTCAATAATTAATTGGCATACGCATGTGGATTTGTTTTAGGGTTCTCTACTCTGTTCCACTGATCTGTGTATTTATCCCTCTGCAAAAACTGAATAGCTGATTACCGTGGTTATATTATTACATTATTTCACACGTTTTATAAGTGAAATCATGCAGTATACATAGTTTTGGAACTGACTTTTTTGCAATTGACATTAGAAGCCTTAACATTAGGAAAAATAATTTCTCCTACTTTATTCTTTTTTAATTTTTTTATTATAGAGATTTTCCCTTTCTATATGAATTTTAACACAAGCTTAAACTTCTGCTGAGCTTTTGACAGGTATTACATTAAACCTATAGATCAGCCCAAGAGAACTGATGCTTTTAGTATTTTGAGTTTTCCAATCCATGTGATGTTTCTGAAGTACTTAAGCCTTCCTTCATTTCTTTCATCAACATTTTTATAATTATCTTACACATATTCCGTTAAGTGGATGCCTAATTATTTCATTTGTTGCAGCAATTATACATGGTATTGTATTCTTTATTTTAGTTCATTGTCAATATAAAGCAATAAACTGACTTTTGTGTGTTGATCATGTAACATTTGATATTGTTGAACTCACTTATTTTGTTAGTTCATTTGTTTGTTTGAGATTCTTTGGGACTATGTACACAATCATGTTATCTGCAAATAGAGACAGCTTTGTCTTTTATTTTCCAACCTGCATGCTTTTTCTTTCTTTTTCTTGCTTTATGACAATGGCTGGAAATACCAGTACTACATTTAATAAGACTGGTGAGCACAGATATCACTGTTCCCAATCTTTGGGCAAGAATTCAGTTCTTCATCATTAAATATAAAGTTAGCTTATGTTCTTTGCAGATGGATTTTGTGAGTTTGAGGAAGTTCTCATCTGTTTATAGTGCACTGAAGAATTTTCATTGTGAAATGAAATAATTTTGTCAAATTTTTCCTGCTTATATCTCATTGATTTTATCAATGATGTTGAATGGTGGATTACATTGATTCATTTTCATATGTTCAATCAATCTTGCACATCTGAAATAAATCTCACTTGGTTATAGTCTGTTCTTTGAAACATTCATGAACTTGATTTGCTAAAAATCTGTATAATTTTTTGCATCTAAATTCATGAGTGATATTCCTCTATAGTTTTCTCTGTCTGTGTGTGTGTATGTGTGTGTGTTTTTTTGCTCACTTTTGGAATCAGGATAATACCACATAAAATGAGTTGGAATGTGTTGCCTCTTCTTTTTTCTGAAAGAGGTTATACAAAATTAATTCTTTTTGGAATGTTGATAAAATACTCTAGTAGCACCATCTGAGCCTAGACATTTCTTTTTCAGTAGCTATTTAATTATAAATTCAATTTTGAAGTAGAATATGACTAGTTTATCCACCTAATCTTGCCTGATTTTTGGTAACTGTGGTATTTGAGGAATTTCTTCATTTCCTCCAGGTTTCTAGTTTCTGAGCATAAACTTGTTTATAACATTCTCCTATTATTCTTTTAAAGCTACAGGATCTGTTGTGATAACTTCTTTATTATTCCTGACAATGGTAAATTGAATAGTTCCTCTTTTCTGTGAATCTTGTTAGAGATTTGCCAATTTCTATTGATTTCTTTTTAATAATTAGCTTTCTTTTTCGTTAATTTCCAGTATTGGTTTCCAGGTTTTTATCCATTTCTGCTCCTTATTATTTCACCCCTGTTTGCTTTGGGTTTGTTTTGTTTTGTATTGTTTTGCTAGTTTCTCAAGGTTGGAGTTTAGTTTACTAATTTGAGATATTGTCTCCTGTCCAGTGTAAGCCCTTAATGTTATCATTTCCTTTTCAACACTATATCTTAAAAACGTTGGTATGTTGGGGTTTTTTTCACTTTTATTCAGCTTTATGTAGTTTTTGCTTGCTTTGAGTTTTCCTCTTTGACCCATAAATTACTTACAACTGCATTGTTCAATTTTCAAGTTGTTAGAGATTTTTCTGCTGCCTTTTTGTTATTAATTTCTAGTTTAACTCCACTGTGGTCCAAGAACATGGTCTAGGTAATTCCAATTATTTTAAATGTATTGTTTTAGGATGCAAATCTGTTTAGATAAATATTCTGTGGACACCTGAATATATATTCTGATGTTGTTGAGTGAAATGTCCTACAAATGTCAATTAGATCCTTTTTTGTAATACTGTGTACTTCTTCTATATCCTTGCTCAATGTCTGTCTCCTGAGTCTACCAATTGTGAGTGAGGTGCTGCAGTCCCAGCGTCTCTCCCCACCTCACCACCCTAGTCTCACTCTCTACCCAAAGATTCAGTACTTTCCCTTGTGGAACCTAATTCTTTAAAGGGTTCAAAATATAGAGCCACTCCCTTGATTATTATTAGCATTGAAAACCAAGGCTCTGGGCACTGATGAAATACAATAAAACCCAAGTCTGAGACTTGCTAGAGATAGATGCTAGAAGAGATGCAACTACATATCAAAGTTGGTCCAGGAAGCAGCAAATTAATCAATCAGGCAAAGCCAAAACTAGTTCCAGCCACTGAAGTGGAAGAGGCCAACAGCTATATGATGTATCCAACGGTTAGTATCTTAACCAACAATTGACGTGAGAAACCAGACAAGAAACAGAAGTATCAGGACCCAGGGTCTCAGGAAGGCACATGAGCATCTTATTCGATTCCATCTAAACCTCGTGACCTAGGATTCCTATGATAGAATCAAGAAGCCCCCATCTGGCCACATTGCTGTTCATCTAAAAGATATCTATAACTTCTAACAAAACCCAAAGAAATTCATTGCTACTGGGACAATATTCATTATCACCAAGGGGACAGTGAGGGAGAAATTTAGAGATATATTCCCCAGATGAACCAAAATCACTCTGTAGGAATATCAACTTATTTGGCCTATTGAGAAATACCTATTGAAGAATTATTAGGCATGCTAATGTCCAGAGACAGAGTCAGAAGACAGAATGGCTTTGAGAAAAAACATCAACTTTTCCACAACCTCAATTGATAAGTAGAATGTCCAATAACCCACAAACTACTCCACCCAGCCTTCCAAGAGGCAGGAAGGCTTAATCCATCCCTCCATTATGTTACTCAGTGGTAATCACTCTGAAATGATGCTGACAATTCTTAACCACATTATCAGACAGCCAATCACTCTTGTCCTTTGATAACAACATTCCTCCCTTTGTGACAAGAAATCCAGCTCATGGCCTTGGCCCTTCCCTCTAAGGGAAGTCTGAGAGTTTATCCTCAAATGCACAACAGCACCCTGTCTGAGATGTGGCCTGGGTCAGTATCCTCAAAGTCACGTGACAGACCTGAAGGCAGAAGCCTTTGGGAAGTGCTGCGCATTCTGATTCTGCGCAGAAAGGAGACTCAACCGCTTTCCATAGCTCACACCCACCTCAAAGCCAGCCTCTTCCAGACCTTTGCACTGCACCACCCATTGCTAGAAACCAGACAAAGAGAAAGTTGCTGGCTTCACAGGGTTTTGCTCTCTGAGGACTTAGAATTTTCTGCAATAAGGTTTATGAACATGTGGCCATAAAAGAAGTTCCAGGGCACCTTCTTAATCCTTCACATTCCGCTGTTGCTACTTTAATATGTATCCAGAAAAAGATGAAACAGAATGCCCCCATTGGAGAGTACTGATTTATTTTATCACATATTTTAAATGATCCACAAAGTCTACACTAAAATAAAGCGGAACCAGGGCATTTGAGGAACGCACCAGTCCCACAGTAAATGAAAGCATAAGTACACTGAATTGGATCATTGGCTCATCAAACCAAGACAGTACGTGGTGATAATGTGCTGCTACAATTCAGTCCTGGGCCCCAACAATAAAGCGGGGACTGTAATTACTATAATGACCTCCCACTGCTATTGTGTCTTTAATTAAGTCTTTATCAGTAGGCATTTGCCACTTAAACCTAACTCACTGTAACTACGGCAGCGTATCATCTACATTTTCACAAAGAATTATGGAATCATATTTCTGTCACAAAGATGAAAGGGAATATTTCAGTTCAAGTGCCATTCGCAGACAAGCCGCATAAAGAAAAACCAAGCTGTCCTTTAGCGGCACTTTCTGACAAGTGGAACTCAACTGAGAGAAGCTGAGGGGTTTTGCGTATGTGTGTTTTGGCTTCACCTGGTTTCTCTTCACCGCATCTCCATTTCCTTTCTACATAAACTACGGGGAAAGAATGACACCCAATTAATAACACACTTGATTACATATAATTTCTTGAGGTGAAAAGGCGCTGAGACTCTTGTGTGAGATGCAGAGCTACTGAGGGAAAGGTCACAAGTCGCACCAGGGTGACTCATGAGCCCAGGTCTCTATCCTCCCTCACAACTGCATGGCCTCCCTCCGATCCAGAGGAGCCCATCCTACCCAACGAGGTGCACTCTCCGCATACCCCCGCCTGAAGAAACCATATTCCAAGTTCAAGTTTCCAGTCCTAATCACTTCCTTACGTCAGCACTAAAGCAAGTGGTGCTCAGATGGCATTTTGGCAGAGCCCAGCTATGTTGGCCAAACAACCCTAGGTCATAAAAAGCTGGCTTCTTCCGGGCCTCCTTACGGGTATCAGCGGGTCACCTCTACCCCAGGGTGGGTGCGGCCCCTGGGTGAGAGAAGCACATGCATACACTCAGGTCCTCACTTCTCTGAGGTAACTCCAGCCACCTGGTTTCAAGGGAAAGCCCCCTCCCCACCCCATTCCATTCCCACCCAAGGCCGTCACCCACGGCAGTGCCATCTGGGCTTTCATACATCGTTGAAAACCTCTTGGTTTAAAAACTGCTCCTCCAGAAAAGAGAAAAAAAAGGGGGAGAATTATGTGTGTATATATATATACAGGATAGCTAACATAGTTGTACTGCTGACTTCTATAGCTTTACTGAAAGGAACAGTTAAGGATTAATTATTTGATCAATGTTGCATGTCACTATTTGTTTTCCTGAGAAACCACTTTGAAAATATCAACACGTAATACAACAACCATTGTTAATTTCCTACCACTTTGTCAGTAACTCTGTATTGCTTGTATCGTTCTTATGCTATTTGGTAAATGGATGTCTCTTTGTTAATGTTTTCCTTCTTTTATTTTTAAAATAAATTTTTAAAAAATAAAAGTAAAAATTGCTCCTCCAAAGGGCTCAATCCCAGGATTGAGGCAGGGTGTATGTATTGTGGGGTCAGTGCTGGGGCAGCATGTGTTCTGCAGAGAGCAAGGAACAGGTAGAGAGTTCCCAGAACAGGTAAAGAGCTCCCCTCTTCTGTACGAGGAGCCCAGAACTCCAGGTGGCCCGGCAGCCCTGGAGATGTGTTGGCTTCTGCTTGTTTATTGCAAGGAATCCGGACTCCCGCGGGGAAACCTGATGCCGCCAACAATTTCCACCTCTTTTCAGTGTCATCTTTGGCCCCCACTGCTCCCCACTTTCCTTTCACTTCTAATTTCATTTTTAACAACATCGAGGCTTGGGCTGGACACAGAAGAACTGAAAATGGAAACGAAGTGCAGAGTCGGAGGAAGCCTGCTTCCCGGGAGGACCTGCAGAGAAACACTATTCAATTTTCTCCCACATATTTGCACCCACTGGGGAGCATCTCGGGTTTTCCCACCTTGGCAGGGACACCTGCTGGGAAGGTGAGACCTCACTTAGGTGTAGCCGCTGCTTCTGGCTGCCTGCCTTCCCTCCTCTGCGGACTGCACTGCCGCTGCCACCGGGGCAACCAGCAAAGGCGTCTGCTCCTGGGGAGGAAATCCAAATAGCCCTGGGCCTTGAGTTCAGCAACAATTTCAAGATGCTCAATGATTCCTTGTTTCCACCTCTTGGGAAAAAAAACTGTAGCCTTCCCGTCTGAAATCTACACCCTTCTGATGTACGGGTGAGTGCAGGAAGCTGGGCGAAGCCTGTGAGCAATCGTGGGTGTGGTGTCTTCCTCCCACTTGTCTTTGTCTATGAAGGGCTCTACTCGTCAAAGGACATGTCAGTGACTCGAGATAACCCTGTCACCAGCTGCCGGCTGGCCCCCCAGGTGCTCTGCTTCTCCTTCCCCTGCTTGCCTCTGAGCCAGGAGAGCTGCGGTTGAGCGGTGCCTTTCTCAATTGGCGCACAGTCGGGACATCCTGGCAAATGCCAGAGGGAAGACGGGCTCTGAGCCTGTGGGGTCTGTGTGTGTAGGGGTTGCTGCCGCCAGGCACAGGGCTTCTCGTCGGCCTGCGCCCAGGCTCCCAGCCGCTCTCCATCAAGGGTGCAGCTCTCGGAGAGCTTAGACTGTGGATTGCTTTTGCTAATGCGCTCAGCTGCTGTCTTTTCATCGGACAAAAGACGCAGTCAAGTGATGAGAGGTATAAGCCAAAACCCACTCTAGACCTCATCAGACATATGCTTGGCTTTCCTGGGGCCAAGCCACCTTCAAGTGACTGACACATTTCTAGGTTCTTTTCCACGCCCACTGTCATCCACGTCAGGATGTTTCTCTGGGTAAATGACAAGGTTCTCCCTGGAGGGTAAAAGAAATGTCAGAAGCACAGCACAACCTGATATTATCGTATACCAAAAAAAACTATTTGCTAGAAGAATCTCTCTTAGACACATTTTTTGTCAAACATAGAGATAATTCCCATTCCCAAAAACATAGGCCTGAGCCCAAAATACTTCATAAATATTTGTTGAGTATAAATGAATGATGCGTGCATAAATAAATAAATGAATTTTTTCCTGGAGAGAGGCCTTATGTGCTTCACCACCCCCTCTTCTCCACTTTCAAGCAGGCTGTTGATGACTCCTGAGAAGCCGCATGTTGTTTTCCATGTAGAAGGTAACAGGAGAAACGCTGGTGCAAAGACAGATGATAATCGTTCAAAAGGAAAAAAGCAAATAGGAAAAACGAGATTAAAGCTACAAGTAAGGTTCGCTTAGAATGCCTGTTCTCAGCCTGTCTCTGCATTAGAATCCCCTGAGGAGCTTTCAAAGGTCCTGATTCCCCAACCCTACCCTCTAGAGATCCTGACTTAACCAGTATGGGGTTTGATCTGGCTGTTCGGATTGTTGTAAGTATTTCAGGCAATTCCATTGCACAGCCAAGTTTCGTGTTTTTGGTTTTGTTTTGTTTTTTTTTTTTTTGAGGAGCACAGGTTTGTTATGAAATGCCCACCACAAGATCTAGATACTGGTTAGTGGAATAGCAAATTGGGCTCTGAGCCTCTAAACCAGAGACTGAAAATAAGAAACACAATCCTTTGTATAACCCACAGTGTCCATGGCTACTCAGAAAGGGCACTACTTCACCTGATGCATTATGTCTGATAGTGATGGAGTGTAGTGACTGGCAACTGGTGGTCATCTTATAACCCCCAGCTGCACTGAGTGAGCGTGGTGCTGGGTGTGGGAGGCCCACCTGGGGCCTGTTGCCGGCAGCATAAGAGGCAGAACAGGAGAAGAAGGAGGAAGGTTGTTGGGAGCTGAGAAGAGGCTGTTGGGAGCTGCTAGAGCTGTAAGGAGCTGTTGATTGTGTTGGAGGAACTTGTCATGCTGGCTTTCCTGATGAAGTTGGTTGTTTTCATCCTCCAAGGAGCTCGGGACCTTGTTGGCATGGAGAACAGCTTCAGTTCACTTTGGCGGAGCTCTGGTCTTCACTTTGAGCATCACTTCCTGGCTCCGGAGGGGAAGAAGGTGCACTGCTCAGTCTCCTGGAGAAGCTTGCTGTGTTGGCTTTCCTGATGGGAACTCAGCTTTCCTGATCATCAAAGGAGCTCAGGACCTCACTGTTGTGGAGGACGGCTGTGGTACTTTTCAGGGGAGCTCTGGTTCTTACTTTGTGTGTTGCTTCCTGGCTCCAGAATATATCCCCCAGCCTGCCAGCATAGATCCTTCATCCCACAGGCACAGGCTTCCTAGCTTCCACCACTGACCTTTGGGTCTTCCCACTGCAGATCCATGAAACAGGCCTGCATGAGATATTGTTGAGGGCTCTAGGTCTCCAGTTGGACTCGTAGGAGGTATTGTTATGAGCTCTAGGTCTTCAGCTGGACTCATGCAGGACATTTCCGTGGGATCCAGGCCCTTGGATGGATTCCTTGGTCTTAGTGTGTGGACAGATTTCCTGCACTCTTTTGTACATCATTCTTTGGGTGACTACTATAAATAATCTTATAAAATTTGTGTCCTGTATTATTGTTTCCCCTTTCAAAATATCTGCCAAACCAACACATGGAGCTAACATTCAAAAGCACTGTCTGACTTGAGTCTGTGCTCTCAGCCATTATATTGTACTATCTGGAAGTAAGTATAATGTCCAGTGTCCTAAGGACTCTTCCTTAAACTATGTTGTAATGTGAGATGACAGCATCATTCCAACCACCATCTGACTAAAACAAATTATTTGAGAAATCAGCATCACATGGCTCATGTCCTGCTGAAGTACAGGGGCATTTATCCTTCACCCAGAAAAGGTGTTCTTGCAGGTGTATGAACTCACATAGGCTGTTCATCACACTGTCATTTCCTTTTTTTTTTTTTTTTTTTTTTTTTTGGTTTTTCTCCGGTACCGGGAACCGAACTCACGACCTTGCGCTTGCCAGGCAGGCGCTTTGCCGCTG
>NW_004955424.1:18914788-18961043 GCF_000276665.1 Chinchilla lanigera
TTTTTTTGGTTTTTCTCCGGTACCGGGAACCGAACTCACGACCTTGCGCTTGCCAGGCAGGCGCTTTGCCGCTGAGCTAAATCCCCAGCCCCTGTCATTTCCAATAGCCAAAGACTAGAGCCCATGCAATGGGGTACTATCTGAATAAACTATGGTACATCCATGCAATGGCACAATGCACAGTTATGAAAAAATAAGGGAGATCTTCATATCTGATGCTATGAATGAAAATAAGACAACATTCAATAAAATGAATACAGTATGGTGCTTTTTGGGTAATAGAGAAAAATAATAACATATTTTTATGCATATATTTGCATAAAATGCCAGAAACATAAGACTCTAATGACAATGATTAGGGTGGAGGGGAGCAAGATGGATAGTGAAAGAGGAAAGGCTACAGTGCTGAGCACATATGTGTTCTACTTTTTAAGTCCTGAATGATAAAAGTAGTATTCATTCAAAAGGAGAAAACCATCAGGGAGAAAGAAAACTGCGTGAGCGTGGAGTGAGGTGGTAGAGCACTGCTAAGTGGCAAAGATGGATGAACCCAAGTCTATCTGCACCCAAGTTTATATCCTTGACCTCGGTGCTCTGCGGCCCCAAACCCCAGGAAAGCAGCTCACCTGCGCCCAGCCTGACCTGCACACGGACAGCCCTGCTCCCACTCTCAGATCTCCCTACCATGGTTCAGGATCTGAGGGTACGAAGGCACCCTTTCCTTCAGGTTTGCTTTGCTTTGACTTTTTAATCTCCCAAATGACAAGCCATCCGCAAGGAAAGGGGAACTCTCACAAAGGCAAGTTGGCTAAATTTAAATTTACAGCCCTATGTAATCAAGCATTTAGAGCTCATCTGGTTAGGGTGAGTTGTGTGCTAGAAGCCCTCCTGGTAACAAATAACAATACTCGCCAAACACATTAGGTCTGTCCACCTGCTTTATGGCTGTGTCTTGGCTTGTATTAAGGAAAGGGCTAGTTCTGCCAATACTGAGCAAGGCTGCTATTCTGCACAAAGGAGAAATCTCCAGCAAAATCTAGAACTTTACAGCCTGTCTGTTCTGATTTGGAATGCTATGTCTTTAAAAAAAAAAAAAAAAAAAAAAGTCTTTAAGGGAGACAAAAGTGATTTTCTACCCTCATGTTCTTTTCCGAAGTTCAAAGTCATCTCTAAGCTGCCCAAGAAGATATTTAGAAGAATTACTTCAGACTCCTAGGCACTGATGGGACAGCTGCCCTCGGGACACACAGCTGATATGAGAGTGTTTGTGTAAAATTCCCCATCACCACATGCCTGGCGCATGCCTATAATTCCAGCACTTGGGAGACTGAGACAGGAGGATGACAGCAAGTTTTGAGGCCAGCCTGAGCTACATAGTGAGTTCAAGGCCAGCCTGAAATACATAACAAAACCCTGTCTCAAAAATAAGCGAACAAAAAATTTCCTGATCACTCACCATGTGGGAGAAACACAATGCCAAGATCACTGGTGCAGCCTTTGGGGCTGACCATGGAATTTCTTCCCAAGGTCTTGCACTCTGCCTTGCAGCAGATGTTGTCTAAGTTTAACTGGGCCCCTCTTTCTTTCCTGGGGAGTAGAGATAGTGGGTCAATTTCCCTTCTAGCTGGGCATGGTGGTGCACGCCTGTAATCCTGGCACTCAGGAGGCTGAGGCAGGAAGATCTTTGTCAGCTTGAGACCAGCCTGGGCTACAAAGTGAGCTCAAGGCAGCCTGAACTGCATAGCAAGACCCTGTCTCAAAAAGACAAAAAAAAAAAAAATTCCCTTCTACTGTATCTGCTGAATTCAGGCCAGTCATGTTTATGGTAATTCCAAGAAAGTAAAGCAAAATGCTGGAGTTTCGGGTCTCAATGGGGAAAAACAATTACTTTCTGTAGAATTATTGTTATAAAAAGGGGCCCAGACAGGCAATACATTGTATTTTTAATTCAAATAGGTAAAACAGGTATAGTGGGAAACTAAGACTATTGTCAGCAACATTTAAGTCCCACTCCCCCTTCTGTTCCCATTTCCTCTTCTCTTTAACCAAATAACATCTACTTCAGTTCCAGTACAACTCGGGTCTCTATGAATGCCACATCCCTGGTGCTGGAAATAAAACAGGAAATTAGAGTAAGGAGAACTGCTCAGAGAGATCATTCCTACAAAACACGGTAAATAGGGCCGGGGATATAGCTCAGTGGCACAGCACCCGCCTGGCAAGTGTGAGGCTGTGAGTTCTATTCCCAGTACAAAAAAAAAAAAAAAAAAAAAACAGTGAATAAACTACAATAGAAGTGTTCAGAGTGTGCCTCGAGAGTGCCCAGGAGGGACTTGGGGAAGTCAGGAAAGGTTTCCTACAGGAGGGAATATTCAAGCCAAATTTCAAATTTCACATAGACAGAAGCCAAACACTGCCTTCAAGTTCAAGGTTCTGCACTTCAAAACTCCACCAGCGTCAGCAGCTTTGGAGCATTCCCGGGGCTGGGCAAAATTACCCCTCAGGTCAATTTCACCTGCTATTTTTTCAGAACCCAGCTTGTGCTAGTATTCCAGTCATTGGAGGCCAAGTGTTTCCAACTGTTGGGACCAAACAAATAGCACTCTTGTTTTGAAAAAACAAAATCCCCTACCTCTCTGACCCATCCAGGCTGGAGGTACTGTCCTCAGGGGGAGTTTTCCAGGACACTGCCAGTCCCACCCCATAGACTACGCCTGCATTTGCACAGACTGACTGAAACCGCTAAGTCACTTTTTAAACAGGACTCTCTGAAGACCCAGGCACTGATGTCTGCTCCTCCCCCTCACTTTTTACCTACAGTTCCAAAGCTCACACACATGCACGCGCACTCACGCATGTACACAAATCTCCCTTTTTGACTTCAAAAGTGATCCATGCCTGGAGCAGGATCAAAGCACCAGGCCAGAGAGCGCAGAGCCAGGTGTGCAGGCCATGTCCCAACATTGGCTGGGGGTCCACCACTCTCCGCAGCTGTCTGTCCACGCCTCTGCAGCAGCTCCATCAAGTGTGTTAGCCAGCCCTGATACTCCCCGACTGCCCTTGCTGCCTCAGTGCCGTGTTGAACACCACCTGCATTAGCTCAGGCCACTCTCACACCATCCCTATGTCTCATGCACTGCCATTACTTCGTCTGAAAAATGAGCAGTAACTTGTTCAAGGGAACAATTAGCAGTTGATAGGTATAAGACTCCCCCACCTGCGAGTCTAACTTTTGAGCTCAGGCCCAGCTATATCCTACCTTCTCCTAGTGATGAACAAGGGGGCCTTCGGGGTCCAGAACAGGATAATCTCAGCTTTGCCATTTATTTAATTGGAGGGCGCAAGGCACGTGATTCAGGCTGCAGTGTCCTCTACAAAATGAAGCAATCACAGAACCTACTGCATGGAGCTAAAAGGGAATAAATTATGCTGGCTGCATTTGGCATAGGTGCCAAGAGGTGTTTTATGGGTGTCCAAACATGTTGGGTAGTCTATCATCGCGTACTTGCGAGCCTGTCTCCTCCCTCTTCCCCTGTCAATCCATCACGGCCAGTGATCAAGCTTATTGATACCTTTCTCCGCAGGTGCCCGAAAGAGTACTTCCCCTGTAACAGGCCCTTGGAAAATGTTTGTTGAAAGGATAGCTCAGGAACACAATTTTTCTCTGCTATTTCAATTGATCAAGTGAGGGCCTCCTCTGTTTTGACACACAACAGCCTCTCCTTGCTAAATTCTATTCCTTAACGTCCAGAAATAAATTACCAAGCGTCTAAGGCGATCATTCTTGAAGTTTTGAATTGGAAGGGTGGCATAATTTTTTCTTCCTTATAGAGAATGGGTGAAGTCACCTCCCTTCCCTCCCTGAGAGCTTCCTGGGCTCTCCCCTGCATTTAAGGAAGGCCTCTCTTTCACGGGTGTAGGCATGAAGATCTACACAATAAATAATACCCAGGTGAGAAAAGAGTGGATTTTCCCTTTGTAAGCAGATGCACAATTCCTTGAAATAATCAGTGAGCTCTTCAAGTTGCACTATCTCATAGGAAAGTTCAAGAAATTTCCTGGTACTCTGCAGTGAAGTATTATCCCAGGTGATTTTTCACCCAGCACTTTAGTTTCTCTTAGACACACCTGTGGTTCTGTCCCCTCCACAGCCTACACACGTCCTCCTTCCAGGGGAAGCGCACACGCCCCTGGCCCTTATCCTCCAAGCCTGTTCCAGCCAGCATCCTCGCCTTCCACCAAAATCTGCCCGTACCCTTCCCTGATGCTGGGCACACTGGGCCAATCCTGAGTACCCAGAAGCACCTTATTTAGTCAGTAAGTCGGTGTGTTAGTGTTCGTTAGTGTTTCCTCGGGCTACAGGAACGAAGTACCACAAAACAGGAGGCTTAAGACAACAGAGGATATTCTGTCCATGTTCTATAGACTACAAGTTCAAAGTCAAGGCTGGGTTCCCTCTGAAGGCTCTAGGACAGAAACCTCCCTTGCCTCTTCCAGTTGCCGGTAGCTGTCAGTGTGTATCCTTGTCGTGCTTTGCTTTGTAAATGCACCATTCCAATTTCTGCCTAAGCCTCACAAGAAGGATCCCCTAAATAGCTTTGCCTGGTGGCTCCTAATTCCGATAGGACTTCACCTTGGTTTGATGATGCCTATAATGACCCTTTGTTCAAATAAGGTCGTGTCTGCAGGTTCTGAGTGGACCTGACTTTTTGGAGGACACTAGGCCAACCCAGTACAAAAAGGACCAGTATAAATAGGGAGACCCAGAAGCTACCACAGGGTATGATTTGGAAGGTTCCAAGGTGAAAAGCCCTTTCTCTCTTCACTTTAAAAAATAGTACTCTGTTTAAATTCCACCATTAAAGAGACTTTGCTTTGACTTTTAATACCTTTTTAGTACCAAAAACAATAAAAGCAAAACCTGTAATATTCCAAACACAATCTGGAGGGGCGACATCTGTAAATCACTCTCCCATATGCTTGGGGGTCACCAGTTCCCTCCTTAAGCGTGGTATCTAGCAGAAGTAAGGTTCTGTTGGAATGGAGGCTGGAATCTGTGACGAGAAGGAAGCAGATGGCACTTGAAAGCTAAGTGATGAGGTGCCCAGGGGAGAGGCTCTGCACCTACTTCAGTAGCCTCCAGGTTGCAGGGAGGCCAGCCCAGAGGCCGGCACTGCGCAGGGCCAGCGGAGTGGGAGGCGTGTCCACCCCAGGTCACATTTATCGCCAGAGACCGTGCTTGGTGCTTCCACACACACCATCCACTAGGTCCTCACAGCAACCTTGTGATAAAGGACACACTGCCTCCCAATTCACAGACAAGAAAACAAAGGCTCCAGCAAGTCAGGTGACTTGGAAAGGGTTGAGAGATGAGCAGAAATAACCAAGCTCAAGCTCTGGTGCTGACGTCTCCTGCCACATTACAAAGAAGAGAACAGGCAACAGAATCCAAGGCTTCCAGTCCCAGTTCTGCTGGGAGCCAGTCCCGTCTGAAGCGCTCTCTCTGTACATTTGGGTTCGCTTTTCTAAACTTCTGGTTTTAAGTTGGCAGCCGTTTTCTATCACGTTTCCAATGTGCCTCTGTGTGTATCTTGGAGAGAGAGGAAGAGAATATATGGGTCAATATAAGCAGACTCTTAAAAGCTTATACTTTATCATTGTAATAATCATAATATATTTTACTTTACAGCCACTCATAACTGAAGCCTCTGGGCACCCTAACAAAAATAGCTAAAAGAAAAAAAGAAATTATATTAAACAAAGGAAATATGACTATAAAACCCCAATAGCCGGGAAACTAAATGAACAACATAAAACCTCCAAACAACAAAACTACAAAGAAACCAAGAGGGGAGGGAAAAAACCTTTTCACAAGCTTTACCCTGAAGAATTCCATGCAGTGAGATCACATCTGTTTAAAGCACCATAATTTATCGATATGACACCAAACCAGGAACCAGCCATTGTAAACCTTTCCCGCAGAAACTCTCAGAAAACTAACCAGGTGGTCGGGGAGTGGGGCGGGGGGAGGTTCTGTAGCATATAACTGGGGCAACAACGGCTTTAAAATTTTATGTTCAAATACATCTATGTGAAGTTTCACATCTTGGTACTGAGATGTAAAAATTAGTTCATTCCATGGATAAGCAGAATTTATAAACACGGCTTTCATTTTTCACAATGTGTTTTTTTCCTGAGCTAGCTCATCCATTAGCCTGAACTGATGGCTTCTCAAACTGCTGCTTCAGTGGGCCATTGTCAACAATGGGTCCTCATTAGAGCTAGCCACTGAGTCCCAAATACTATGAGAGTCCCCAGGGAGAATAAAAGCGCTTTCCTTTAGAAGGCAACCGAGTTATTCAGCTCATCCTCCCTTTTCAGCACCACAGCCATTCCAAAGCTGGAGATTCCTGTGGACCACATGACTGCCAGAAACGTGTGTTTAGGAACAACTGTGATCTCCACGTTCAGGCTTGTGATGGCGATATCTCCCCCGAACAATTGCTTCTTTTTATTTTTTTTTTATTTTTTATTTTTTTTATTTTAGAAATAAAAGGAGGAAAATACTAACAGATCGACAGCGTTTTACAAAATAGCAAAGGATCAGTACAGACATTACAGAGTTACAAACAGAGTGGTAGGGAATTAACAATGCTTATTGTATTACATATTGATATCTTCAATGTAGTTTCTCATGAAAACACATATAGACATACAAAGCTAATCAACCAATGCCTCACTGACAGTTTCTTTCAGCAAGGAAATACAGGACAGTAGAACACCCGTGTTAACTATCCTGCATATACATATATACAAACTTTCTCCTTCTTTCCCTTCTCTTTTCCCATATTCCAGTTATCCTTTACCTATGAGTGCTTTCCTATCAATTCCCAATGTCTGTCATATCTCCTAGTTTAAATTAACTTTTTCAGGCTTTACACTAGAGAAACAATGCAGTGCTTGCACATGTATGTTTGATTTATTTCGCTTATGAGTATGGTCTCTAGTTGTGACCATTTGCCTATAAAAGCCTTGAGTTTGTCTTTCTTTACAGCTGAGTAATATTCCATTATATAAAAGTACCACAATTTTCTTATCCAATCTTCAGTGGATGGACATTTGGGTTGCTTCCACATTTTAGCAATTACAACCCCGAACAATTGCTTCTCACATCCCTCCCACACCTTCTACTGAATATGAGGAGCAGAACCCGCTGGGGGAAACTCTTCAAAGGATTTGTGGGGTTAAACAGCCCAAGAGATTACAAAACTACTTGGATGGCAAAATAAAACATTAAAATGCTGAAAGACACCGTGTGCCACCTGTGTAAAATGCTTTTCAAAATGTTTGTTCATCCGGGAGCAGTTTTCGGGTCTACGTGGATCTGGGCCCAGGAATTAGCATGCTTGTGTCAGAAATGGGGGCCTAGCACCCGGTGTGGCTTCAGACTGAAGCAAATGGGAGGTGTGTGCAGAGAAAGGCAGCAGACGATGCCATCCCAAGTGGAAGCTGATGATTCAGAAGGATCCACACATGGTCGAGAACCAGCCCAGCCTGGGCTCCTGCCCACATTCTAGCACTTACCAGCTGGAAGCCTTGCATAAGTCACTTAACTCCCAGGACCTTGACTTTCTCATCCACAAAACGAAGAGAAACTGCTAAACAAACTCTGCTCTTTTTATGTTACAGAAGCTCACACAGTTCTTCAAAGGAATGATGCAGACTTCCACAGGACAACACAGCCAGCACTCAGCACGTCATTCAGTTAAAAGAGCAAGCCTTGAAATGATACATACAAGGTGATACCAGTCATGTTTGGCCAAAAGAACCCAGCACAACAATACTGGGTGATTCTTGACAGGCCTACAAATATGTGTGTGACGGTACAGAAAAGTATGGATTGATGCCCACAGGCCATGGCATCACAGTGCCCCCTCTGAGAGCAGCTCTGTGACAGGTCAGATCAACTGAATGGGGACTTTATTGCTTTAATATTTCAAAAGATTATATGTTTATATATTGCTTATGCAGGAGCAAAGGAAACTTGTATTTTATGTGGCCAATAAAAAATATCACCTAGCTTGTTTCAGCAAATAAATATAATAATGCTAGAAAAGTTTCTGCTGGCTAATAAATAAGAGCTGGTGTTTATCATGAGGCCAAATCTCAGAGAGTGGAGGACTTCCACTCAGGATGATGTAAGTCTGAGTTCCTGACTGAGATGGGCTTAAACCCTTTTTGAAAATGAGCATGCAAGTCGGCACTGATGTTGTGTGTGGAGTTGCGGCTGGAACTGTGGATATCCTACACAGGCTGAAAACCTGGATGGCCTCAGCCTGCCAGCCAGAGGGGCACACGGCCTTGTTGTTCATCATGTTCCTGCCAGGTGTGGGACGCACACCCTCAGCAACAGCCAAAATCTGTTGCTGGGTTGCTTATATCGTCACTGACAACCTATACTGATCAGGACACACAGCAATTTGGTCTTTCTCGCTTCAAACAGCCCAGGTAGTCAATGTTGAGCCAGAAGAATTCAGAGCTGTGACTCAGATATCTCATACTCCTTGTTTATTTTGATTGCCCTTTGACACTACTCAGTTTAAGCAGAAAGAGCTTGCATGGGCTGTCCTGGAAATACTACAAAGACATTTTCTTCTCCGTACCAGGGGCATTGCAAGCACAGAAAGAGAAGAAAAAAATGAAGTGACTTCTGACACTGTGAGGTTGCCTAGTGACCGAGATGTACTTCTTAACTTTAGATATAAAATAAGAATCAAAGCAAAAGTTTATTTAAAAATTGAACCCCAAATGTTTTATTTAAATCGGTCAATCAAAACGGGACATCACTCAGAATTTGCAACAAAATGATTGTGGTGTTTTTTCTTCCATGACCAGCTTTAAAAAATACATTCAATCACATAAATCAAATGGACAATAACCCAGCGTCAGGGCTTCATTTGTAGTGAAGGGAGAAAGAAAGATGAGCAAGTTCCAAAATGTGAGAATTGCAAGAGAGACAAATTTTCCCTCCTTTGTTCATCCTATTTTGCACAAGAGCCCCAGATAAATCCCCCTGCTGGGAGGAGGCGCTAACTGGCGGGCAGAGGCCTGTTGGCCTGTGTGGCTATCAGCTCATCCACTTCCAGGACAGGACTCCATGTACAAAGCTGATTTTAAAAGAAAAATGAAAAAAGCAGGTTTCATCAAATTAAATATCATTTTACTTAAGGGAAAAATGTATGTTGCAATATTTTTTCCATTTTGCCGTATAATCAAAGAAAGGTAGCCAGCTTGCAGTTTGTTTGTTTTTGTTTTTGTTTTGTTTTTGGTTTTTCTCCGGTACTGGGAACTGAACTCACGACCTTGCGCTTGCCAGGCAGGAGCTTTTGCCGCTGAGCTAAATCCCCAGCCCCTGCTTGCAGTTGATTTGGTATGCATCTTTTGAAAAAGTTTGGGTTCAGTTCATGAGTGGGGGCATCTTGTTTTTTAAATGAGCCTTTGGGTTTAGCAAATTAGCGCAGATTTCCACTGTTCCAGATCTGTTTTTAAGCATCAAGCTACTGAAGGATTATTATTTTTTGAATTTGTATACCTTCTTAATCCCCTAATCCATCCGGAGAAAATGTCCAGATTGTCAAGCCCACACACGAGAAAACCTCAGCGAAGCAGCAAGAAAAAATATAAAACAATAGACAAATAACCATGGGATATACCGTTCATCTTTTGTTGAGCTTGAAATGTGCCAAGTTGGAAATAGGAGAGAGAGGTTTGTGATATTCCGCGGGAACATATTGTCACTGTTATAACCAGCCCACGTTCACCGGAGCTGCCAATTATTCCCCAGCCACCATTTTTTTCCTTTAGATTGATCTCCTGCTTGAGGCTGTTTCACACCCATGACTCTGAAGCATCCCTAGTGGCATGTTGGCTAATTAAGAGCAAAATCCATCTCTTGATGAAATAATGCTGCCACTGAAAAGAAATTCTACATTTTTTTTTAATTCTTAATCAGGCTGGAAGGAGCGGTATTCTAACACTTGTATTAAGCATAGGAAAAAAGGTCTATAGCTAGCAATTAGCAATGATGAAAAGGACAGCGATTTAAAGCATGTTGCGGTGACATTTTTATCAAATTAAATGAGTTTGCTAGGCCCACCAGCTGCATATGCTTATTGTCATTTACTGTTTGGACAGCAACACATCAGCCACTGAGTATCAGGAGGTGCCGAATTTAATAAGTCATTTTGACACTGGTGTGAAACGAGCAGATCAGCATTCTGAGGAATGTGTTCACACTCTGAACAGACAGGCAGACATTCTAAGCACGCGAGGTGACACCAATCAACAGGAAGAAATGATGAAAGCAGGCTAGGAAGCCGACAGCGGCAGTGGCAGCAGCAGCAGCCGCAGAAACACGCCACTGGGAGAAAAAGGGAAGACACATGCACTCACCACACCTACTGTTTTGGTTTAGCTCAGCAGAGCCTCTGAAGAGGCAGAATTTTCAGAAACATGGGGATATGTATCCATTCTAGACATTTGAAATTTTCATTTATAATTTAAAAACCTACACCATTTCCCTATAACAACCATGGAGAATCAATCTTCAGATTTTATTGTTGTTTTGCCCCCTCATGTTTGAAACATTGGATGGGATTCCAAAGAAGTAACAATAGCAAAAATCCTCTACATACTGGGGACGCAGAAGTTTTCATTTACCCTATCTACCTAATAACATTTGCTCCAAATAGATCATCTAGCTAGGATAAGAGGATCTAGCCTCGCTAGCTTTTGATTTATGGTGGGGTGAGGATATATGTTGCTTCCAAAACTCTTGCTCAGAATATGAGATAAGCCATAGCATCCTGATAATTCCACAAGCTATTTATGTCAGGGGAGAGAGGGGGATCTGATAGCAATGCCTTAGCCATGTACCCCGCAATGTAGTTAAAACATACCAGAGTTGACTAACAATTACCTCTTCAAACATGCAGGTGTAATTTCCAACCTAACAAGAGTGACTAGTAATTAGTGCATGGCTTTAGAAGTTTCTAACGCCATCTAGTGGAAATGGTAAATTTGCTCACTTGCACATCAAAGGAGCTCCTCATATCTGAGATAAGGCATGTCATTATGCTACCTCATATGCACAAAAACTTAACACCTAAGTCTAATCTCAAATATATCCCCCAAAAATTTGCTATAGGGCTTTCACAAGACTAGCGCATGCCTGAGAAAAATAAGGCTTGCCCAGAATACTCTTGAATGCCTGCCACCAGTAACTAGATTAGAACCAACCCACACCACTGCCATGCCCATAAGCCTATTTTCCTCAGCATTCTAGCCCCTTCTTATCTTGAAGATTTAAGAAGCTAGAGATGAACTCACTGATAGATTTTATTACTTTGCAAGCCTGGTGAGTTCAGTAATACCCAAAATACCTTTTGAAAATAAATTTTGCATTGATTTTAATCTTTAAAAAATAGTGGAGGAAAAAGCAAATACATGTTGCTAGTTTAACCTCAGTAACCATTTTCATCAAAATCTTTGTAGGATTTCTTCCAATAGGAACTCTAGAGTGAAATTCTGAGCAAGAAGGAAATACTGGATACTGTATGCTTCCTTCCAGAGTCGCCAAACAGCGCTAGCTACAGAGCCATGACGCACAAATCAAAAGTTGCTCTGCATAGTTGTAAAAAAATAGTTCACCTTTTATTTTGTAGATGCAGATTCATAGGTAAATAGTCCACATCTGTCCCTTTCTTCCCTCCAAAATCCAATCCTCATTAGGAGCACGGTTACAAGAGAACTCCTGTGTGGGGATCCAGAACCCAAGTTCGAGTGCCCAGGAAAGCACAACTCCACTAGTCATTCATCTCACATGCTAGTGTTCTAGTCCATCCAACAAGGAAGTTGGACTTAAAGGCAACTCAAAAGCTCTTTCTTCTCTAAAACTACGGGTTAGAATCTCAGGTTCTTCTCTTTCATTGTAATAATTGTATTCAAAAGTAAGGACTTCATTGCAGTTATTTCAGATAAAAGTAATTTTTACTATATTTGTATTTTTAATTGACACACAGTAATTGTACATATTTACAGGGTGCAGTGTGACATGTCAATACACATGTACAATGTATAAAGATTAGATCAGGTAATTGATTAGTATATCCTTCACTTCATATTATTTGGCATTTCTTTATGTTGGAAACATTCAAAATCCTCTCTATTAGCTATTCTGGGATCTGGGGGATTTTTTGGTACCAGGAATCAAACTCAGGACTTTGCTCTTTCCAGGCAGGCACTGTGCCACTGAGCTATATCCTTGACCCTCAACTAGCTATTTTGAAATAAAAATAATTATTTTACAAAAATTATTAGTATGAGTATTGTAGTAAACCTCCCTGTTTAGACTGTCATTGGTTATAAAAGCAACTTAATGATAAAAAGAGGTGGCTGCAGTTTACATATACTCCAAAGGGTTAAAAATAGAAGTATATCTTTCTTATTTATGGCCGTCTTACCACTACTATGTTGAATAAAATACATGTTATTTTAGCACATTTACAAAATATTTTTCAGTATGAAAGAAATGTACAGCCATGCCACATGTAAAAGCTTTTTAAACTTTTCAAAAAGAAAAGAGAACTCATTGTATTTCTAGTATCTGAAGGTTGCAAACAATTTATTTAGTGCATGGTATATGCCCCTCAATTTTGTCCTCTTGTATAATATGTATAAAATCTGTAGCATATGGCATATGTAAAATCACAGGTCAATGTTCATAATAACATTCATTTTTCTGGTGTTAAAAATACATCTTATTATGGTCAGAAATTGTTTAGATATACAAATTTAAATCACCCAGAATCTCACCACCCAAAGATATCCTCATTTACTATTTTATTTCTTTAAAGTTCTTTTTTATGATAATTTAACAGTTAAGATTATCTTACATATTCTGATTTTAAGTACAATTAGCCCAAGAAGAATCACTCACAAGTTTGAGTTGGAAGACACTATAAAGAGGGTCTTAATCACAGCTTATATCTGCCAATGGGAGTTTATTCATTTCTTATAATTACAAAAAGAAAAACCCGATAAACTCCGGTCATTCAAAATGAGTTCTAAGAAACATAAAATTATTACTCAAATCCCTTGTCAATGCAAGGTTTTTGTATTACTGAATACAAATCTATTTCAGTGGAAGAGTAAAGGAAATACTTTCTTGAGTAACTTTTCAACCTGTGTACAACTTAGCATACAGCAGAATTTTTAGTATTGTCTTCACAAATTAAGGCAGTTCGGGCATTGCAACATCCCTCCTATTAACCTCCAATGCTCTGAAGACAGTCTTGGCTTCTGGGCATGTCACTGTGTCTTAGTTACTTTTCTCTCCTTGCTGAGACAAAATACCTGACACCCAAGGTTAAAGGGGGAAAGGTTTATTTAGCCCACAGTCTGTGGAGGTTTCAGTCCATAATCAGCTGGCTCCAAGGCAGGGTGGCACATGGCAGAGGGCAACAGTTCATGGCAGCAGAAGACAGTAAAAACAATAAGAGCAGAAAGGGCGAAAAGGGTGGAGTAAGCCCCCTTCCCTCCCTTATATTGTACACAGGCTACCACCCCCTAGGGCACGTGCACACTCACACTGCCAGTCCCAGCACTAGACAGTGGCCAATCAAAAACTCTAGATTCAGCTACCTCCCAGAATCCCACCCCATGACCACATGAGGCTTTGAGGGGACATCCAGATACAAACCATAACACGCTACCTAGCGAGAACTCAGGCACCCAACTGGGTTTTTTTGTTTGTTTGTTTTTGGTTTTTTGGTTTGTTTGTTTTCCAGTACCAGGAAGCAAACTCATGACCTTGAGCTTGCCAGGCAGGTGCTGTGCCACTGAGCTAAATCCACAGCCCCTGGTTCTGTTCCACTGTAAACTAATTTTGAACCTGGACACTTAAGAGTCTTTGTTTAGCCTTATAACCCAAAGACAGAGGCAGAGTCTGAGCAGAGATGTTTTCTCATAGACTTAGTCGGGACCTCCGTGACTTCTTTCCAAATTCATTCAAGTCTTTGCCTCAGGAAAGTTTTGCTTCCTGTTGTATCTTTGAGCATAACATATGTGCAGTTTGGAGTGTGGGCTATTCCTCAGCACCAATTGTCATTTTTTTCTCTTACCTTTTCTCTGGCTTCTTCATGCTTTTCCTCATCATTTTAATCTTTGTCTTCTCTCATATCATCTTCTGAGAAACGGTTTATTTCCTTGCACTCTTTCGTGATTGTGTGCTTTATTTCCATTCACATATACTGTTTTTACTTTAATCCTATCATCTTTTATGAGCAGTACAAATGTTAATGCTCTTAATTTTTAAAACATTATTTTCTAAGAATGTTCCTTCCTTACATTTTATTTAAATTTTTTTAGCTGATGCAGAGGAAATATAAAAATTAAAACAAAACTGGTACATATATGTAGCTTACCATATTTCAATATATATGTATTGTATGAAGCTTAAATTAGAGCAAACATCTGTCTTCTCCTTAAATATGTATCATTTCTGTAAAAAAATTCAAAATCCTTTTTTCTAGCTTTGTGAAATGTACAACATGCTGTCACCCACATCATTCCACTGTGCAATAGTACATAAGAGCTTCTTGCTCCTACCTAAGTGTAACTTAGTAGCTGTGGATCAGACTTGCACCATCCCTCTGCAACCCCTACTCTCCTCAGTCTCTAGGGACTATGATAGTACTACTCTCAACTACTTTGAGATCAATATTTTTAGATTCACATATGAGCAAGACCATGTGACACTTATCTTTATATGACTATCTTGTTTCAGGTAACATTATTGTCTCCGATTCCATCTGTGTTACAAATGACAAGATTTCATCCTTTCTATGGCTGAATAGTATTACATTATGGATGGGTACCACAGCATCCAGATGTACTTATTTAAAACTTACATATCTAGTCCATATTTACAGTTTTACTCCAGATAAATACACCATGGATTGTGTTTACTGTATTCCTATACAGATATCCAGATTAAAAATTCCTTGAAAGTATATGCAGCCAACTGAACCAAGGTGAGGACAGAATATCAAATCTAGAAGACAGAACTGTGGTTAGTGATCACAAAAAGAAAGTTGTTTTTTTTGTTGTTGTTTGTTTTTGTGGTACCAGGGATTGATCTTAGGACCTTGTGCTTGCCAGGCAGGTGCTGTGCTGCTGAGCTAAATCCCCAGCCCAAGATTTCTTAAAAATAACAGGGACCATGAAAAACCAACACAATAGCTACTAGATGATGCAACATAAGATTTATGGGAGGCAGTGAGAAAACAGGAGAGAGTGCAAATGATATAAAAAAAAAAAAACTGTTCATAGTGGTAATGGCAGAAAACTTCTCAAGCATGGAAAAGGAATTTGACATTCAAAACATGAGGCATATACAACTCCAACTACTCATGACCAAAATAAATCTATACCAAGGCATATGGTAATCAAGATTCCATAAATTTAGCACAAGAAGAGAATATGAAAAGCTATGGGAGAAATGAAACAAGTCACCTAAAAGGAAAGTTCATCAGAATCACAGCAGACTTCTCAACACAAACCCTTAAGTCAAGAAGAGCTTAGAATGAAGTATTTCAAGTCCTGAAGAAAAACAGCTACCAACCCAGACTGATGTACCCGGCAAAACTATCTTTTTAAATCTAGAGAAAAAAGATACTCCCATGAACAACTGAAGAAATTCATGATCACCAAACCATCACTACAAAAATGTTCTGAAGAATATTTTACAAAGAGGTAAAGAAGACCACAACCCCTAGAACACCAATAGAAAGAAGCCACCAGGCAAGGCAAGCAATTAAACAGAAAGTAAATACAGGGAACCAACAATAGGAAAATAATATAACAAGGACAAGGCAATACACATCAGTTATAACCATCAATGTAAAAGGTCTCAATTTACTAATTAAAAGAAATAGACAGGCAGAATGGATCAAAAAACCAAACCCAACAATATGCTGCATACAAGAAACACATTTAACTCAAAAAAAAATTCATAGACTGAAAGTCAAAGGATTGAAAACACTAATTTATGTGACAGACACCTGGAAAAAAGCAGGGGTAGCTATTCTATTTGTAGACAAAGTGAACTTCCAGCCAAGACTGATCAAGAGAGAAAGAAGGTCACTACATACTTATTAAGGGAAAACTCCAAGAGGAAGAAATAACAATCATAAATATATATGCACCAAATACTAGCATACCCAACTATATAAAACAAATATTAAGGAACTAGAAAAATCAAATAAGCACTAACATAAGTATAATGAGAACCTCAGTACCCCACTGTCACAAACAGACATTAACTAGACAAAAAAATCAATAAAGAAATATAAGAACTTAAACAAACCTCTGAACAAAAAAGAAAAAACTCAGATCCATGCAAATAGGAATGAAAAGGGTGAAATCACAACAGATCCTGCAGAAGTCCAGAAAATCATCAATACCTACTTCAAGAACCTACTATCAATACCTACTTCATTCTAATAAGATGTAAAACACAAAATAAATAAATAAATTCCTAGGTACATGTGAATTACCAAAGTTGAATCAATAAGATACAAAAATTCTAAATAAACCAATATCAGAAAATGAAATTGAAAGTGTGATCAAAAACCTACCAATTGAGTAGAAAAAATAGAAGAAAAAAAACTTACCAACAAAGAAAAGTGTAGGTCCTAATGGATTCACTGCTAAGTTATACAAGAATAAGTGCTTGCCTGGCAAGCCTGAGGTCATGAAGTCAATTTCTTGTACCAAAAAAAAAAAAAAAAAATTAAGTCATAATTTTGTTTCATCAAGACACTCTCCTTACCCTATCAAATTATTTCAAAGCCCATCCCAAATTTATTTCATTTCACTTAAAATACTTTAGTATATGTCTCTAAAAGGACTCTTCTTTAAATACAGCCATGGTACAGTACCATTATTACACTTAAAAGCTTAATAATATTTCTTTAATCTCAAAAATCCAACCTAGGGGCTGGGGATTTAGCTCAGCGGCAAAAGCGCCTGCCTGGCAAGCGCAAGGTCGTGAGTTCGGTTCCCGGTACCGGAGAAAAACAAAAAAAAAAAAAAAAAAAAAAAAAAAAAAAAAAAAAATCCAACCTTTGTTCAAATTTCTAATTGTCTTAATAAAGATCTTATTTCTTTAACAGTTTATATTGTTTTACTAGTGATCTAAATGATGTCCACACCTTCTAATTGATTTTTCTCTTGTTTTTTTGCACTGATAAATTCCCTTCCATCTTTTCCCTTGACATTGGTTAAGGGAACCAAATTTTTTGTTCTATGAGCTTCTGAATGTCCGAAAGGTTTGCTAAAGGATACTTAACTTTTAACAGTCAGCCTTTCAGTGAGACGGGGAGTAGAAAAGCTAAAGTAGGTGTTGATGTGCTGGTTTTCCATGGAGGGTGCTGATGTAATCCACAAGATCATTGTCATGTCTATCACAGGCTGGAGGTTCTCATGCAGTTTATCCTTTCTTATGCCACTTTGCCAGAGTCTAGGCCAAAGGCAGTGCTACCTACACAAGGTGGATCCACCAGAACCAGAATAGAAAACCCACAAACTCACTGCTTGAAAAAATACCTGAGGACAGAGTTTAGTAGAAGTGAGCATGAAATCCCAGATAGGCGAGATCCTGAAAGGGTAACCACAGTTTCTGTGTTCTGCCCAAATCTCTGGCTGACACCTAAACTACTTATATACCAGGCAGAGCCTACCTAAGAACATAAGCCTCAAGTACATATGGCACAGTTTTATGGTTAGGATCTAAATGTCCCTCAGAAGCCTCATAAGTGTGGAGGGTGATTGACTCATAGAGGCGCTATACTTATCAGTGGATTGAGCCATTGATGAACTCAGTAGAGGAATATACCATTAGGAGGTGGGCCCGGTTGAAGGTGAGTCCCTGGGGGCACGAACTAAAAGGGTGCTTTCTTGTCCCACCCCCTACCACCACCACCACTACCACCCCTCTCTGCTTCCTGGCTCCCATGAGCTCAGCACCTTTTCCTCTGCCATCCTGCTTCTCCCTCGAAGCCAGCTGACCACAGACGAAAACCATAACCAAATAAATTTCTCTTCCTTTAATTTGTGGATATCAGGTATTTTGTTCCAGTGTTAGGAAAGAGATCAATACACACAGTATTTAAAAATCTAACATATATGTAACTGGAATTTCAGAAGAAGAGATAATGGGCCATAAATAATCAAGAAATGATTGCTGATATTCCCCCGAAATTTAGTGAAAGACAAAGACTCACAGATTCAAGAAACCCAGTGATCCTTAAGCAGAAGAGATCAGGAGAAAACCATACTAATCATATCAGACTCCAACTGTTGAACACCAAAGATGAGAAAAAAAATTTTGAATCAACATGAAAAAAACACATATACCATACTGCTAAGTGACAACTGGAACTATCCCTGACATCCCATCTGAAACCAGGTGAGAGAGATTGGCAGAGCATCTGAAGTGATGAACTAGAAATCTGCCAGCCAAGAATTCCATAGCCAGTGAACCTACATTTTAATAATAAAAGCAAAATAATGGTGTTTTTAGATGAAAGAAAATAGTTGCCAACATGGAAGTCTATAGTAATAAAACTTTTCCAGAAGATTGAGAGTAAAATAGAGTTATTTTAAGAAAAAAAAAATTAAGACAATTTATTACCAGCAGACCTATACTAAAGGAAATTCTAAAAGGAGTTCTTCTGGCAGAAGAAAAGGATCCCAAGTACAGCTCAGAGATATAAAATAAGGAAGAGCCACAGAAAAGGTAAACATGTGCATAACATAAATGAATATATAATACAAAAATAATAATATTCATGCAATGGGAGTTAAATATACACCAAATAAATGTAAATGACATTAATAACACAAAAATGGGCAAAACTAAGTGAAATTAAAGTATTCTAAGGTCCCTAAATTACTTAGGGAAGGGTAAAAGTACTATTTATATGTAGTTTATTTAATCTGTACTACTCAGACTGTCATGTAAGACTTGTCTCATTGGCTGTCACCTCTCTGGTAGTTCCATCAGCTAAGGAGACCCACCTTGCTCAAGGATACACCCCTTCCTAAGCAACTTGCAGCCAGTATGTACTGAGTGTATGGATATAAAAATCTTGCCCCTTGCCCAAGCTCAAGAGAACTCTGAAGGGCAATCCTAGCTCCCACGGTCCACAGGAGAGCTTTTCAGGGCTTTGTTGTGATTGCATCACACCAGCTTCACCCTACACACAACCCATTTCCTTTCCTTCCTGCCCACTGGTATTGACCCAAGCATATTCTCCAGTAAATGTCCCAAATTTTAAGCTATGTCTCAGACTCAGATTTCTGGGAACCTCCACCTGAAATATTATATTGGACTTTGATAAGCCTGGTCTGTTTAAATTATAGGATTGCCTCTATGAGAGCAGTAAAGCAAAGTATACAATTGTATACAATTAGTAAACAAAAAATAGGCAAAATTGGATAATAAAAATTAGTTCATCCAAAAGAAATCAAGAGGAAGGAGAGGAGAGGTCAAAGGGAAGGTAGGGGAATGGAAAAAAAAGAATCAAATTATATCATGTACAGGTACAAATTATCTATGATGACTCTGAACATTGTTTGTATTTAAAATTTACCAATAAAATCTGATTTAAAAGGGAAATCAAGAAATACAAGACAGCTGGGCATGGTGATGTGTGCCTGTAATCACAGCACTCAGGAGGCTAAGGCAGGAGGATCGTTGTAAGTTCGAGACCAGCCTGGACTACAAAGTGAGCTCAAGGCCAGCCTGGACTGCATAGTGAGGACTTGTCTGAAAAAAGACCAAAAAGAAAGAAAGAAAGAAAGAAAGAAAGAAAGAAAGAAAGAAAGAAAGAAAGAAAGAAAGAAAGAAAGAAAAAAGGAAGGAAGGAAGGAAGGAAGAAAAGAAAAAAAAGAAGTACAAGACAAAAAGGAGCATAGAATAGGTAGGACAAATAGAAAAGAAATAAACTGACCAGACAACTATTAAACTCATGAAAAGATACTCAGCCATTATTTAGGATGATACAAATTAAAACAATACTATTGTTCATTCATCATATTTGGAAAAGTTTAAAGAATGGTTCCATCCAGTACTGGCAATAATTCCAGGTTACCGCTCTTTCATATGTTGCTAATAATAATGTGAATTTTCACCATCATTTGCAAAGAAAGCCTAGTAACATATATTTAAGTTACATATTCATTGACCCTCTGTGGCACAAACTGATTAGCTATTCCCAGAATGTGTTTTCTCTTCTTCTAAGTTATACTTTTAGGCTCCTTTGCAAGTGACTGAGTCCTACCTCAGGTGTGACACTGGAGTCATTTGTAGATAGTAACAAAGCCTTGGCAAGCTGGATATCTGAATTACTAAATGGAGCACAGTCCCCTGAGAACTTGGAACTAATTCAGACTGTTTCACATTTACTGTGTTTGAAATCATATATATATATATATATATATATATATATATATATATATATGGCCTATTTGTTATGACAGCCTTCAAAGGAATCATTTTGGAAATAAAAATAATAAAACATAAGACTTCAGGAGGCTGAGGTAGGAAGGTAGTCGTGAGTTCAAGGCCAGCCTGGGCTACAGAGTGAGCTCAAGGCCAGCCTGAACTGCATAGTGAGACCCTGTAGCAAAAAGAGAAAATAACAATAATAATAATAATACACAACACTGTGTGTAAGGAAACATAACTGGAAAAACTGGAAACAACCTAGACATCCACTTGTAAGGAAAGAGTTGAATAAATTTAATGCATGTATATTAAGAAACATTATGTAGCCAGGTATAGTGATGCACATCTGTAATCCCAGCACTCAGGAGGTTAAGGTAGGAGGATTGTAAGTTTGAGACCAACCTGGGGCTTCTTAAACTTTAACGTTCTTACAAATCCCTGAATGTCTCACGAGAAGACAGGAGGCATTCAGTAGGTATCAGGCAGCACTTGCAATTCTGCATCTCTAATAATTTCCTAGGTGCCCTGCTGCTCCTCAGACCACACTTTGCATGGCCCAGGCACTCTGAGGAGGGACATCTATCTATTGTCTCTGGGACCAAGAGCATCATGATGGAGGTGGAGGTAATTAAGCTGCCCTAGGCAAAACAAGAGCAAATGGGCTGCTAAGACACTCTGAAGAAGGCTCTGAGCTGTAAACCACGTGTATGTCCACGTCCCTTCCATGACCCAGGAACTTGCTGTGAAATCTTCTTAAAAGTTACCTCCCTGGGGCTGGGGATTTAGCTCAGCGGCAAAAGCGCCTGCCTGGCAAGCACAAGGTCGTGAGTTCGGTTCCTGGTACCGGAGAAAAACCAAAAAAAAAAAAAAGTTACCTCCCCACCAGCCATGATGGCACACACCTGTGATCTCAGCCCTTTGGGAGGCTGAGGCAGAAGGATCCCAAGTTCAAACCTAGCCTGTCTCAAAATTTTAAAAAATAAATAAATAAAAACATTGGGGATGTAGCTCAGAAGGCTTTGGGCTCAATTCCCAATCTCTGCTGGACAGTGAGAACTTACAGGAGACTGTTTCAAGAAGGACGGATCGCGTGCGTGACATGAAGTAGTCAATATTCAAAGCCAGTCTGTTCCCCCCGAGGTCAGTGTAATGATTGCAAAGAACCTGCCAGCAGCAGCCAGCTCTGTCCAGGTGTTTCATGATAAGCAGAAGCCAAGGAGGTGGGGAGGGGGCGGGTGGAAGCCCTGTTTCTGGCATGGAAATTAAGTAACAAAAGAGCCAAGTTCAAGACATATGCAGTAAAAGGTTTATTTTCCCATCATCTGGAGGCCAAGCACTTTCAGTTTTGGTTGATTCCCAGTCTGATGACACCATCCAGGACCCAGGTTCTTCCCATCACTTCACTCTGCTGTCCAGGCCATGTTGGCTTCATCCTCAGTCCTGCACTTCCTGACTTGCACTTCTTCCCTTTGGAAGTTTCTTCCACATTATAAATGTCTTAGAGACCATGTACCACCCCTTTCACACCCTCTTGCCGCAGATGTGGGTTCAGGAGCCTGGGTACTGCTGCACACGTTTTGCTTCCCAGTACAGCCCCCTCCCAATTTTAGCATGGGTCCAGCCTATTGGTCTCTGTCCAGGAAAAAACACAGCCAAAGGTCCCATCTAGACAGAGCTTTCAAGCCTCAAATCTCCGGCCTTTTCCTCACTGGCCTGGGTTCTGGCCACGCTTCTCTGCCTCAGCAGTAACAAATGAAGCAAAATCTTGGATGGGTTCTGGTTTTCACTGCTAGCTAAGCTGTCACCCGTGAGATGGCAGTGAACTTTTAGATTAGAGGCAATTCCTTGAAGATGTCAGGGTGTAGTGTTCCATCTTAATGAGACTGCCACTTTACAGCCACATTTTAGGATGGCTTAAATTTGGGGTTCAGACATATCTAGCATAGCCAACACTTCAAAGACCCCAAATTGGTGGACTGTCAGTCAACTCAGAATTTGGCTGCAACGTAGAGAGCTTCCTCTGGCAAAGCTATATTTTCTTCCACATCTACCTGCATACTGGTCACCTCTGGGCTGAACTCAACTCTCTCATAGGACTTTGCTTTTAAAAGCAATGAGAGGCAGCACTTCTTTTTTTACCATTTCCACAAACGTGTGATTGTCCTACAAGATGCAATTTGACCAAGTATCTTGCCAGCACTATCTTTTTAGACTACCGTATCTGTGTCCTTGCAACCTACTATCCACCTGAGCTCATGGTTAGCACTTCAAGACAAATTCTGAACTGGCTAGGATTAGGTTCAATTCTAAGTATCAGGCAGCCCAGAGGGATCAGTGGGTTTTGTGTATGAGGCACCAAGGACCTGAGCTGCCCCCCGTTATTGCTCGACCTTCTCAACATTCCATGTCCACCTCTGAGACCAAGATGACTTTTGCAAGACAGCCAACCTTGTTCCACCTTGTAGGAAAGAGGGGTGAGGAAAAGAGCCTTCCCTGGCTCTCCCTGGAAGGAAGGGGAAGTTGTCCACACCACTGCTACCCAGTATGCCCTTGATTGCATTCAGTTACATGGCCCTGGCCAGCTGCTAGGGAAACAGAAATGTAATCTTTATGCTAGGAAGCAATGCTTGGGGCTAAACATCACTCTATCATTGTACGGAAAAAAATGAAACCAATGTTGGAGAGGCAAACTAGTTAGGTAGTGCTTCCCTCACCTCAAACCTGCTGGATAGAGTTTCAAGGAGACCAATCAGACCTTTTTCAGTGTCCCCTAAAGGCTGTAGGGTGCCACAGGCTGATGACAGGATGCTGAATGATCAAGCCCAGGAAGCACATGTGGTCCCCAGATCTGCCAGAAGAGAGAAGAGAAGATGGGCCCAGTGGCTGACAGAACACCAGCCTGCCACCATCCTAAGGGGACTTTGCCCAAGATAGCCTTGTGGAGAGCCTGTGGGATACTAGCAGAGTCTCTCTGTGCAAGTCAGATCACCAAAAACTCAAGGACTCTGCAGAGAACACTTCCCAGAGAGGGAAGGCAGGCTCTGAAAATACACAAATGCTCACCTCTGTCCCCAAAAGGAATCAGCTTCAAATACCTGCCATAGTAAATTACTCCAGCCACTTTGGAAAACAGTATGGAGGTCACTCGAAAACATTAACTACAGAATCCGTGTGTTGAGGATTATTGCTGTACTCCTGTGTGCCCTGCAGTATTATTCACAATAGGCAAGATATGGAAGCAACCTAAATGTCCATCAGCAGGTAAAGAGCTAAAGAAAACACCATGCAGCCTCCACTATACAGGAGAGGAAATTCTGTCCCTCTTGACAACATATTATTTACATTAAGTGAAATAAACCAGGGCCAGAAAGATTCATATGGTATGATCTCAGTTATGCAAAATCTACATTATAGAAACAGAGAATAAAAACGTGGTTACCTGAGACTTGCAGGGGTTGGTGATTGGAAGGTGCAAAGTCTCAGGCTGGAGGAACAAGTGTTAGTGATGGATTGTATTGGATGGGGCCATGGTTAATAAGAACGTACTGTGTGTGTGTGTGTGTGTGTGTGTGTGTATGTGTGTGTGCGTGCGCATGTGTTACAAAAGTACTAAAAGAATAGATTTCTAACCTTTCAGCACCAAAAAATGAGTTGATCTGCTGGGTATTTAATTAGTTTCATTGAATCTATAATGTATACAGAGATCAATTCAATTGGTTACTCATGTATAGCTCTATTTTCTTTAGAAACCATTTGAAGATACCAAAGGATAGTACAACAACCATTGATATAACCTACCACTTTTGTCTGTAACTCACTATTATTTGTCTATTTGTTTTCCTGAGAAACTATCTTGTAGATAACAATATGTAAAACAACAACCATTGATAATTTCCTACCACTTTGTCTGTAATTTGATAAGCACCCCTATTACTATGTTATCCTTCTTTTACTCTCTAAAATAAAAATTTAAAAAAATAAAAAATGTATACAGAGATCAAATTACCACGGTACCCCATAAGTATACATAAGTACATATCAATTAAAAAAATTTTTTACAAATCTGCTACAGCCATGACAGATGGCATCGGTGCCAACACCACTGGGCCCTTCTAGCCATTGCCTGTACTCCTTCCCCGCCACCAGCCTCACTTCAAAGCAGTCTGAGGAGAAAACACGTACAAGGAGGATGAGAAGCGCGGGCTTGCCCTGCCTTCTCCTCCAACTAGAATTGCAGGCCAGAGAAAGAGGAGAAGCTGTAATTTTAAACAGAACATAAAGTTTTCATTATTTATCTGGAACGGCATATTTTATTTCTAGACTCCTCAACCTTGGTTGCCCACTGGGATCACCTGGGGAGCTTTTAAAATTACTGATATCTGGTCTTCATCCCCAAAGATTCTCATTTTGTTGGTCCATGGGGCAGCCAGGGCGTCAATATTTTTAAAAGCTGTCCAGGAGAAACTGATGGGCAGCCTGGTTTGCAATCCGTGATAGTAACATTGAATTAAGAACATTTTTGCTAACGAAAGTTCATGGAGTGACTAGAAATAGGAACTTCCCTTAGACCTCACCCAGGGAATGGAGCTCTAGCCCCGTAGCCCAAGCTTGGAAGGAAAGGATGACAATATTTTATAACTGCACCCTGTAGGAGCTTTCACTTTTAGTCTAACAGTTATATAATCCTACCTCCTCCAAGGAGATTAGAATCCTCTTCAGGCCAAGGGCCATGACTTATGAGTCTTTGGGGACTCCACACTCGCCTGCATGTGCTAGACCCATGACAAGAGCTTAATATATATTTATTGTCCTGTTGTTAACCTCTGACCTTAATACTGGGATAAATTGAAGTGTCCTTCCTGATGCACAGAGCAAACTAAAGTCACTCCAAGACAGCCTTGAACTATATCTTGGAATCAATGAAGAAGATAAAAAGTTCATAAGGTATAGTAATTATGAAGTGGCTGGAAATTTGATGAACATATGGCCAAATTCTACAGTCCAAGGTGTGATTTCCAGGCTGAAATTGTTCCACATGCGAGCAAACGTTTACCTCACCTAAGGGATGTCTGCAGAAGGCTAAAATAGCCAACATTTCTGTGTAGGCCCAAAGAACAGGCTTTGGCATCTGTGAAAACCTAAAGTCCACTGAGCTCAGAGGGGCTGGTACAGTTGGGCAGGTGAGAATACAACTGACAGTCACTCCCTGATCCCTACCTCTCTTAATAAGACCCTGAGAACAGCCTTACTATTCACACAGCACCACCATGGCCAGCAGCATCGGTCATGGGCATCCCACTCCATTAATGAAAGCAGGGCATAAGGCCAGCGGGTGGGAAAAGCCAAGATCATGCAAAGCTATCTGCTAACATCCATGAGCCGCTCTAGTCGGACATGTCACGTCTCAAAGTAAAGCCTGTACAGCACAGGAGTTCACAGAATAGCCCTCTCCAAAGGCTCTGGATTCCCCTGGGCCTGCACTTACTTTAACTCCATCAAACAGACAAGGGCTGTTTGCCAAATGTGTCCAGTGCCAAGACTTGACACTTGAGAAGTGGTCCTTTCCTATGAATGGATCATGGAGCTCTGTATCAAAAGAGAACCCGTCTCATAACCTAGGAGGGAAAAACAAATATAATCTCAAGCCCATTCTAGTATCAAAACCAGCTGTCTCTGTCACCAGGTTCTGTCTAGGGTCTGATTCAAGGAGATTTTTAAACTAAAAATAAATTGCACTCTACCACGAACTCAAGCTCAGACGGACACCAACTCCAGCTCCAGTTGGTGAACACAGCCTTCCAGTCACAGTCTTCTGGGCCCTTCCAGGAGAGGGCTACCCCCACCTAAAAGGCAGGTTCAACCAGGATGAGGCCCCTGATTCAGTCAGAGAAAAAAAGCTTGACCCTGTTACCCCACCACCACCAATACTGTGACATCCTCGGAAAGGGACTACCTTCCAGAGGAATCAATAAAAAGATTCCTGATGCTTGCAATGCTGTAGCAAAGCCCACATTTTACCCTGTAGTAGCATGAACTGTGCCTCCAATCCGGGGCAGTTCTAGCAGCATCAAGGCACAAGCCCCAATCTTTGCTTTTAATCAGGTATTAAACCCTGGAACATTAGACAAGTGAAGCATTTGATGATGATGGTAATGAGTGGCCCATTAAAGGTAATTTTTTTAAGTTAATGAGCTCTCCCCAAAGAACAGCCACATACTGTACTGGAAAAATGTCTGTAGGACGCACTGCACTTTCTAGCTATTTATTTAACTTTATGTGGATGCCATAAAACTTCTTTATTTGCTTTCAGTTAGCCCATAGGTTTTGACAAGATAAATTTTTATTTAGGTCTTTGCCCAGCTACAATCAGAAACAAGAGACTCACTTCCAAAGCGGGGCTGATAGATGGATTAATCAAAGCACTCCCCACCCTGTCTTCCTTCCAGCAACCGCAGGGACCAACAGACAGAGTTTTTCCTTAATTAAAGAAACTCAGCAACAAGCTGATTTATCGATGATGAATCTTGCAGACCTTTTCATTGTGTGGTCACTGCTGGCCACTGTTTGAAATTTACCAACATAAATAAAGCCTCTCCATGACTAAACAAAGTTAAAGTAGCAATAAATTGAGCCTGCCATGTACTCTGGGCTAGATCTGAAGCCAACATAAATACCAGAATGCCTTGGCTGTGACTCGCCTGACACAATGACATCATACACTCCCAGAAAGAACAGCCGAGCCCAAGCCAAAGCCTCAAACCGAACACAATTCCCCTAAATGAATCAAATTGCAATGGTCTAGACTCGGCTGCAGTAAGTGTTCAACTTCTGGCTTCCTTGCCCTCCACTGTCAAGCGAGCACATTAAAATATAATCTATACACTGATCTAAATTTCACTTTTTCTGCATGATTAAATTTTGGCAGGAGTAAATCTCTGTTATTCTCACTCCCCGGGAATGTTTGGAAAGTGAGTAAAAACTCGAGATTTATCAGCTTAAGGTCCAGCCGCTGCAAGGTGATCCCATGGCCTATTTGGTGCTACTCTCTGCAGGAGACAGCCCCGCGGCTGCTGGGGACACGGTGTTAATACTTGGGGCAGGGGCTGGGGATTTAGCTCAGCGGCACAGGGCCTGCCTGGCAAGCACGAGGTCGTGAGTTCGATTCCCGGTACCAGGGGGGAAAAAAAAATAATAATACGTGGGGCAAACTCTGCTCGCTTGAAAAAGGCTCAACTCTGTCTTTCGCAGAGGGACTTGCTTTGCCCACATCTAACAACGGGCTATGGCAAATGCCTTGACGAAATAAAGAAGCCTTAAAGAGGGTGGATTCCCCAGCCCCCAGCCCTGTTACTGCTGTACTAAGAGAAAGGGAGAGAAACCTTTCCAAACGCACGTACAAGGCAGCAAATTAAAAATGGAGAAAATATAATAACTAATTGGTGAAATCATAAAAGCTGCCATAAAAGACATTTCCCTTAAACTACTTTACACAGGGTTGTATAATTTTATGTCACCTTTTATTTATGTTGCTGTAAAGACAGCTGTTCTAGGAGATGAAGAGCATGGGAAGAGAGAAATTGAACATTTTTTTTTTTAAGAAGAGAGGAGGTTCGTCTATAAGGCGATATAGAAAAGTGTGAGGGAGAATCAATCTATTTACCCCTGAACACTTCTGAGCCAAAATTTTTGCAGTGAACATCATTCGTCCACTCTCCTGTCTGCCCCCAAGGCCTTAGTTACGTAACATTGATAAAGTAAGTTATATACTGTCTCACAAAACTACAGCACAAGTTAAATAGATAGATCCATGCTGTGAACACCAATCTTGTAAAACCTGGTTTTTATTGTGAAAAGTACGTAAAAGAGCATGATTTGAGCTGATAAGGTGGTCCGCACATAAGTGAACCCCATTTTAACAAGATATCAATGAATTTGCAAAGCTCTGTGGGATACGACAGTACCATAGTCAAGGATTTTTGAAAGACACTATGCATTGTCACCAGATTAAAGAAGCTCTTTCCTCTCCCCACCACCGATCTGTATGTGATGGTTCAGAGAATGTTGGGAAAAAGGGAATAAGTTGCAATGTAGAAAACTTGGGATAAGATATAAACAAAAGAAATTTTAAATTGCATACGTCCAGGAGGGGCAGGAGGTGGTGGGGTTTGGGGGTTGCTGATGTGCTGTTTTCTAGTTCTGGGTGACAGTTGCTACAGTGCATTAAATTTGTTAAAATTCACTATACAATTATGATGTACACTCTTTTCCCTACATTATTATACTTTAATAAAATGTCTAAGAAAAAGTATGCTCAAATAAGTATCCTAAAATAGATGCAGAGTAGGTACATGCATACAAAAACACAGAGGCATGGTGCCATATCCCCAGCAAAAACAGCTCACCCTTCCAAAAGGAGAGTCCTCTGAACTCTGGCTAACTTTCAAAGCAAGACGAGGTTGTTTTTAGAAACAATTTGCCGTCTATTAACAATGAAATCCAATTCGGCCTCGAATATTAGCAAGTGAAACATATATACAACTTCGAGGGACTGCTGAAGTATCAAACAGATAGGGCATTATTTAGGTAGGCTCCACAGTCAAGGCCACTCTACACCATCACCGACCAGACTAAACAAACCTGACCCACGGGGTGACCCTCCCAGAATCCCGAAAGATCAGAAACTCCAAAAAAGCAGCTCTGACCAGACTTCGCTGGCTGGTAACGGCACTCAAACGACCCTCCATCCCTGTCACACAGCCAAAGGTTGGAGTTGTATATGAGAGCAATTTCCTCAAGAATTCAGAGGAAAATGTGATACTTTGCCTTTTATGTGTGGGGTTCACAACAGCAAGTGTATTTACTGGCTGGAGACCCCAGAATCCCCTGGCGAATGCCCCATCAAATCATTCTCCCTACCCCTTGGTGGAGGCAGGGATGGCAGACACAGGAGGAAGGAGGCCACGCCGGCGGCACAGGACAGGCCTCCCTTGCAGGCCAGTTTAAGAGCTGAAATCACGTCTGGGAAAACTTCATGGAGACTCAGTCTCTCTTCAGGGAAAGCAGGCTTTCACACACGCTCTCCGCGTCTCCCCTCTCTGTCCACGCCCACCGGTCTTGCCGAGGGTTGGGGTTGCTCTGGGCACTGAAGCCCAGCTGCACCTGTAATTCAATCTCCCTCACCCAGAGCTGTTGGCAGTGGGCACCCGGAGCGCAGCTTCTCCGAGAGCCTGTATCCACACGCTCCCATCACGAACAGCCGCCCCACACAGGATGACTCAGACCTGTCCTGTGGGAAGCAAGCTGCTCCAAACAGCTCTTAACAAGAAGTTGGCTGGGAAAGGGAATATGGTTGCTGATGGGGGGGAAGGGCAGGGAAACCAAGGCAAGAGAAGTCAAGGAAAATACAGAGAGAAGAGAAGCTGCCACCATATGCGCTGATAAGGACAGTAAGCTTTGTGGACGACTTCACATTCAAGGATCACATCGTGATTCATAACCTTTTGCTCTCCTTACTTTTTTTTTCTTATCTAACAGAAGGAATTAAATCCTCATTCCAGGATGGACACTTCTATGTAGAAACCTGCAGGCCCTTGAGGAAAGGTGTGCACTCCTCAGTCCAGACTTCAGAACTTCTCTGACCCATCCACATGCTGGTCCCTCTCAGGACCACGGGCGCCATGTCCCAGGCCCACAGTCCTCTTCAACACCAAAATGTACGTGTGGATCATAAAATTCCCTTACTGGCGATTCAAAAGCCACCCATAACCTCCTTATAAAATTCTTGTGACTCCTATTTCTGAACACAGAATTCAGTTTTTGTTGTGGTTTAGATCTAGTTTGTCCCCCAAAGCATTGTAGGCCGAAGTATGGTGGTCCCCAGGGGTGGCAGTGTTGAGATGGCAGATCTTTAAAAGGCAGGGCCTGTTGGGAGGGAATTCGTTCAGGGAGGCACCAGCCTAGGAAGGATTAACGCTGGCTTATCAGTTCCCATGACTGATAAACCCCATGCGTTTATCACATGGTTTATCACTTCCCATGTCCATGGGTCATTATAATACAAGGCTGCCCTGAGCTCAGCCCCTTTGGGCTTCCCTTTCCTTTTCTCCATGGCCTGACACAGCCAGAGGCCCCTGACCAGAAAGCTACCATCATGCTGTTTAGATCCTCTAGGCCCCCAAATTATGAGCCAAATAAGCCTCTTTATTCTATCATTTACCCAGCCTCAGGTACTTTGTTACAGCAACACAAAGCAGACTAAGAAAGCTTTGATTCATTGTCTTTTTCAGGTGACAACTGGTCCTGGTAAGTTCAAATAGCACATTCCTTTCAGTGTGTATGTAGCACACCACATTCCTATCATTCCATGCAAGGGGCCCTTATTTTCAGGGGGACCATGAGTTTTTGTCTTACAAGGATATGGCAAGTGTGTAGTTTTGCATTGAAAAGCATGTGCGCTTTAACTTTTTCTTCCTTAAAACAATAATCCTACTTTTGACAGATTAAACACGGTTTCCAGGGAAAGTATATACACCGCCCAGCAACAGAGAGACAGCAGCCCACAGAGCCTCTGCAGAAACAACGGCCTCCTCCCGGCCCTGGCAAGAGGGGTGGGGGGCGCGTGTTTGATGCAGCATTAAATAATAAATTAAATAAATAAATGAGTATTTCATTAAATAGTCTAGGCCCATAGATAATCCAGGCCTTCTGCTGGGAGGAGCCACCTGAGAGAGTCCTTTACCTTCCAAAAGGGGGAGGAAATTACTTCTCCCTAAGCACAAAGAGGCTTGAGTGGTCACCTGCTCTGATTTCTGTACGTGTTCCACCAGAAAGTAGACAGGGACACCCAACAGTGCGAGGCCCAGGAGCCGCTGGACCTGCAACAGCAGCAGGAGAGTCTCCCCTTTCATCTCCAGGAGAGCCACTTCCCGTGGCTCCTCGCAGGCCTTCCCCCTCAGCTCTGCCTCCAGTCAAGGGGCCTTTATTTCACTGCCCCTCTCCTCCTCTTCCCTTTTATCCCCTCTGGGGGAATTCCGTTATGCATATTGCATGAAATAGGGACCACAGGCCGGGCCTCTACAAGCTGCTAGTTGAAAACCTTGTCAGAAGTGGGAGGAAGAGGGGGCTGGGGATTTAGCTCAGTGGCAAAGTGCCTGCCTGGCAAGCGCAAGGTCGTGAGTTCGGTTCCCAGTACCGGAGAAAAACCAAAAAAAAAAAAAAAAAAGAAGTGGGAGGAAGAGGCCGAGGGGGAAAAACAACTGCCTTGGCCAAGACCTGGCTCTCCCTGAAGGGCTGCCCCGCACTACCCAGCCACATAGGAGTCCTTCCTCCCACACTCAGGGGCTGCAAGGATGAAAGGAATGGGCCTCAAGACCCCTATCCAACTCTGGCTTTCGTGCTCTAGAGCGTCAGGTGCCTGCTGCGTCTGGAGGCAGGCTGGCTGGGTCAAGGCCGGGGCTGGCCTCGCTTCCTTCGGCTCTGTGCTCCTGGGAAAGTGGCCGAACCCCTCTGAGTCTGGATCTCCTACTGAAAATGAGGATAAGAACAGTACCTAGCTCAGAGGGTGACTGTGAGGACTGCATATTTCATATACTCCCTGATACAGTATTAATTAACTTGAGGATTTTTCTCTTACTTATACCAATGTGAATGCCCCCCTGACCAGAAAGGAGGGATAAAGGAAGGCGGGCAAAAGGCTGCCGTTCCACCACCATTTTGTAAGTAAATCTGGTACCAGATCTAAGGGTGTTGAAACAAAAAAGAGACAAGAACGCTTGCGTGTGCCGTGGTGGGGGGAGGAAGGTGGGAGGAACTCAGGGGAGGGCGCAGTGCGGTGGGGGGCGAATGGTTCTCTATCACCCATAGCAGGCACATTCTAGGTCGGCTTGTGAGATGTCCGAACAACGGTGTTGGGCAGTTACGATCGCTGCCATTTCCCACTAAGAATGGGGGACTCTGAGCTAAGCTCCCACGACAAGAGAACTAAATGTGGCATGGAGGGTTTCCCTCGATTCCCAAGACTCCAAGCCTCCCGCCTCCTCCCGCACGCTTTGCACTGGGGTTCCTTCCTGCCTTGGTAGAGGGGCAAGAAATCTTCAGGCAGTGGCTATTCCTCCAGTTCTCAGGAACTGCACATCTTTCTCACGCCCTGCTTACAGAGGCTCCGACGAAGTAGTGGTGTCTTTGGTGTACACGGCCATGCTTAGAGCAGTTTCCAGCCCACACTTTGATGTCCAGGGTGGGAAGCACGTGGCTCAAGCCCAGAGCGGCCACATTGTAACACCTCCCAGACAAGGGCTCTGGCTGACATGGCACCATCCAGGTTGAGAATATAAAAAGCAGGCACAGGAAAACAACCTGATTCCAGAGGTGGTGCCTTATCAGAGAACCTCCAAAATCACTAGCAATTACGTTGTATGAAACGCCTGCATTAGGAAAACTGCGATGACTTGGTGTCTACTGATGAGGATAATGACTAATATATTCTGTCAACAGACATGACAGCTGTCTGTACAGATTTGGAAGCATATATTTTTAGATGCTCTTACTGTACCTCCAACTATTTTAACTACTAAATTTTGTTGACAACATGCAATCCAGTAACAAGGAGGCTTAGGGGGAAAGGTTAAAATTCCCATCTCCAGCTGTTTCTCTTCCTTACATCATTTTTGTCTCATTATTACTCACTGGGACCCATAAATCTGCCACTCAGATCCCAGACTAAGTGATGTGCTACAGGGAAATTGCTGGTGTCACTAGGAAACAAAACAGAATTGAACGCTGGGTTCACAGCGTTCGGCGCTCAAACGCACCACGCATGATGCCCTGCCAAATGCTCGCTCCGACACTCGCACGCTGACCACTGAGCAGGCACTTGGCTCTCTGGCCAGTGTGTGACAGCTGCCATCTGAAAGAGGACGTGCACTTCATTTCCTCTGCCCAGCTTCCCAGCTTCCTAATTGGGGGCTGGGAAGGGAAGGGAGGTGGAGAGATTTGCAAGACGGGCTCTAATTTTAAGACACAAGCCATCCCATTAAATCTTAACAGATGTTTCTCAAGTTTAGAAGATTAAGAAAGATTTCGGCATCAAAAATCAAAGAAAATACTCCATGACCTTAAAAAAGGATAAAACACAAAGCTCTAACAAACCCAAAGTCCACTTTGACAGCTGTCTCTGACGGAATTGAGAAGGTGCTATTGATGTTCGGATTAGACCATGCCTCTGTGATCAAGTGCTCAAACATGGGATAAAAGACGAATATATTCTTTAATCCTACCCACTAATTTTGTCTAGGCCCTGAAAAGCAACGAGTACGGAGCAAATGTTGAAAGTGGCTTTGCTTCTGTTTATTGACAAAGCTATTTTTATTTCATTAATTTGCCACGTATCTTATCAGCATTTAAACTAACATGAGGAAAATCCATGCAAGGTACTGACCGCGCACAGATAGATGGATGCAACTTCAGGGCCACTGAAGGTAAAATCGATAGATGGTGATTCTAAAAAGCAAGGAAGATGTTACAGGAAAAATGTAATGGAGAAATTGGGTTCTGATTTATGCTTTTTTTTTTACCCAAACTAAAATAACACTGGGAATTCCAGTTTTCAGCTCTGTGAGTTTTTAAAGAAAAGAAAAAAAAAGCTTTTTTTTTTTTCCTTAAAAAGGAAAGGGTGAAGAGGCAATTAAGTCGTTAATTACTCTCTTTGTCTAGGGATGTCCAACCCATCAAACTTGGCCTCTTCTGTCTTCATCAAAGGTGGAGCTCACTCTACTCTGCAATAAGTACCTCTTAATAAGACAGTCTCATGTCTCAAAAGCAGCTCTGCAAGGAATTTAGATGAAGATAAATTAAAATAACACTCGGCAGCAGACCCAGGAGTTTGACAGTCACACAGCGCCCACTATCACCCAAGGTAGTCAAATGAGCAGAGAGAGGGTACAGAGACACCATGGAGAAACAGGGTCAATCTTGGGCTCGAGCAACCAGGGACACTGTGACCAAGGAGATGTCTTAGATCAGTTTAGAGACCTCTCATTGCGTGAGAATAACCTGAGGAGGTCGTTGCCTCCAGTCTCTCTAGTGTATCTTCCGCTCCACAAAGACCCCCCTCACCTGGAAGTCTAGCTATGCCTTCCAGGCAGTTGACTGGTAGAGATTCCTCTGAAAAGACCCCCCCACACCAACGTCTGTGTGCCTAGTATTCCTTTAGGGAGCTGAAGGAGCTTCCTTGTGGGCAGGGAAAGTCTTTTTCAAAAGTAACTAATGTGGTGCTGTTTGTTTTCTCATCTCAGATTTCCTGTTGCTCATCAAGTTGGAAGCTTTGATTCACAAGACCTCAGACGCTCTCCCCAGGGGCAAGGCGAAAAGGCCACAGCACACAAGGCAGATGCACAAACGAGCATGTGAGGAGTTAGCAGGAATATACACAGTAAAGCCAGTGGGAGATTGCACTATGCCTACAAACCTCCTTTCCATGCTGCCTTCCAAAGATCCACCCAGGTTACACTCTAAGAAGCTCAATGTGGAGACTCAACAGAGAATTTATTGGCTTCATCCTCTGGTACTCTCCCTCCACAATACTGGAATTACATAAGAACTAGTGTAATAACAACAGCTTTATTTTTGTGTGTTGCTATGGAATTTTGAAAACAAAACAAAGAAAGCCACTGATCAGTAATTGTGACAAAACTTCTTAGCCACCGCATTGAGAATAGGGCCTAATTATTCTATAAACACACTTTGATTTGTTTACTTCAATGTCAAATTAACTTCAGCTATGTAACAGCAGACACTGATTTGATATGGTGCACAAAGCTGCAGACTGTTCCTTATACCTTACGTAAATCTCTGTTTTTAAAATAGATTCATTTGTAAAAACATCTCTGCAGTGTATGCCACATATAAGATTAGGAACCACATATGCGTTTTATTTAGAAGAAAATGTTTCCTAAGTGGGGTGTGTGCGTGTTGTAATTCCATGTTTGGCTTGCTCTAACTTACCCCTTTACATAATAGAGAAAAGGAACTTGTATTTTAGAAATATTACCCACTTGTGCCTACAGAGATCAAGACATAATGCAATTCTAGGAAAATTAAGAGCTACAGAGAAAGGAAACTTGAAATTGCTGGGGAAATCACCACATACTAAGTAAGATAGGAAGAGAATAAGAATGGAGACCCAGCTCACTGGCACAAGCACCTGTCTAGCAAGCTCAAGGTCCTGAGTTCAATTCCTGGTACTGGAAAAAAAAAAAAAAAAAAATGGAGAAAAAGCCAGACATGGTGGGACATACCTGTAATCCTAGCTACTCAGGAGGCCAAGGCAGGAGGGTGGCAAGTTTGAAGCCAACCTAGGCGATTAGTGATACCTTGTCTCCAAGTAAAAAGAGCTGTATGTAGCTCAGTACTCCCTAGGTTTAATCCTCAGTATCACAAGGGAAAAAAAAACCTGCATTTATGAAAAATTAAGTAACAAATTATTGAAATGAACTAAACATCCAATAAGACATTAGTTGAGTACATGATAGAACACTATGCTTCTGTTAGAACTGAAGTTTTGAAAGTTTATATGCTGAAATGGGAGAATATGTGTTTTAAGGCCCAAGTAAAAATATTAGTAATATTTAGTTCTAGTGAAGACTGGGGAAATGGTATGTGGTACTGGATCCAGTGTAAGAAGGAGGGCTCCAGCTACGTTCTCCAGGCTCTGGACCCAGGTCTTCTTGAGGCTACACAGATGTTCCTAAAAACTAGGTGTTACAGCTTGTGTTTAGATGTACTCCAAAGCCTCGGGAGGTCATCAGTGGGGCTTTTTCAGAGGTGGCTGAATCTAGTGTGTGTGACTGATTCATAGTGCAATGCTGGGATCAAGGGTGTGTGACTATTAAATCAGTCCATTAATTGGTTTGGCACTGCCCTAATCCCAGTAGCCTGGAGAGAGTATAAAAGCGACAGAAAGAGGCTTCTCTTATCCCTTGCTTGCTTGCTTGCTTGCTTTGCTGCCTTCTGCCCACCATGAACTGTTTCTCCTCTGTGATACCTGTTTGCCAAGCCACCCTGCCTAGGAGCCAGCTGATTATGAACTGAAACCTCTACAAACTGTGAGCTAAATGAACCTTTCCCCCCTTTAACTTTGGGTGTTGTGTATTCTGTTTCAGCAACAAGAAAAGTAACTAAGGCAATGAGAGTGACGGGAGGAACCACGACCCTGCGACCCACTTCCAGAGCCATCATCGGCTGATTCAGTGGGCTGGCAGGCTTCACAGCCTTTAGAGCCAGGCTGCAAAAGTGGCCACCAAGTCCCCCAAACACAAGGGCTCTCAAGAGTGTCCCCATTTGCTATTAGCTAACATTTCTATTTGGTGCTTACTGAATTATCAAGTCAGGCTGTGTTTGTCAAAAATTATTTTTGAAAAAAAATATCTTGGCATATAAGCCCTCTATGCTGATTACTCCAAAACAACATTATCAGGAACCAAAATTTGGGAGGAAAAACAAAAATTGAATGAAAAATATGATCGGTACTTCCATCATCCAAAGACAACCATAATTAACAGTTAGTGTAATTCATTTCAAAGTTCTTTTCTTTTTGCCAAATTATTATTGTGGTGTATTTTTTTAAATATACCTGTATCCTCCAATGCCAGAAATGAGAGAATACGCTATCTTGGCAAGGCAGGATTCACCCAACCAACTCTCCCATCTTAAACCTCCAGGGTTTTCTTTTATTTATTTTTTTTTGTCTTTTTGAGACAGGGTCTCACTATGCAGCTCAGTCTGGCCTTCAGCTCACTTTGTAGCCCAGGCTGGCCTCAAACTTGCAACAATCCTCCTGCCTCAGCCTCCCAAATGCTGGGATTACAGGTGTGTGTGCCACCACACCCGGCCCTCTAGGGATTTTAACAATGATCACCACAGTATCTCCAAGGGTCTCCTTCCTCTCCACTTCTAACTGTGTGGCAAAATATGCTGGAGAAATTGAAAAGTCAGGCCAGGCATGGTGACGCACATCTGTAATCCCAGCACTCAGGAGACTGAGGCAGGAGGATCGTTGCTAGTTTGAGGCCAGCCTGGGCTACAGAGTGAGCTCGAGGCCATCCTGAACTGCATAGTGAGACCCTGCCTCAAAAAGACAAAAAAAAGAAAGAAAGAAAGAAATTGAAGTCTGTCCCCCAGTGGCCCGAGGTTGATGGCAGTGTCGCCATCTTTACCGCCTCTTGCACACCAGCCAGCGATCCTGCCTTTCTGGAAAGAACATTTGTCATGAGGGCTCCATTTCACGTATGGCCCAATGTGTTTTTAACACTAGGTTTAGGAGATATGATGGGTGGATGCTAAAACAGAATTAAAAGTGTTGGCTCTTATTGTTGTTGGCCTAGAGGATATTTTCTATTTTTCACTTTTTTTATTTTATTGATACATTTTAGATATATACAATGATCACATTTTTCACAGGGAATTTGTATCTGTACATGATAGATCTTGCTTCCTTTTTTCTCATTCCCCTCCTCTCTCTCTCCCAAAATTAAAACGGCTGATCACTGAATAGCAAAAATTTTGGAAGTAAATAGCGTGTGCTAAAGGCCACTCTGAAAGATGTGTCCACAATCTCCTGTTGTGACTTTACCTAAGCCAATGTACTTACTAGCAATGGTTCCACTCTTTCTAAAAAGTATCCAGTAGTTAGAGGTGGGTAGAGTCTCTCCCCTTGCCATTTGGTAGAAGTATAATTAAGTCACACACCAAATACTACCATATATATTCATTTATTTAGCGAGCAGTCTCCAAAGCATCCATACAGCCTAGTTGTCAAGCTTGAAGAAGTTCCAGTTTTCTGCCCTTAAAAACACTTTTAGATTCACCACTTTTAGATTTAGGCAAGCACAACAAATAACCTAGTGGTGGGTTTCAGTTGACCTTACAATCAGATCATAAGGCCAAAATTCTCTGAGGAGTGGCTGGGTGCTGTCATTTCAGAATGAAAACTTGGCCACCATTCTGAAAGGCACAAACTGCTACACTAGATTTGTGTGACCCATAAATACACGGGTGGAGATCTTCCATGCTATTTTTTGCCAATTCATAGATTTTGAGCACCCCTGTTTTCATTTGTGACACAAAACAAAGCCTCTAGTGTTGGTTAGATATCAGTTTAGCTGAAGCCCACCCCTGGAGTGTGGGTTTCTCACTGGAAGATTTCAACACTAAATATCTACCCCAAAAGTGTATGTTGCCTTTTAGAGTAACAGATTACCTAGGATATAGGTCAAAATAAATTTACACTCAAATATGCACATATCGCAAATGCCAACATGAAGGTGCATCTATGCACACAGAAATATGTGTGTGTGTGTGTATATATATGAGTCTGTGTATAAACAATATATACATATATTTTTGTGTAATCTAGAATATATATATTCTAGATATATATTCTAGATTGAGCCTGTCTGTGTCAAAGTATGTTAAAGTAAATTACAAGCAATGCAATTTCCTCATATATTAAAAACAAAAAGGTTTTAAAACGCAGGTAAAAGAAAGAGGCAGATAAAAAAAACATAAAGTCTTCATTTCATTTTTAGGGATAAGTTTTAAACTCAATTCATTTGAAATAAGCCTGAATACATTAGACACGTAGGGAAATAATCCCACTATTAGTATAATCACTTACATCTGTCAAACGTGCCCTGATGTATAACACGCTTTCCTTTACTCCAGAGAACCCCAAGGAAGCAAAACTTTAGATGAAATTTCAGAGGAAGAAGAAAGAATATTATTAGCCAGTGTTGAATCCTGTCCAAAAAAAAAAAAAAAATGATACCCTCAAACCACATAGGCCAAACAACTACAATCCATAGGAGGGGGTGCTGTAGAGATTAATTCAAAGGGAGAGGGAAGGAGAAGCAGCCACAGCTGCCGGGAAAATAAAGGACAAAAAGCCCAGAAGTCAGGGTTGAGCTGGGTCTTGTAGGAAGAAAAGTCTGACTCACTGAGACGGGGATGTTCACTTTGACTCCTAATTTGTGAAATGGAGAAGGTAGAGCATCTAACTCTCAGAAGGTGAGAATTAGAAGAAAATGTAGTAAATACTAACACGTGGTATTCATATGCAGAAATTCATCTTTTTTTTTTTTTTTTAACTGAGGACCTGGGCTTTTGCAATGAGCTACATCCCTAGCCCTTTTTTTCAATTTTTTTTTTTTTTTTTTTTTTTTTTTTGGTTTTTCTCTGGTACCGGGAACCGAACTCACGACCTTGCACTTGCCAGGCAGGCACTTTTGCCGCTGAGCTAAACCCTCAGCCCCCACTTTTTTTTTTTTCAATTTTAAGACAGGTTCTCACTAAGTTGCTAAGTTCCCACGACTGCTTTCGAACTTGCAGTCCTTCTGCCTCAGCTTCCCGGAGTGCTCAAATTACAGCCATGCTCTAGCATGCTCAAACAGGAATCCATCAGGCTGGGAATATAACTCAGTGGCATAAGCACCTGCCTGGCAAGCACAAGGTCCTGAGTTTGATCCCCTGTACTGAAAAGAGAGAGAAATAGGAATCCATCTTTCAAAGTCAAGAAGCAAGCTTCCAAAAGCACTGGACTAAGATGGCTGAATCCCACCCTCGGCTCTCTCTCAGCTGGATGTGAGACCTCGGGTTAGCCTCTTTGCCTTCTATATCTTCATTCCCACCCCTCTAAAACAAAGTCAGCAAAAACATCGCATCACCTCTGATGAGGGTTGAGAACAAAGATTGGACAGTATACTGAAAGATGAGCTCTTTGCAATGTAAGGCACTGTCTTCACCACAAATACACTACACTATCCTGAGTCCAAGTATGCCAGGAAATAAAATTCTGGGTGGAAAGACTGGAAAGGAGAGAAATCAAAGGCTGCTCTTCTAAGGAAGTCTGAGCCAAGCCTCCACCTTGAATTCCCCTCCTCACCGCCTTGGGGTGCTGTTCTGGGATTCTGTACCTTGCCTGTGATGGTTATAAAATCCCTGGGACTCAATGCTGAAAGGAGAATCTCTCTCTACTGAAGTTCTAACAGGAGATCACCTACTTCTGTCTCCCAGACAAAAGAGAGAAAACCCAGTTCCTGAGCTGGAGGGGCCCCCCATTCTTTGCACAGAGCTAAGAGTGCTCATGAGGGTTCCCCTGGGTAAGGAGTCAAAGGTAACCCTTATGTCACTTGGCCCCTTAATCCTTACTGTAAGCCAGATCTAAACATCTTCAAAGTACACCTTCAATCAGAAGAAAAATGTTGTCTTTTTGGAAGCAATTGGTATTTCCCCTGCAGGTCATGGGAAGGTCTCTTGCATTTAAGTGTCATCATCACTAGAAGCAGCTCTGGGCTCTGGCAGGTACCACGGGCCTGGCTGGACTTGTGGCTTATTTAAAATAAATAGATGCTGGAAAAGAGAATGCTAAGCCAAATCCTAGTGAAGCATCCAGAACACATTGCCGTAAGCTAGCCATCAATGCTATGTGAAAATTTATTACCAGCGTGAAACCATCACTGATCATTTACTCATGCAACAAGTATCAATTGAGCACCTACTGTGTGCCAGTCCTAGAGTAGTCATCAAGTCAGCACGGATTGATAAGATACAATCACAGCCTTCAGAGAGTTCAAACACTAGTGTCTTAGTCACTTTCTTTGTCCCTGGGACAAAATACCTGCCACACACAACTTAAATGAGGACAGTCTACTTCAGCTCACAGTTTGTAGAGGTTTTGGTCCATAGTCCGTTGGAGCCAGGGCAGGCAGCACAGCAGAGAGGCACCTGGCAGAGGAAAATCTGCTCAAGTCAAGGCAGTGGGGAAGCAGAGAGATCTAGGGGGAACTGAGGAGGGGGATAGACCTTCCCAGGCCACACCCCCAGGGACCCACCTCCCTTGACAAGACCCTACTTCCCCATAGCAAGTCAACAACAAGCCCCCTTAATCTACTAGCCTCCCAAACACAAGGGACTTTGGGGGATACTTTAGATCTAAACCATAGCACTTAGTAAGGAAGGGAAGGAAATAAATAGCAGGTAACAATGTCTCATTAGAAGATTTCAGGGGAGTGTACAGGGGCCTAGCCTTCCAACCTGTGGGTGGCACATAGGGACCAACCAGGCTGCCGAGAGCAGCATTCTGAAGCATCACACTGCACACAGCCCTCCAGGACTTCTTGCTAAACCATATTTCTGGCTCCACAGGTCTGAGATTCTGTACTTCTAACAAGTCCCAGGAGCGGCTGAGGGGCTGCTGGTGTGCAGACCACACTTTGAATAGCGAAAGTCTCAGTGGATGCTCCCCTCTGAGCTGAATCTTGACAAAGGAAAGGGATGCAGACAGCTGCATGGCCAGGTACGAAAGAGGAGAGGGCCCTCAGGGAAGTGTGGGGCTTCTATCTGGAGAGAACGGGGAATGGGAGGCAAGGCTAGAGAGGACAGCAAGGGCAACGGCGTGCGTGTCTCCCGCTGTGGCATTTGGACTTTCTTAATGATGGCTGGGCCACTGAAATATTTTTGAGCCGGAATTTTCATGTTCAGGCAGCACGTTTGGAAGAGCTCAGCCAAAAGCACGGAAATAGGCAAGCAGGGTTCAGACAGAGGCAGACAGACCAGTAAGGAAGCTACTGCTGCAACCCAGAGAAACTGAGGGAATGAAGAGTCACCCAATAGCTAACCAGCAGCAGGCGTTACCGCCCCCAGCTTCAAATCTACTCTCCCTGAAGTTTACTTACGTTAGATAATGGCTCTTTGGCACTCTGAAACTCTTTTACCCGGTTTCCAAAGCACGAGTCAGCCCCTTTCATGCCGTCTCTCTACTGGAGCCTCACTGTAACCCAACGTGGAGCCAGCACAGTGGCACAACCTATACCCCTCGCTCCTTGGGAGGCTGTAGTCAAAGAATCACTGCGCCCAGGAGTTCAGTGCCAGACTGAGAAACACAGCAAGACCTTGTCTCAAAACAAAAACACACAAAAAATGAAAAACCCATCATGAATGCCCACTGGCTGCCCTCGTGTGCGTGGAGGCTCACCCCTACCTCCACTGGGCTCCCCCAACACTCCCATGAGCTCCCCCAACACTCCCGTGGGCTCCCCCAGAGCGTCACCCAGCCCCTCTGCACCAGCCCACACCCCACTGCATTTCCAGGTCCAGCAGCAGGCAGCCTTGTTGGCCAAGCTTCCCACTCTGCTCAGCCCCATTGATCTGCATAATGTACTATCTGCTTTACCCTAGTTGTGCTTAGTCCCAGGGGGGCTGGCGTTTTTAATGCTTTTTTATATTTCCTTTTGCCTTTCATAAAACAGCTCATCTTTCAGAAGTGTACCTACAGCGCATATATATGTGTATGTGCGTGTGTGTGTGTGCATATATAAAATATATGCCATATATATTACCTAATATATATATTAGATAAAGGAAACCTGAGCATCTTGCTCTTAGATTCACAAACAGATACCTTGGTGATCCAAGGTATCTGAGACTCCTGTGTGCCCTTCCCGGGTGGCCTTGTGCTCCTCACGGTGGCCTCCCCTAGCAACATAACCCACAATAACACCTGAGGAACAAGAACAACCTTCTACATCTTTTATTCCACAGCTCTTGCCCTGATTCTTTCTGTACTAAAAATCTGGGCGTCCGACCAGCCAGTATGAGTGTATTTGTAGGAATGTGGGAGAGAGTTTTTTAAATCAGGTCTGTCTAGAATAATCCTGAGCATAAGGTCACTTTCACCCTTAGCATTTGGCAGACTACACTCCACGAGATGAGTTCGCGGTGAATGTTTATTTAATTAAACTCTGATTTTATTTGACCTAGCGGACAGAAGAGATTCGGGCCAGGGTCAGGCACAAAACCACTGAACGAGGCAAATGCTGCCCACGGTGGGCCCACCCCCTCCCAAAAGTGTGTGTTTGCGTCCACTGGGGAGTAGGAAGACATATTATAACTTCTGCTTCTGCTTATTTTTTCTTATTCTTTTAAATGTTGCAACTTAAGGTATGTGTACACTAACGGTACAATATGTACAGCAAGTATGTACGCACACACACAAGGAGTACGTCCTGCACAGCATGGCACCTACACAGGATGGCAGGTGTCACATGGAGCAGAACGATGCAGCACTGGTGGCACTGGGGGGCCACACTCAGTAGAAAGGACAACAGGAACCCAAAACGAAAGACCAGAAGTGGAGTTACGCATGTGAGCTGGGACTCATTCATTCACCCACGGATCAAAAAAAAAATGTATCTGTGTCTTCAGGTGTACCATCCTCTATTGCCCAAACTATATCACAGAGACATGCCCTGCCCTGTCCTCTGCCCACAAGACCTGGGCTGCCATTGCACAGTGTGGCATTGCCCAGAGCATGCAAATACGACCACCTTACAAGGTAATGGCGATCCCAGAGGTCAGCCTGACCCGGGCTCCTAATCCTGGTCACGAATGTGTCTGTTCACCTCGAGCACACAGCAACTTAACATGGCTCTTCTGTTCACTCTGGCTTTCCCCTCCAGCAATGAGGGGCACTGCCTTCCAAATGGAATGTGTAGAAGGCCCTCCCGCCCGTAAAGATGCCTCTTGGCCTGCTCCTAGATACAGGGAACTGCTCTCAGAAGGAGAAGGTCCTGCGCATAAGGCAATAGACACATTTTTTAGGATCCTTGCCACAAGACAAGGTTAACTGCTGAGGAATTTGCACTATAGGTAGGTGCCTCCCGTCCAACACTCTCAATAAAACCAGTTTTGATAGAGAGAGAAATGAAAAAGACAACACCAGAGTATAGGTCTCTGGTGCCTAAAAGTAAATGAGTGCGTCTCCTGGATGTAAAAACAGCCTTGGAAAGGAGACACCTGGCCACAGACCCTTGCAGGAATGTTGAACTTTCCAGTCTGCCAAGTAAGCTTCGACCTTAGCGCTTGCCCAGTGCCTTAAAAATTCAGTTACTGTTAAGATGTCAGGGCTGTAAGGAGAGCTCAAAGAGGTACCTGCCCTTTACAGGAAGATGCCAAGATTCCAGAAGGTTACCATGACTCTGGCTAGGCTGAACCCTAGCATGCTGACTTCCAAGTTTTATCCAGTGAGCAAAGCTGGTGACAGAAGGCAGAATGCAAAGCAAGATGAAAAATTCTCTACCAGATAAAGAGCTCAATTCCAAGCCCAAATGTTATTAATGCCTTGGTACCTTTCTGCCCGCAGGGTTTTGATGCAGCATCCTCAGCAGGACACGGTGTGCTGCCAAAAGGAAGGAGACCCCAGAGATTATCCTTCCTGTGCCCCACCCAGCAGTGAGCCCTGCAACGATACCCTGGTGTTAGTGAGTAAAGTAAGACAAAGAGACAGACTCCACTTACCCTGCAAGACGTCAAGTTCAGTAGCCTATGAAAATTTGGAGGAACGATAGAGAAGAACAACATCCAAATGTTCCTTCCTGCTTCTCAAGGATGAAAAATTGAAATAGCCAAGTTGTTACGTTGAATCCAGGCACAAATACAGTCAACTAAGTTTAGGGACAACCCACAAAGGGGTGATCATTCAGTAATGGGAGTTTCTTGACTGATTTCCTTTCATTTAAAATAATTCTACTTGCCCCCCCCATTATTATGTTATCCTTCTTTTACTCTTTAAAATAAAAAAATAAATAAAATAATTCTACTTCAAAATCATTATATTAAAACCTTTAAATCTATATGATGGGCTCTATCTCAAATATGCAGAGCTATTTTTAGAATACATTAACTTGAAAACAATATCGTATGTACGATTTCAAAAATAGTTTTACATTTGATATGAAAACAACTACCTACCAAATTGCTCTGGGGAAGTCAAAGGTGTCCACAGTTTAGCTTCCTCTGAGGAGACTGAGGATATAGCTCAGGAGTATAGCGACTGCCTGGCAAGCACGAGGTCCTAAGTTTGATTCCCAGTACCCACAAAAAAAAAAAAAAAGAAAGAAAGAAATAGCTTCCTCTGAGGACTCTCTCTTTGGCTTGCAGATGGCTGTCTCCTCCCTGTGTCTTTGCATGGTCTTCCCTCTGTGTGTGACTCTCCTAGTTCCATTTTTCCCAGTCACATTGGATCAAGGATCCAGTTGTACAGTTGTGACCTCATTGTACCTTTCTGAAGAACTTATGTCTGAATATAGTCACATGCTGAGGTCCTGGGTTAGGATTTTAACATATGAATGAGGATCTAACTACCTACCTACCTATCTATCTATCACTACCTACATATAACTATATATGACCGCATAGGGATACTGTGTACTGTGCACAGGTAAGCTTCATTGCCCTAATTGGCACAAATTTTTTATAAAACCTGGGTATGAGATGTAAGATTGCACTTCCAAAGTCATACAATTTTTTTAACATAAATGATGAGGGTGTGTGAGTTACAATCTAGAAGTCACAGAAAGAATAACACAGGTAAGGAATAAGCCAGAATGGTGGCACGTGCTTGTAATCCCAGGACTATGGAAGGCTGAAGCAAGAGGTCTGCAAGTTCAAATCCGGCCGGGAAAACTGAGGGAATTAACAAGACTCTGTCTCACAAACAAAGGACTGGGAATGTAGTTCAGTAGGAAGGCCCTAAGTTCAATTCCCAGTACTGCAAAAAAGAAAAAGAAAAAAGAAAACCTCTCTCTCCTCTTTCTCTCTCTCTCTCTCTCTCTCTCTCTCTCTCTCTCTCTCTCT
>NW_004955424.1:18961159-19001112 GCF_000276665.1 Chinchilla lanigera
TCTCTCCCTCTCTCTCCCTCTCACACACACACACATGCACACACACAAAGCATTAAGATAATTTTCCTCAAAGGAACTGCTACTCTTTAATTCTGAACATTTTAAGACATCCAGAATCACTTTCCCTAAGCAATTATGATTTTACAAAATGCTGTCAAGACCATTGCAAAGTTTTACTGCCCAGACAGAGCTAAATGCCTGGAGCTTTCGTGAGTGATTTATTATTTACTCTGGAGGTAAGTTGCTAAGCAAGATTTATTCAGTAAGAACAGAGCCATCCGTAACCATACAATATATGTTTGACTGTGAGGGGAATTTTTTTTACCATTCCTCAAAAGGTTTTTTTTTCTTTATAAACAGAAAAATATAATTGAATGCAAGTTTTCACCCTTTTGTGAAATCAAAGGCACTGCTATGCATTTCACAAGCTATTTTGATTCCAACATTTTCATTTGAATTTTAGCTCAGAAATTTGTAGTGAATTTTCAGGATAAAAACATTAAAAGAACAATATCAAAGTCCACTGATAGAATCTGTTGGGTATCTGATTTTGCTATACAGGGCCTTTATTTTTGCCTATTTGCTTCATTATACTACAGTGGCCTAACCCTCCATTTATATCGTCTCAGAGAACTCTGGATTCCTAAGAAAAAAGAAAAACTAATAATGCATATTTGCCAACTTTGGTTTTCAGAATTGGTAACAAGTAATTGGGGCAATTGCTGGCCTACTTCTGCCCCCTAGTGACAGAACATATTTTTGGTTTTTTGCAAGTAATGGCTGGCGAGCTGGGGTCTGAGAAAGTGACTGCCCTTTGCCTCCCACCCTGCTTCAGCAAGCTGCTCTCCAAGATTCGCACACCCTCCGGTTGCCCTTCCGCCGGCTACAGAAAAAAGATATGATAAATGTGTTCGCATCCAGGTGGCCAAGACTGAGAACTTACCTTCCGTCTGTCCACACTGCCAGGAAAGATCTGAAGTGAGAAGAGAATGCTGCTTAGGAGTAAAACATCAATGTGGAAGCTTAAGCCTAAGGAGGACTTCTTTCCCGCATTTTCTGGTTTGAGTTCTGGGTTTTTATGTTTTGGGAGGGATGGGAGACTTTCAAAAGTCATTCGGTGGGTTGGGAATATAGCTCAACAGCACAAGTGCCTGCCTGGCAAGCACAAGGTCCTGAGTTCGATTTCCAGTACCAAAAAAGAAAAGTCATTCCGCACCTCTGTTTCTTTGGTATATCCCTGACCTTACTATCATCGGAGAGCGGGGTGACAATCAGCAGAAGCTCCAAGAAAACGCTCCATTTCCCAGGCTTGCCTTCTCATTCTCCCCCTCTCCCTCCCATCCGTGTGCTGGGTGGAAGGCTCGGCTCTGGAGGCCACCGTGGCAGATGGGACATCTCCCCCCGCAGACACAGAGTAGGTGGAAGCTCGAGCAGGGAATGTTCTGGTCAGACTCCAACCACCCTCCCACAGCTGCTAACAGGACTCCCCGCCACAGACCCTCAGCAGGTCAGGGAGTTTTCAGGCAGGTAGCCAATCTCCCAAGGTGGTGGAGCCCGGGGGAGGCAGGGTTGAGTGCAAGGAGGTAGACAAGGAGTCAGGCGCTGGGGAATTTGACAGAGACCCAGGCAATGTGGCTGATCTCTGGCTTGGGCTGGTCATTCATCAAGCCCCTGCCCCCAGGTGCTTGAAGATGGCCTCCTTCCAAAGTGGGAGAAGTGCCAACGAGAAACACAAACAGCCAGAGCCCTTGGACAGTTGAGACAGAATCACGAAGAAAATGGGAAGAATGAGCAGAGAATGAGGGCTGCTTCGTGTTGCTGGTCTACTTGTTGAGAAGCCAAACGCCCCTTGCCAGCCCCAGATGCACCAACAACAGCTCCTGTGGACACAGATTCTATAGAAACGAGTGGAGCATGGCTGGCGGCCAGGAGTAAAGGTCAGATCTCAGTGCATAGAGTACAGTGATGCAAAGCAGACAGAATCTGGCGTCGAGCAGGCCCAAGCATGAATCACAGACCTGCCCCTGGCTAACTATTCTACCTTTGACAACTGCTCCATCCTTTAATTGTCAGCTCAAGGATATTTCTTCAAGGATGCCAGCTCAGACCTCCAAAAACAGAACAGATTCCTGTTTACAAATCTCTATGCCAGTCATCCCTTATAATTTTTATTCCTAACATATATCACCATTTGTTAATTTTGCATTTTGTATGTGGGATGACTTGCATAATTTCTTTTATCTTTTCTGCATGCTAAGCTCAGAGAGGGCTGGGACCAATCTTTTCATTCTCCATTTTATCCTGAGGTCTAGCACATAGAATATATACACTCAATAAAGATTTGAGGGGGCTGGGGATTTAGCTCAGCGGCACAGCACCTGCCTGGCAAGCGCAAGGTCATGAGTTTGATTCCCGGTACAGGAAAAAAAACAAAAAAATAAAGATTTGAGAAGTAAATGAAATGTAGTGAGCTTTTGTCATCTATAAAATAGGATGATGGCACTTTTCTTGAGGGTTTATTACAAAGACCAATGAAACAACATATTTTTGGTTAAAAATCCTCCCTGAGTCTGCACAGAGTAGGTGCTCAAATTTGGCCTATCCTTTGTCTCTTAGGGAACCCACCACAGCAGGACCCACTTAATCACCAAAAGTGCCACTGAGCCCAAATTAGCCACAACAGAAAACCAGGGACATGAGCGATCCATGAATTCCATCACCAGCCCCTGAATAATCAAAACTAGCTGGCACATTACAATTAATCGCCTCTTCTCTCTAGATGTCCCTTGATGGCATGAAAAGTTATCTCCAGCTCCACTTCCCTTCCCATCCCAGATAGAGAGCAGCCAGAGGGACTGTAAATCCATTCCTAACATTTTCAGTTGTTTGAGTTATGTTCTACCAGAATCAAGAAGGTGACTTTAAAAACATGAAGGAGAAATAAAGGTTGCACTCCCCAGCTCAGAGTACAGGTGCGAAATGAGACTGAACTCTTCCTATGAGGACGCTCTGGAGGAGGAAGTGCTAAGAATACTTTTCCAGAATACTTGCATTATGGGTAATTTTTTTAAATCCAAGCTTCAACTTGCATGACACTGAGGCATAAGTCTACCACTTAATGACATTTATAACTCTGTAACAATACGTTTTGTATAAATTACTGCTGAGGCTTAACATTTCTGATGATGATATATAGAATAAAGTGATGTCATAAAGGCAAAGTTTGTAAGTTACGATCTGTCCTGTTGCTTTAAATAAGAGGGTTTCTGGAGACAATTGCCTTGATGAATATAAACTCAAATGAACCTTGAATCTCTTCAATTATTCTTATTTAGAATTCATTTTCCTTTGAACTTTCGTTTAACTCAAAGCACAATCGTTCCATTATAAATCAAATGCGAGCTTGTCTTTCCTGCAATAACAAGTATGCTTTAAATAATGAAGCAACACCTATGATCATAAAAGATAATGTTTCAATGCACCAAAATACAAAAGATAAAGAGATTTATTATCCTAGTTCAGTGACAGGAGTTGAATATTTTTGTACCAACAGACATCTCTATTCCAGACAACACTTTTTGTTTGACTTTTTAGTGTATTTCCTTTTTCAAAAGACTGGGCTGCCTTAGTATGAAGGAGAAAAGTCCAGATGAAATGTGTCGTGCTGGTGGCGACTGAAAAGCTCAGCTCTCTTTTTCCTTAGTTTCCCCAGGAGGCTAATGGATAGAAAAATCTCTCAACCTCCCTGGGCCCCTTCTTCACTATGAAAGGGCTGGGCTATATCATCCCCAGCTCTAAATGCTATGGTTCTGTATGCTTTCCCTTTCCACAGAAGTATAGTGAGGAATAATTAAGTTAGTGTATGTGAATATACTTTAAATGCATAAAGTACTATGCATCACACTTGCTAGTTTTCACTCTGCATTTTGTAAATACTGTTGCACATCCAGGATGTGAATTATGCTACACAGGGTACTACAGAAAACCCTGGGGCATCTCCAAGCCATTACAGGTAACACAGTTTCACAAAGATGAGCTGCCGGCATTCCCTTGCATGAGAGAAATCCCACATTATAGCTCAGGATTGCTGCAACCCAGACAAAAGCCAACATCCCCGTGGCGAATCTCCCCCGGCAGGCAGGACACAGAAGAGCTACCCAGGTAGGCTACAGGTAGAAAGCTCTCTTCCCACCCTCTCTCCATGTACCTCATCTTCAAAGCACTGGGACCTGTCTTCAATACACCCTTGGGTGTAGGATTTACATTTTTAATATTGGCATTTATGATGTGGTGCTTTTTCCTGGTTAATTGGTATCAGAGCAAAATGTTTTCCTCTCCTCTAAAATAAATCTCTTCAAGAGCTTCAATTGCACATTCTTTTGTTCTATCCCTCATTTGAAACAGGCTCTATAAAGCCGCCAGACCACACTACATAATCTTTCGCCTCTCACGTTTTTAAATCTGGGCGTTTATGCTTTAATGGCTTTGATGTGCTTACTATTCAGCCTGTTACTTAAACCATGTTCTTCCCCATCCAACACCCGCCTTTCCCTCAGCCTAGCAGCCTGTACCCTCTGAGGCTGAAAGGATTTGTTTATCATCCAGAACGTTTCCATAATTTTGGAAACATATGTTTCAAAATTGCATTCCAATATCTCATACTATGTTCTTTGTCTCGCATCTGCTGTATAAAAACAAACAAAACATACATAATTGTATTCCAATGGCTGCAGACTCTACATTTTCCACAAGAGCTGGTCCTTCCTCACCAGTAAGAGTCACAAAAAAAGGCTCCTGCTCCTTCGATGTCACCTGAATGCAGGTTCTTTGTGATACTTAGAGCTAAGTACCGATAACAGCACACTCCTGTCACGTCACTGTGGGAACTGACTCACTTCCAAACTCATTTCAATTTTACAGGGTCAGCTCTTTATTGAAAACTAGCTATCATTGAAAATATCGTCTCAAGATAACCGCAACAAGGCACAGAGAGCTCTTAACCTTCCTCCTCCTAGGAGGTGACCCGCATTGTCAACACTCCTTTAAAAACACGCTTCTCTCCCTTGCTATCCTGGTGTAAAGGCAGTGAGCCAGCACACAACAAAAAAGATCAAAATCATAAAACAAAAGTGAATGAAACAGAAAGAAATAATTAGTCAAAAATATGTTGGGGCCGGGTGTAGTGGCGCATGCCTGTAATCCCAGCACTCAGGAGGCTGAGGCAGGAGGATCACTGTGATTTCGAGGACAGCCTGGGCTACAAAGTGAGCACAAGGCCAACCTGAGCTGCATAGTGAAACCCCCTCTCAAAAAGGCAAAAGATAAAATAATATGTTGGGTTGTTTGTTTTCTCGGCGCTGGGGATCAACCCCAAAGCTACACACATCCTAGAAGGGAGTCCTACCACTGAGCTACACCCCCAGCCCTTTTTACTTTTTGCTTTGAGACAGGGGGGTCTCACTAAGTTGTGCAAGTTGGTCTTAAACTAGGAATTCTCTCCTGCCACAGCCTCCTGGGTAGCTGGGATTACAGACCTCTTATGATAATTATCCTAGCCATGACCAGCTCCCTCCTACTCAAAGTTTTATGCACAGTTCCTCTCTCTGTCTGTGTCTCTGCCTCTCTCTATTTAAACATTAAAACCCTGTCATTTTACAAGTGTCTTTATAACATGTGATCAAAAACACAGTGACGGGGCTGGGGATTTAGCTCAGCGGCACAGCGCCTGCCCAGCAAGCGCAAGGTCGTGAGCTCGATCCCCGGTACCAGAAAAAAACCAAAAACACTGTGACTGGTGCTGCCAAGCACCATTCAACAGAGAAGCAGGCTCATGAAATGATTCCATTGCAGCCGGGCATGGTGGCACACACCTGTAACCCCAGCAACTCAGGAGGCTGAGGCAGGAGGACTGCCATGAGTTCGAGGCCAGCCTGGGCTACAAAGTGAGCTCAAGACCAGCCTGAACTGCATAGCGAGACCCTGTCTCAAAAAGACCAAAAAAAAAAAGAAAAGAAAAGGTTCCATTGTGTCTTCATTCACCTTATTAACTAGATCTGGCACTTCGTACCTTCTGAGTCTTCCTCAAAGTTAAAATGACCGTGAGACGTAAATGCCTTGAATCAATCCAAGACACTGAGGCAGCCAGGACAGCACAGCTAAAAACACAAAAGGGGACTTCCAGGACTGCTCCAGAAAGCGGCAGAATGACGGAATCAATGTGCTTGAAGTAAGACAGAGTATTGTGACCAGGATTAGTGGCAATGTGCTTTTCACTGCAGCAAACTTTTTGAATGTATACATTCACCATATTTTTTATCAGACCTTCACCATTCACTGTGTTTTCCTAGAATGTTGTTATCAAAACACGTCAAAATTAGATTGATCTTCGAAAAATTGAAAAAGTCCCTCAAACTGAAAATCACTCTTTATCCTATTAAAAATAAAATTTCACCATCAAGGTAAATTTCTCTCCCTTTATTTTTTGCCCTTTTTAATCATGATCTTCAAACTCCTAGCATTTGGATACTGCTAAAAGAGGTCAGTCTGATGCCCGCAGTGCTGCACTGGTAAATATTTAACCACCAGCTCAAAGTGAGGGAGGAAAAATTCCGAGTTAAAACCTTTGCTGATTTCCACAATGCAAACACCTTCACCATGGCCAATTTCAAGATCCCAAAGTGATGTCGCCGAATGGCCGGGTCAGGAATATCTTTGTACGGTTGGTGCTTACAAGGCGGTACAAGCTGGTTCTCCCACACTACCAGATGCCCCTGACTCAGGGACCTTTAAATGTCCCCGATACCTTTGACATACGGCAGCAGTTCTAGAAGTAATGTATGCAGTTGGCTCTCAAGCGGTTTTCAGACGTTTCTGTCAGTTTTCTAGGCTGATAAGTATATAGGATCATGGGTGGAAAGACCAATCCTAGTTACAGTGTTCAACCAACACGCAACATAACCCATGTTGGAGATGAGGAATTCACTCAACAGTCAGTAATACGAGGCCCAGAGGGATTCAGAAATGTGCAGTGTCTGGGACCAAGAGGTCACAGAGAGCCGGGTCAGGGAGCAAAGGCCCAGAACACCCACTGAGGTACCAGGACTCTCTCCCACAGGCCTCTGGTTTTCAAGCTTTTTGACACAGAAATTTGGCCTCAGAGAAAATCTTACTCTAGAGCCCTGTGTACAAAAGTAATCCAATGGGGGGTGGAGGGGTGCACTCAGAGCACCCCCATCCCCATGGCCTCCTTCGCCCCAGGCAGGTAGGGGCACCTCAGAGCCTCCTGCCAGCACAGTTGGAAAAGCATGGCTCCTGGCCAGGGACAGCAAGCAGAGGGGCCCAGGGAAATCCTGCTGCTGTGGCGTCATTTCAACAAATTCTTCCGAAGTCAGTAAATTCTATATATCTACTTTTATCTTGAGCAGACATCTTGTTCTTTCCAGGACATCTTCCTCTGCTGATGTGCAGACTTGCCCCCGTGCAACTTAACACTTAACTGCGTTCTGTCTTGTGACACTGAGCACATGTTTCTCCCCACCCAGATCAATTATCCTGAGGACACAACGCGTACCTCGCTTCTCTTGTGTCCCCTTCAGCGGGCCACACGGGGCAGGGAGTGGTGTATGGAAAGGACGCTCTCTTCCAACCCTGGGGCCCTAAGGCTCCCCACAGAATGAAGGTACTTCAAACAGCAGAAGAACAATAGGCTCTGTACTCCTGTGACAAACATTAAACTAGGGGACCCCAAATATTCGGTCAGCAGGTATTTGTGTTTCAGGACTAAGAGCTGATTTACACAAGTTCTCCACTTCCTGAACGTGACTGTTTTTTGAGTACGCACACAACCCCTCTTGTCACTTAGCAGTCCCTTTAACTTCCATTCCCAAGCGCACTTTTCCCCCACGTCCCTTTTATTGTATTTACGTGGATATGTCTTTCTGTTGTCTTGTGTATATTTACTCTAATATACAGAAATAGTATGTGTTCATGATTTTTTGTCGTTTTGTGTTTTTATGGCTGTGTTAGTTGTACATACCAGTAGGGTGAAGGGTGATGCTTACGTGTACAGTGTGCACTGATCAAGTGCAAGCACATTTTTTTTCCACCACACCACCATTACCCTTCCTGCACCCTAAAAAACAGCTCTCATTTTCAGGTCAGTTCTTTCAGCATCCACATAAGAGGAACAAAGTACAGTACTTGTCTTTATTTGGCTTTTTTCACTCAACATAATGTCCTCTGCTTTCATCCCTTTTGCTGCAAAGATAGGATCTCCTTCTTCTTTATGGCTGAATACTATTCCATTGTGTATACAGACCACATGTTCCTTATGTACTCATGGACATACACTGCTTCTGTATCTTAGCTATTGTGAATAGGATGGTAAACATGCCCATGCAAGTATCTCTTTCATATGCTGATTTCATTTCCTTTGGATATCCCAGGGGTGGGCTACATAGACCATATGGTAGATCTATGCTAGTTGTCTTTTCTTCCTAGCATCAGGGATTGAATCCACAGCCTAAATGTTAGTCCCTTAGAATAAGACACTTTACAAATATCTTTTCCCAAACTATTAGCCGTTAACTTTATAGATTCCTCATTGGATAAAACTCCTTAACAGTGATTTAATGAAAATTCATCAACTTTTTTCATTTGTGACTTGTACACTGGCGATTTTGCTTAGAGTATGTTCCCCCACCCACGTGCTACAAGGACATCCTCCTACAGAACCTTCTAAAGGATCCGGAATAGTTAAACATATGGACATGACGCACCATACGAACTTGTGTCCCATACCGGAGCACAACAGGACACTCCCAGGCGCAGGGGCTGAACATGACAAATGAGGACTTCGCTCACACAGCTGCAGTCCACAAGGAGCTGCAAGGGTTCATCTTGGCGCCGCAGAGCGCCCGCCAATCTGGCTCCACTGAGGCTGAGGGATCCGTTTCAGGACGCTCAGTAGGCGGCTGGGGACGTGGTGCTGGCTGTCAGCCGGGAGCTCAGCTAAGGCTGAGGGCCAAGGACCTCAGCTCCTTTGCACCGGGGCCTCGTCACAGGCTACTTGGGCTTCCTCACATTCTGATGGCTGAGCTGCACAGGAAGAAGTCGAAGGCCGTGTCCCTCAACACAGCCTTTCTGTGTCAGTGATAAGGCTGTCTCAGCGACACACTGCCTCAGAACTCAGCACGACACCCGCCGTCGCCGCCGCAAACTTGTCCAGAATCCAGGCAAGGGAACATGTGTCCCACTTCTTAGTGGGAGGAAGGTCAAAATCACTTTGTGAGAAACACGTGTGGAAGGTGAAATAACACTGCCTTCGTCTTTGGGACCAGAATCTGCCACGGGATCCAATTATCTTAGTAGGTCATTTTTATCATTTGTTAAATTCCTTATACATGTGGGCTGTCAACGGAGCTGTCCGTTCTCGTATGCTGCTCTATTTGTCTCTATCTTACCACATACCAAAGTTGAAGTTCATACTGTATCATCTTAATATGTCTTCATATTTGATGGGGGAAGTTTTCCTGCCTTGTTCTCCTCTTTTAGATTAGTCGGTCCTTGATGAACCTTTAATCTTCCATGCAATTTTTCAAATACATCTATCAAGTTTCTTTTAAAAAGTGCTACTGGAATTTTGTTGGGATTCCCCTGACTTTATAGATTAATTTAGGGAAAATTAACATAATTTTATATAGTCAGGTACATAAAAATTAGTCCAAGCTTTCTTTCATAGCTTTTAAAATTTTTAATAATTTTTCTGTTTATTAATCCCTATATAAGTTATAGATCACCAACAGAGTAAAAAGAAAACCCATGAATTGGGAAAAAAATTTAGCCAACTATCCCTCAGACAAAGGACTTCTATCTAGAATATACAAAGAATTTAAAAAAACTCAGGTCCCCCAAATTCAAAGACCCAATCCAGAAATGGGCATCTGAGATCAATATACACTTCTCAGATGAAGAAATACAAATGGCGATTAATATATGGAAAAATGTTCAACATCATTGATCATTTGAGAAATGCAAATTAAAGCACTGAGATTCCATCTCACCCAGAAGAATGGCTATCATCAAGAAATCAACTAATAACAAATGCTGGAGGGGCTGTAGGGAAAGAGAAACTCTTCTCCACTGTTGGTGGGAGTGTAGACTGGTACAATCACTGTGGAAATCAGTTTGGAGATTCTCACAAAACTAGGACTAGAGGTCCCACTTAACCTAGCTATTCCCCTCCTGGGTATTTTCCCAGAAGAATTAAAGACATCATACCACAGTGATATATGTGCACCCATGTTTATAGCAGCACAATTTGTCATAGCAAAATCTTGGAAACAACCCAAATGCCCATCAACTGAGGAATGGATAAAAAGGATGTGGTATTTTTATACAATGGAGTATTACTCAGCTATAAAAGAATTAAACTCAAGGCTTTCATAGGTAAATGGATGCAACTAGAGACCATACTCATAAGTGAAATAAATCGGACCCACATGTGTAAACATCATATTGTCTCCCTAGTGTAAGAATCTGAAAGAGTAAATAAAACCCAAAAGGTACAATAGATATTATGAAAGGAAAAAAAATTCCTCAAAGGGAAGGAACAACTGGGATGAGGAAAAGAGAAAAACAAAGAAGGAAGGAAGGGGAAAAAATATAGATAGATAAATAGATAGGTAGCTGGGACAATTATACTGCTGATGTCTAATGGCTTACTGAAAGGAACAGTTAATGCTTAAATTTTTTGACCAATTTTGCATGCTTCGATCTGGTAATCTGAACAAGTAATTTGAAGACAACAACATGCAATATAACAACCACTGTTGAATTCCTACCATCTTGTTTAGTGAAGCTCTATATCATTTCTAATGCTTTTTTATTATTTTTTATTCTCTTTAAAGGTTTGATCAATCCTGCATTCTTACATATGGTAATCTGAGCACTTCATTGAAGATAACAATATGTAATATAACAACCACTGTTAATTCCTATCATTTTGTTTTGAAACCCTGTATCATTTTTATGTTGTTTTGTTTTTGTCTATGTTGTTGTTATTTAGTTACTGTCTTTTTTATTCTCTTTAAAAGAAAAAAGTTACAGACTTATTGCTGATATGAATATTATTCTGTTTTTTAATATACTTTCTCATCTGTTTGTGCTGGTGCCGAGAAATTTAATGGTTTGTAGGTTGATCTTGCGTCTGGCAGCCATGCTCAACTCGAATAGCTGGATCTGTTTTTGCTATGAAGGTGACTATATTATCATCTTCATCTAATGACAGTTTCATCCCTTTCCCTCTAGTCCACACATATGTCTTTTCTTTATTTATGTTGTTGGCTAGGAAGTCCAGCACTGGACTAATAATACTGAGTGATAATGAGGATCCTTGTCTTTTTGTTGTTTTGTTTTGTTTTTTTTTTTTGAGACAGGGTCTCACTATGCAGTTCAGGCTGGACTTGAGCTCACTTTGTAGCCCAGGCTGGTCTTGAACTCACAACGATCCTCCTGCCTCAGCCTCCCAAGTGCTGGGATCACAAGTGTACACTACCAAGCCTGGCCTATGAGGATCTTTGTCTTACTACTGATCTTAAATAGAATATGTTTCTCTCTACTAACTATAATTTGTGCTTTAGCTTTTGCAACATAATGAAATGAATTTTATTAAATGCCTTTCTACATTTACTGAAATAACTATGTAACTTTTTTCTCTTTTAGCCTGTTTATGTGATAAATTATCCTACTATATTGAAACATCCTTTTACTTCTAAATAAGAAAGAAAAGATCACTGAGTGATGCTGGGTGTGGTTGCACATGGCTGTAATCCCAGCACTGGGGAGGCTGAGGCAGAAGGATCCATGGGAGTTCAAGGCCAGCCTGCCCTACAAACTGAGTTCAAGGCCAGTATGAACTGCATAGCAAGACTCTATCTCAAAAAGACAAAAAAAAAAAAAAAAAAGATTACTAACTGACAATATATCAACACTTTTAATACTAACACTTGATAAGATATTTTGGTTCTATTTAGGATTTTTGTGTCTGTGATTATAAGAGGAAGTCAGTAATTCTCTTTTCTTTTCTTTATACAGTTCTACAATAAAGATTATGTTCACCTCAAAAATGAGAAGGGCAGTTTTAATTTTTCTTCCTTTGGTTTTTTGAGACAGAGTCTTGCTATGTAGTCCAGGAAGGCCTCAAATTCACAGCTATCCTCCTGCCTCAGCCTCCTGAGTGCTGGGATTAGGGGCATGTGCCACCACACCTACCTAATTTTTCAATTTTCTATTTTGAGGTAGCTAGAATTTAACTGTAAAACTGTCTAAGCCAGGTGTTTTGGGGGGTTTGGGAGGGTTCTGGGGGGGGTTGTTGTTTTTCTTCCTGAGAGGAAGTCTTTGGTTACTATCAGTGTCTTAAGTGTTTGTTTGTTTATTCAAATTTTCTGTTTCTAGCCGTGCGTGGTGGTGCACACCTGTAATCCCAGCACTCGGGAGGCTGAGGCAGGAGGATCGCTGTGAGTCAAGACCAGCCTGGGCTATAAAGTGAGCTCAAGGCCAGTCTGAACTGCATAGCAAGACTCTGTCTCAAAAAGACCAAAGAAAAAAAAAACAAATTTTCTGTTTCTTCCTTTTACTAATATAGGAATTTTACAGTGTTCTTTAAATATTTTCATTTTGTATAAGCTTTCCAAATGTAGTAGGATAAAGTCACTCAAATTTTAGTTATCACCTTTATATTTCTGTTTATAGTAGTTTCTCCCTTTTCAATATGTATTTTGTTTACTCAATATTTTCCCTGATTAATCTTTACTAATGCACATGTCCAGCAGCTATTAAATATTAACAGGATGGCTCCTGCTATTTGTATTTTCAAAAAGAAAATCAACTTCTTGGTAGTCAGCCTTCTGTACTGTTTGTGTTTATTTGTTCTCCATTGATTCCTATCCCCTTCTATCTATTATCTCTTTCCCTCTTGTTTGTTCCAATCGTTGTGTTGCTGTTTTCCAACTTCTTGGGTAAAATTCTTAACTCATTTGATGCTGACCTGTTTTATTTGCTGAAAAATAGATTTAAAGCAAGACATCCCCCTCTGGCAATTATTTTAGTTATGACATACTTATTTGGATAGACAGAATTCTTATTATTGTTTTTAATTTTTATTAATTTTGCTTGGATTCGTTGGGAACGTAATAAGTAACCCTCTCTTCTAATCAGTTTCTTAGTAATATTAGTTTGCAGACAGATAAGATTTGCCCAGGTGATTTTTTAGCTTTACAGTACTCCGCTCAGAGAGCGTGTTTTGCACAATCCTCCCTGCCTGGAGTGTACTGGGGCTTCATCCGCAGCATGGGGATGGTCGGGTTTTACACCCGCTTCTTATGTGCACTGGAAACACTACACTGGTTAGGGCGAGTGCTGGGTGGATCCAAAGGTCTCTCTGAGAAGCGATGGGTCCCATCCAGAATGACTTGAACCCAACTTAGACCCGATTAGCAACCCTAAAGATAGAGAACAACGTCCCACGCAGTTGAATAGGATCAAATGAAATCCGCAAAGTGATCCGTCGACCGTGAAGTGCTCTGTGGATATCAGTGGCTCTGCTGATTCCTCCTGCGGACCTCCAATTCTTCCTCCACTGTGGGTCCGTCATGTAACGCTCACCTTCAGCCTCTGGGCAAACAACCTTGCTTCCCACTCCGGGGAGTCAACACAACCCACAGGAAACGAACTCCACCAGCGGCCCACCCCCAAGTCGCCGGGGAGACAGCCGCTCCAGCACCCACGTATGTTTGCAGCCTCGCTGCTGGTTCCGCAGAGAACCTCCCTCCCTATTCAGGGCCGGTCCTGCCTCGGGTAGTAAGCTCACATCCCCTACTGCCTGCTCGAGAATCTTCCGGGATCTGTTCCCAGCCCACACCCCGGAGCTCCCCGCCACCTGTCTCTAACAGGCCCTTTCACCCTAACTGCTTCCAACCCCGGATCCGCACTGCCCTCCAGCTCCTTCCGCTCTGCCTTCCTTCCTTCCAGAGTGGCCTGCACTTACTCTACCGCTTTCTCATCTCCCTCACCTCAGCCTCTTCCGGTTCCAGAGATTCCCACTCTCCTGCCGCCATCAAACCTAACTTGGTGAAAGTCTCTCTGTTACCGGTCCGAACTGTCCCCTGGCCTGATCCCTCCGAAGCCTTGGATGAGGAAACAGCTGCTCCCTTCTCCAGGAAACCATCTCCTTTCCTGACTTGAATGAATGAATGAATGAACCACACGGGCCTGCAGCCTGGCTGAACAGCTCCTATCTGCACACAGACAGTCCTGGACTTAGGATGATCTGATTTACAATTTTTTGACTTTAAAATTGTGTGAAAATGACGCCCATTCAGTAGAAACCATAGGTTAGATTTTGAAGTTTGACCCTCTCCTGGGCCAGCGGCACTGCAGTCCTCTCCTGATGCTGGTGGCAGCAGGGAGCCAGGGCGCCTTCAGCTGCGTGGTCTGGGCTCATCAGGGACCCTCTCCTGTGCTGCTGAGCGATAATGCTGAGCAAGCTGCGTATATTAAACGTTCTCTGGGATTACGATGTTTTTAACTTACGATGGGTTTATCACAAACACCTCACTTAAAGTGTCTGCGTATCAAGGCCTCTTGCAGAAATTGTCAAAACGTCCATCCTTCTGAGCCGCAGGGTGAAGATGGGATTGCCACATACAAGAAATGGGTGCCCAGGACCATAACACAGCGTGATGCGGTTATCAGAGGAGCTCTCTTCCAGCGAGGTAGGCTGCAGAGCATGGAGACTGCCCGTGCTCCTTCAGCAAGGTAGGACACGAGAATAATCCTCAGGCCACGGCACTTGGCAACCAGGACCTTCCCCATCTCCCTGTCCCAGAGACCATCTCTCAGTTCTGTGCTCTTTGATGCAAAAGAGTAACCCGAGAGAGGCCTGACTCCGTGACCCTTGGGCCACCACTTGGGTGCACCTTCTTGTAGACTCCTGAGCACAGGCTACAGGGGCATTTGCCCTGCTTTTTTTTTTTTTTTTTTGGTCTTTTTGAGATAGGGTCTTGCTATGCAGTTCAGGCTGGCCTTGAGCTCATTTTGTAGCCCAGGCTGGTCTTGAACTCTCACAGTGATCCTCCTGCCTCAGCCTCCCAAGTCCTGGCATTACAGGCGTGCACCAAAGAAACTGGGACTGATTAAGAAACAACAGTAGCATCAAAGCAGTTCATACAGGGCGGTGTTCTGGTTGATACACTGTGTCAACTTGAATCTAGGCTTGGCTAAGTGACTCAGCAGTGCTTCATCCTGGGGTGAAAAGGACCTGCCTTCCTGCTCTAGGATGTTGTTCATTGTGTCAGCTTGAGAAGTTTAGAAGGTTAACTAGGTGACTAAGCAGGAGTCAGGGTCCTTACTTTGTATTCATCCTGAGCCTGTGCAGGAGGAGGACAGGGAGATGGTGTGGGCACGGGAGGATAGCTGATATACAAAATAAGGAGGGAGAAGAGGTTTGCTCCCCCTTTGTGCTCTCGCTGCTTTTGCTGTTTTCTGCACGCATGAACGGTTGCCCTCTGGCATGTGCCGCTCTGCCTTGGAGCCAGCCGAGTATGATCTGAAACCTGCACAAACTATGAGCTAAGTAAACCTTTTCTTCCTTAATTTTGGGTGTTGGGTATTTTGTCTCAGCAACAAGAGAGAAGTAACCAAGACAGGCAGGCCTAATTCTGACAGCTGGAGTCTGTAGTTTGTCAACAGGAACCATCTCACTGGGTTCCCACAGCCTCAAAAAGTAGATTCTCTAGGGGGCTGGGGATTTAGCTCAGCAGCAAAGTGCCTGCCTGGCAAGTGCAAGGTCGTGAGTTCGGTTCCCTGTACCCGAGAAAAACGGTTCCCTGTACCCGAGAAAAACCAAAAAAAAAAAAAAGTAGATTCTCCCAGCCTCACAGATGTGGAAACTGTATCCCAAAAGCCTGAAATCCCCAGTCCCACAGAGCCGGCAAGTGACAGAGGTAGAACCCAAATCCTGGGCTCTGACTCACAGATGTGGAAACTGTATCCCAAAAGCCTGAAATCCCCAGTCCCACAGAGCCGGCAAGTGACAGAGGTAGAACCCAAATCCTGGGCTCTGACTCCAGCTCTGTCCTCCAGAAACAGCGTCACGGGGCAGCGGAAGGTGAGAGGGCTGCTAGGCACTTTCCCTGGCTCTGCAAACCCTCAGCCCTCCCGCCACGCTCCTCCTCTGCACCCACCCACACATCTCCAGGAAGCTGCAGGTTCATGGAAAGTTACCTCACTGGCTCCCTAGAGAATATGCTAAGCTAAATGCGGTGGTGCGCACCTCGAATCGCAGTGCCTAAGAGGCTGAAGCAGGAGGATCACAAGTTCAAGGCCAACTGGGGCAATTTAAGAAGGCTGTGTCAAAAAGGAGGAGGAGGAGGAGAAGAGGAACATACTGTGGTTATCAGCACAGAACTCGGACCACTACCACCAGCATCTTCTGGCCCGGAGAGAAGATGAGGCCGGTACCAGCCTCATCCTTCCCTGGTTCAGATCCTCATCTGTGGGCACCCATCTCAGCACCCTGGTAGGTACAAGGGAAGATGTCAAGGGCCTGCGTGACAAGGACAACATGACGCATTTACCGTGGCAACCATGGCAGCAGCGTACACTTCTTGAGTGCTCGCTACTCACTGCTACCATGGCATGGCTTTCAGCGGCTTTCGGCGGTACTGGAGCCTCATGACCACCGAATGGAGAGGGTTCTGGTCTGACACCATTAATGTCTTCCAATATCTGGATTGAGAGAAAAGGCTTCAAAAGGGAAGAAAGACTGATGTGGACACCTAAGAAGAAAAACGGCAGATGAGGTGCCTAGGGTAAGAGAATGTGGGGTGCAAGAATAAGGTCAGGTGTGACCGACCTTAGGGAAGAGGAGGGGCTGAGCATGCAGCACTTGCCTACCAGGAACCTTGGGTTCCAGCACCTCTGTAAAGAAAAAGGAGAAGGAGAGGGAGAGCTCAGAAGCAACCTGAGTGCTGGTATGCACGTCACCGTGTTGATGGCCAGCCAGGCACGGAAAGGGCTCATGGCAAAGAAGACCAAGGGTAACCTGAAACTGTAGGAAAGCCATGAGAAGTGCGTCCATAATCTGCCTGCTCTGTGCTCAGCTGTCTGGGACAGTGTCCACCCTCGGAGTGGCTCCTGACTATTCCCATCACCTGGATCCGAGCCGAGTGAGTGTGAGGGCACAGGCCTCTCCGCGTGGAGAGAAAGAAGAGGAGCGGGCAGAAGGGAGCCGGCGCAGGCCCACGCCGTGGGTGCTGTCAGTTCGGGCCACACCATTGCACTGGAGCCTCACTGTCCCTGAGTCTGGAGGTTGGTTTGCTTTTTCTGGTTTCTTATTTTTATTTTTAAAAAGCACGGAGAATTTTACCTATGAGCCTACAGGAGAACTGCGTGGTGCTCTCCTCACGCGGTGAGGGCGGTCCGGTTGGGTCTCGATGGTACTGCCTGAAAGTCCTCTCTAAGTGGGCGGGGCTCAGGCCAACCCCAGCGCAGGGGCTTGCCTCTCTCCATCTACGGACCGGAAAGATGCGCCCTGGCCTCAGAGGATTTTTACTTGGTGTAACATGTATATTAACTAATTCAAAAGTTTAAAAGTAGGGATATGTGAATACAGAGAAAACAGAAGCAGGGAAAGAGCCGGGCGTAGTGGCACATGCCTATAATCCCAGCACTTGGGAGGCTGAGGCAGGAGGGTCCTTGCAAGTTTGAGACCAGCCTGGGCTACAAAGTGAGCTCAAGGCCAGCCTGAATTGCATAGTGAGACCCTGTCTCAAAGAGACAAAAAAAAAAAAAAAAGAAGTAGGGAAAGAATAGTAAATCCAGGAATGAATCCCCCAAATGGCCATGTGGCTTTCAGTCTTAGCTAATCCCGGCTAACAAAAACCAACAAAACAGGGGGCCCCCAATCCACTCACGTTGCTTATTCCAAACCTCTCAAGAGGGCAGGCAGGCCCCAGGGCCCAGGCACCTCCCGCTGTGCCAGGTGGGCAGGCTGTCTGTCAGTCTCCAGGCCAGAGAGGGAACGCACTCGGGAAAGCTTGCCTGTGTACGCCGGCGTGTTCGGACTGCCCCTGTGGCCGTGCAGCCTGTGTCCTTCCTGAGTGACTGCCTCTCACTAGACACAGCAGCCAAATACCCCCGGGGATGTGGGACGCCCAAGGAACAACGGAAAAGCCAACGAGAACCTGTTTCCCCAAATTAAAGATTATTGTCATTGGTCAGGGGGAAGGTTGTACACTAGGTCAAATTCCACCCGGGTTTTGGAGTCCTCCACTTTTAAGGTATCTTGCTTCAGAAGCACAATTTTAACCAGTGCTTGGCTTTAATATATATATATATATATATAAAACACATATAAATGCAATGATTTTACACTAAGCTATATAAGACAGAAACCACAAAATTGAAATTCTGTCTTTCAAAGGGTTTTATGTACTCCTCTAACTAAAAACAGCTTCTCAATAAAAAGATCCGGTTTTACAAGAGAGCCTGACCAAAAATAGTAACTACGGCCTTGAGGACAAATATCTCATTGCTATATAAAGATTTAGTGCATATAAATGTCTACGCGTAATAATCTGATTTATAACGCACCCCTTGCCCGGGCCCTTGTGACTCCCTACAGTTACACTGCCCCAATTAAAGCATCCTAGAAGCCTAATAGATTCACCCTGGAAAAACTACCCTGCAAAACCCCAGCCCACCAAAAAGCCCTGGTTCCTTGGCAACGGGGTGGTGGCAAAGGGGGGTTTTGAACAGAAAGGGCATTTAGTGTCTAATCCCCATGCTCAAAGCCTGCCAGAGTACAGAGGAGTAACCCCAAAGTAAAGGCATCATGAAGAGGGTATCTGGGTGTCCAGCTCCAGCTTTCCTAATAAACTTGGTATTAGCTTATTACAAATGAACGCTTCTGGGCTCCAGAACAATAAACTCAAAGGACAGCTTGCACTGGGAAGCGGGAAAAATGCTTCTGCTCCAGAGGACTATTTGGGCATGGAATTTGGAAATCTTCTCCGTCCATCCCAAGTTACCGTATTTGCAGGGTCTCAGCCACTTAACAGTGTATGTTGGCAGGGTGAGGGTGTCTTGTCTGTCCCGCCACTCGTAGACAATTTCATTACCACCAAGTGGAAAGAAAGACACCTGTCAAAATGTACTCTCCAATCCAGGCACGGTGTTGCATGCCTATAGTCCCAGCACTCAGGAGGCTGAAGCAGGAGGATCACCCCAAGTTTGAGGCCAGCCTGGGTTACACAGTGAGTTCAAGGCCAGTCTGAACTACATAGGGAGATTCTGTCTCAAAAAAAACTAAAAAAAGTACTCTCCATTCCTAGATATCAGTGAACAAAGGAAACTTCCCACAGACCTAAACTTTGCTAAATTTGAGTCAGCTCAAAGCTGTTCTTAGTGAAGAGTGAAAACTGCACCAAATATACTGGGGGGAGGGGGGGCGGGGAATACAGCAATGGAGAAAATAAAAACAGTGCTGTGTCCCATTCATCCTTTCACTCAGTCCCATAAACAGATTGATGTTAGTACTCAGTGCTGTTAGAAAGACAGGAAGAGGGTAAATTGCCATTGCTTTCTTTCTTTCCCATGCTGGGTTCACACTCAGGACCTCACACATGTAACTCCAGCCCCTAAACTGGTACATTTTTACATACAAAAAAGCAAATAAAAAATAAATTGTAACATGAGTCCTTGAAGTAATTACCACTGCCATCTTAGCATTTCCTATCACCCATTTTTTCTATGTGCATATTTAGATATAAATTTTAAAATAATTTAGAGCATACTTCCCATATAATTATGTAATCTGGCTTTTCCTTTTACATTGCATTATAATTATCTCGCTAGATCTTTAAAAGACTCTTGATAAATATTAAGATATCTCAGTTTTTAAATTAAAATTATATGTAATCAGAAAAAATTAAGGATCAATTTGGAATTATGTTTCTTAATAGGGATCAAAGGAAGAGGGCTGGGGATATAGCTCAGCAGCATAAGCACTTGCCTGGCAAGCCTAAGATCATGAATTTGATTCCTGGTACCAAAAAAAAAAAGGAAGAAAAAATGTGAGACCTAATCCCTTCCCTCAAACAACTGAGTTCACAGATGAATCTGTATACATAGTTAAAACATCTGTACAGAGGGAGAGTGGCACATACCGAGGGGCAGGGCGTGGGGCTCAGTGGTAAAGCACATGCTTGTATGCACAAGGCCCTGGGTTCAATCCCCCCCACCAAGAGAAAAAAGAATGTGTATCTATCTCTAGACAGCATGACCAGTAGGACAAAGGGAGGGAAGAAGGAATGCTGGAGCCAGTTATTAGCGCCTCCCTAACGGGGAAAGCAGGGAACCAGCCTTGGGAAGTAACACAAGCACTCTCGCCCATAGAACAGAAATGATATACTTGCTTGACTGTGGGCATCTAGAGGTTCACTTCCTCAAAACAAAGCTTCTCTGCCTCAGTTTTACTGTTGGAGATTTCTCTCCTGATTGCCTGTGCAAAGCACATGGTCTTAGGAGTGCCCGCACTTAACACCAGATGGCGCTCCTGCAGGATCTGTGCCGATGACAGATGACAGACATCCCTGATCCATCTCAGTATTTCTGGTTTTGTTCTATTTTTTTTTTTTTTTAGTCTTTTTGAGACAGGGTCTCACTGTGCAGTTCAGGCTGGCCTTGAGCTCACTTTGTAGCCCAGGCTGGTCTCGAACTCGCAACAATCCTCCTGCCTCAGCCTCCTGAGTGTTGGGATTAGAGGCGTGCTCCACCACGCCTGGCCATCTCAGTATTTCTGCCTCGGGAGATAATCTCTGAATATTCAGCACAGCACTTAATTACTACCCAATTTCTGCAGAGAACTACTTGCTATCCCTTATTAAAGTGATAGTAATAAACATCTTTAAATGAGAGGCAAGAGTTATAAATTTACCATGCAGCATCTCACATGAATAGGCATTATTTTTTTAGCGCCAAAACGAGAGATTTAAGAGGCACCAGACACCATTCAATGACCACGCTTAGGAGGCAGGTCCCCAAGTGCAGTAGGAACCCCACTCCAGTTCCAGGCTCACTTTCTCTCTCAAAGCACTACGTATTCTCTGACACAGCAGTACGAAAGAGCTGACCCCTCGGTTCTGAGAGCCACTTTGGGGAGAGGAGAGCATGAGGATCTAGGAAGTTTTAAAGGTAAAGCGAGAGCATTTCCAAAAAAGACTCGGGAGATTGGAACCCAGACCCTGTGCAGAAGAGATACGATAATTTTGCTAAAAAAAAAAAAAAAGTTCTTGCCCCAGGAGGGCCCAGTAAACATACCCACTTTCCCACTCGCAGCAGGTATCTGCCTGGAACTCTACCAAGAATCCCGTTACGAACAAGAGCAGCTCCCACCACATGAAAGCCGGGTGGGGACTGAGCTCGGAGGATGCGTCTCCAAGCTTGGCTGACGAATGACTTAGGTGCTCTGCTCCACTCGGACTGTCACCCACACAGCCACATTGTCCCCCAAGTTCCAGACGCCCCACGTGCCCACTTGGACGGCTTTGTGATCTGCAGCCCCTGTCCTGCGGCTCCAGTTGAAAGCCATGAACAAGGGGCTCCTGAGACTCGTGTGTCCTTGTGCGTGTGTGGGTCCCAGGACCCACCTCAAGTCACCCTCCAACCCGATCCAAGCCAATATCCAAAGTGCGACAGTCCGCTGGGCGTGGTGGTGCACGCCTGTCATCCCAGCACTCAGGAGGCTGAGGCAGGAGGATCACTGTGAGTTCAAGACCAGCCCGAACTACAAAGTGAGCTCAAGCCCAGCCTGAACTGCACAGTGAGACCCTGCCTCAAAAAGACAAAAAAAAAAAAAAGAGAAAGTGCAACAGTCCTAAAAGTGTTTCTAAAACACCAGAATTAGCTAATGTGCTGCATCTGAGGTTAACATACGGATTTTTGACTTTAAAAGGCTAGATTTCCACAATAAACACGCGTTGCTATAGAGACAGCATAAGCCTATGTAAACTTCAGGCATTCATATTCATAGAAACTCCTGAAGCAAGACCAAATGTTGGCCCTCACATTCTTGTTCTTGCCAACTTCCAAATAGTGCACAAATTATGCCAAAAATAAATGGGTGTGACTAATACAAGCTAAGAACGCTTTTTTTAAAAAAAAAATTTTACCTTGAGGGCAACATTTGTTGATACTGAAGCTGGGTGTATTAAAGAGTACTTTCCCCTTTTATAAATCCATCTGTTTTATTTACACTTCCTAAAAGACCTGCACGCACATTTTTCCATAAATTGTACAACTGCTCGTAATCACGTATCATTTCAATCTGTGCCCCAGTTCTGTTTTAACACTGCATCTCTTCTCTTTTGTTTGTGCTCCGTGAAGCACACTAGGCAGGCGAAGTAGTGAAGACTTAACTCTTCTGGCCCCAGCTACACACTCCAAGGCTGTGGAATTGTCAGCGAGCTTTTGCATAGCCAACACCTCCCAGGTCTGCAAGCTCAGGGCAAATCCTATTACAAGCTCAGAGATGTCAAATTGGTTTCTGCTGCTGACCTTCTTTCTCGCGACCCTTGCCCCAGCCTCCCAGGCCCCACTCCCCAGTCCCTCGTTTCTCCCACACCGAGGTCAACCCGTATGACGACTATGCTCAGCTCTGAATCTACTGTCTCCTGTGCTGGATCTTTGCTGCTAATTACTGCAGTCACACTTCTTAATTCAACAAGCACCAGGCGGCTGGCTGCCTTCTCCCCAGCGGGCTGGGTCACAGCTATCTCACGCAGGTCACTAAGTCGGGAGTTTATCTCCTCACAGGCGATAGCATTACAAGGTAGCTGTTCCAACACGAAAGGTAATCAACAATAATTAAAAGTGATACACCCATTCTGACTCATATGATAGTGATAAAAAAAAAAAAAAGAAGGGCAATGAAGAAAGAGAAAGAGAAAAAACTGCTCAGCTGCAGCAGATAAGAGTTTCAGTTCCATGTAAAATTTCTGGAAAAGAATGTGGGTCTTTGTTTTCTTTCTTTTCATACAGGGTCTGTCTGCATGGTGGCTACAGTGGAAAGTGGTGCTTCCGGATTTTCTGCAAAGGGAGGAAACATTTCGTCTCCACTGCTGAGACACCAGGGAGAGGAGCAAAGTAGGAATCCGGCCACGCATGGCGTCTCTGGGTCCTTTCATGGGCGATGCCAACTTTCAGTCTTAGAAACTGAGGCAATCTCTGGTGGTCGATTCCCTGCCACCCAGAAGGGGTTTAGCCTGAGTTACACGAACTGACCGATGCCCCCCCCCCGCAGATCCCCAGGCCCACCATAGCACACCTCCCGAGGTAGCTGGCAGCCGCAGCCCCGGCCCCGGCCCCGGGCCCACACTGCAGTTACCAAACCTGCCGGGGCGCAGATGCTCCAGCCCTCCCCACGGCCCTGTGCTCATGGGTCAAGCACCCTCAGAGCAAGAGCCAGTGCAGCTTTACCTGAGCATGGTTGGGATTACCTATGATCGCCTTTACCCACCCCCTACCCACGTCTTAAGCCAGGTTCTCCAAAACCAAACCTTGGGACTACAATCCACCTGCCAGTACCAGAACGATGACGGGTCCCCAGGAGAAACTGGAAGAGTGTGGAAGGCTCAGAACAGGGACAGGAGAAAAGCCAGGCGTGCATGTGATTCCAGGCCAAGCCCCAGCCTCAGCCTCTCCACTGAGGGGAGTTCCTGGACATCCGCACAGAGTCGAGGGGCTGGGCCCTTTCACTCGCATTGTTGGTCCTCTGGGCAGGGACCCAGGCCCCGTGGGCTCTCTCTGCCATGACCCAAGCAGCCCCTCCGAAGCAGCCTCGGCCAGCCTAACAAAGTGCAGCTGCATGTGGGCACACAGAACTACACGGTCTGCCGGGGCACTGGCAAGGTCTATGACAACCCCATGGGAAGGGAGCACTTGCAATATTTGAACCCTGAATTCTTTTTGTGTGTGTGGTACCAGGAATTGAACTCACATCTTCACATTTGCCAGGCAGGCACTGTGCCACTGAGCTCTATCTCCGGTCCTAACTTTCAATTCTTAGAGCATTTCTTAAGATGAAAAGCAGATTAATCTAGAAAAGCAATTGCCAAGAGTGGTGGCGCACACCTATAACCCCAGCACTCAGGAGGCTGAGGCAGGAGGATCACTGCAAGTTTGAGACCAACCTAGGCTACATAAGTGAGCTCAAGTAACTGCATTACCAAGACCCTGTCTCAAAAAGACAAAAAAAAAAAAATCTAGAAAAGCAAGTATGAATCAGGGGAGAAACAATCACATTCTTGATCACATGTCCTAAAGAGGAAGAGATCACCATGGACAGTCTACTTATCTGACCTCACACCTGGACCGCGAAGTAAGTGTGGAGACCTGAGCAGCTAGCCGCTCGTTGGAGTGCTGTGTCTGTGGAGCCTTAAAATGCCATTTGCATCTCCTTCCCGCATGACCAACACCTAATCACGATTGCCAGCTCTCCCAGTGTGGCAAAATTGTAAGGGATTGCCAGGTGTGGTGGTACACACCTGTAATCCCAGCTACTTGGGAGGCTGAGGCAAGAGGATCCCAAATTCTAGGCCTACCTGGACAAGTTAGCAAGATCATGTCTCAAAAGAAAAGTTTAAAAACAGAAAACTAGACTAGGCAGGAAGCTCAGTATTAGAGCATGTTTCAATGGTTCAATCTAAGTAGAAACAAAAAAAAAAATGCGAGGAACTGCTTTCTCTTCCCGAGATGCCCTGCCGCACTTTGACTCGCCACCTCTTACCTACTTGGGCTGTGTCAGGGAAGACCGGGAAACAGAGCAGGAATCACAGAGGGGCCCACGTGTTCCCCATGAGGCCTTCCGAGCCTGAGCCAGCTCTGAAACATTCCTAGAGGGTACACTGAAAAGGGCCGCCAGACGGGATGGGTGAGCGTCTCAGCTGTTACTGAAGCCAGTGCGGGTGTGGGATGAAGACAAGGCACATGCCTACATCGGTGCAGACCACACCAGAACCTCCTCTCCTGCTGAGAGTAGATCCTCCCTTCCAAGGCCTGCCACACTGCACAAAAATCTGTCACAAAAAAAAAAAAAAAAAAGCAATGGATTTTTTAATTCTTACAATGCAGCCAGTGCAAGCCTATAATCCCAGTACTCCCACAGGTTGAGGCAGGAGAATCACAAGTTCAAGGCCAGCAGGGGAAATACAGTAATACCTTGTCTCACAGTAAAAAAAAAAATATTTAAAAGGCCTGGAACCTAGCTCAAAGCAAAGACCCTGGGCTCTAGGACCGCCCAAAAAAAATTTAAAAGGCTTACAATGCTCAGTATGAAATTTAGAATTGCAAAGTATATAAAAGGAGGTCACATTGTTTGTCCTAAAGAAGGGATTCAAAAAGACTATAAGAGGGGCTAGGGATTAGCTCAGCAGCAAAGCGCCTGCCTGGCAAGCACAAGGTCATGAGTTTGATTCCAGGTACCGGAAGAAAAAAAATAATAATAAATAAGGCAAGCCAGGAGTGGGTCACATGCCTGTAATCACAGCACTTGGGAGGCTGAGGCAGGAAGATCACCATGAGTCCCAAGTGCCAGCTTTTATGGAATTTCAGACAGGCAGGCACCCAAGGTTCTGTGAGCTCAGGAGGCAGAGGAGACTGTTCTAGAAGTACAGCAGGAGGTGGGACTTGAACAGAACCCTGGGGGCAGGTTGGATTTGGGCAGCAGGAGCAAGGGAGGAAGGGCTTTTGACCCAGTGAGAAGATGAAAAGGAGCTGCCCTCAAGCAGCGAATCCCTGGAAGGCCCAGAGTCCGGAAGATCGGCTCTCCTAGGCCACACTGCGCACAAAGCCACATCTCCTGGCCTGTCCACATCCCGTCCACTTGGGCCGCTTGCCGCCCCCACTGCCAACCGCCAGAGAGGACAGAGGATGGGATTTGAACGCCCCAGCCCAGGGGTCCACCAGGGCTGCCCAAGCCGGCCTCCATACCCGCCAGCGGTTAGTCCACAAAGGCAGGGAGCTCCCCCAGGAAAGGGGTGAAACAGTCACGGGGGAGGGGCAGGCAGCGGGCGCTCCCCCTTCTATTTCAAAGAGGAGTGGAATCGGCCACCTCCCTGGAGGACAGCAAATCACCCCCATAAACACCCTCCCGCGGCCTCTCACCTCCTTCCTGATTTATTTTCGAGCCATTGGGCCGCGTTTAATGAAACGTGATCAGCAGTAAGAGTACTAATCAGACCCAGGACCTTCCCCTACTCTCCCCGCCGGGGCAGCGCTGCACAGACCGGGGATGGGGCTCACCTGGCCTGAGGCTTCCCAGCTTCCCAGACCCTCGGCGCCCCGCCCCTCGCTTCCCGCGGAGCCCTGGGGCTCTCACTGAGCCCCGCCACCCGGGCAGGGGACCCTCTCAGCCTCCGAAAGTGGAGACTGGCTCCCAGCCAAGACTTGTCCTAAAATAAAGGGGCTGGGCCTCAGAGTCAGGGCGGCTTGGAACAGGAGCAAAGTCAAGGCTCCTGGCCTGCTGTCGTTGGGCGGGAACTTGCCCAAACAAAGTTTATAGTTTTGGAGGCTTCCAGGGGAGGGGAGGTGGCTTGGGGTGGGGGAGCTCCTTATCCATTCTAAGAACAGCTCTGCATCCTATTCACTCCCAGCACACATTGGTGCTGATTTTTCTTCCTTAAAGAAACAAAAAAAAAAAAAAAAGAAAGAAACAAAATAAAAAAGGTAATATGAAGAAACTATTCTTATATTTCATAGGAAAAAGTTTCTTTAAAAGTAAGAAACCGGGCTGGGGATTTAGCTCAGCAGCACAGCGCCTGCCTGGCAAGTGCAAGGTCCTGAGTTCAATTCCCGGTACCGGGGAAAAAAATAAATAAATAAATAAATAAATAAATAAATAAATAAATAAATAAATAAACAAAAGTAAGAAACCAGTTAATGATAGCTCTTCCCAAATTGTCGCCGGCCTCCTCGGAGATGGGACTGTGCTCTGGAGAACTAACTCTCTTGACAGCTGTGGATTAACAGCAATAACAATTTGCATTTACGGAGAGCTTTTAACTTTTCAAAGTCCTCCATCCGTCATCCCACTTGATCCCCTTGACAGCCAGGTAATGCAGGTGGGGCAGGGATCAGCAGGGCCTGCGGGGAAAGGAGGCCAAGCAGATTACGTACTCAGTGGAGCGGGGCCCAGGAAGGGATGAGACTGCCCCAGAGAATCCCTCCCAACAAATTGCGTCTGAAAATGCCGGTGACAGAGACAACCCTTCCATTTCGCATGGCAGAGGGTGAAGGAGGAAACAGCTTCAACCAGTGTGTGACGTGAGGAGAAGCCCGCAGTGAGCCCTTCTGAGTGTCAGCTCAATGAGGAAAGTCAGCGGCCCCAAAGAGAACAGGAGGGGAGCTGGGGCAACTTAACTTAGGTGGCAACGGCTATGCGGTCACCCCTGAAAGGTGAAAAGACACAAAGAGGGCAAGACACCCACTCATTCATTTATTCATTCCTTGATTCAAATAGGTTTTTAGGCTGCAGTGGGATAGGATGTAGACACAGACCCTCCCTCAAAGCATACGAGGCACAGCGAAGAAGAAACAGGGGCATCTGGATACTTGCGATCCTGCCTTCTCCCCGCCCTCCCTGGCCCCTCATCCCCTCCCATGGGGCAACAACCATGCCTTCTATGCTCACCGTCTAGAGAGAGACCCACACAGTCCAGGACAAGTGAAGCTGGTATTTCACATAGATCAGAGGTTTGTCTGAGAAAGAGGCTTTGAAAATCTAAAATCTTGGTTTTCTCACTAGAAGCCAACTTCTAGAGGTCTCCAAAAATAGAATTAGTGGCCAGGCATTGCAGCACACGCCTGTAATCCCAACACTTGGGAGGCTGAGGCAGGAAGATTGCTGTGAGTTCGAGGCCGGGCTGGGCTACAAAGTGAATTGAAGGCCAGCTGAACTGCATAGTGAGACCCTGTGTCAAAAAGACAAAAAAAAAATTGCATTACCGTTATAAGTGACAGAGCACTGAACAATGGACAATGGTGAAAGTGTTCCTGATTCTAGAACACTCCACGGGCTTCAGAACTCCCCAGCAGCTGTTTAGAGCAGACTATTCCTAGGGGTCTAATCACAGGAAAACAAGGGCCTATCTGGTCTCCTATCACTTGATCTTTGCACTCATGATTTAGAAATTTCTCTCTGTACATGGAGAGGAAACTGACTTGAGTCTCTATAAATGAAATGTTTTGTTATTGTTTTTATGGTTCTTTTTCAAAAGTATCTTGACATAACGAACTTCAAATGTGATGAGATTAGAATTGGTGATTGACAATTTTTTAGATCAGTAACCTTTTTTAAATTGTAGTTTTAGAAAGGGGAACCTATAACACTGCCACCACAACCGCTCTTAAAGGCATGGTTCAGCGGTGTTCAATAAATCCATTCTGTTCTAAGACAGCTCCAGAACTTTTTCATCTTTCAGAACCGAACCGCTCTACCCATTAAATAACAACTCTCCTCTATCCCCGCCCTAGCTCCTGACAGCCACGCCTCTACTGTCTGTCGCTACAAACTGGACCTCGTATAAGCGAGAACACACAGGCACGGTGGCCCACACCTGTAGTCCCAGCACTAAGGAGGGTGAGGCAGGGTTCCAATCCTTGGTCTGTGACCTTGAGTAGTTCTGTTCACAGAATGCTCACTCGTGGTCCCCTGTGTGAAATATTTCAAGTCAGGCCCAGATTTCCACCCGCCTTCCTCCTCTGACTCGAGTCACTGTTGGCTGAGTGGCTGACAGGGCGGATGTTCACGTGGGCCGGGGCCCGAGGTTATTTACATCACCAATGCTGAGTGTCTGAGTTCCAAGAGTTGCTGAAGCTCTAAACATCTATGACCCACATGAACCTAACACAGTGAAAGTCTTCTGCACGAGAAAAACTAAGAGTGCGAGTGGAAAATGAGGAACAGATTAGTGGCCAAAGACGGTACAGTCCCTTTAGATAAATGCCGTTGAAATCACCCGTATACTCAATCATGCACAGGACGCACTGATGGGGCAGTACACAAGGGGGCGCTCCACTCGACGTCCCCAGTAGGGAAAGGTCCAGCGGGCTGTGCGGAGTGCACCCTTCCACATCTGCCAGGCTGCAGGGAGGCACGTTGCCCAGCAAGCCCGCATCCGGTGAGTGTGTGACGCCGAGGGTAGAAAGCCCTGCCGCTGTAGCCCAGTGCAGGACTCAGACAGGCAACCCTTGGCCCACAACCCCCCACCCACTGACCAAGGCTTCCTCAGGCCCCAGGGCTTTCAACCTCTTCCTCTGCTCCGTCCTGCTTCCTCTGCTTCCCTCCACAGGAATAGAACCCTGATAACATTCTGCACCTCACACTTCGTCTTGGGTCTGCTTTGGACAGCAGCTGGCTATTATGGGATACCCGTGCACATACGTGTATGTGTGTGGAATTTGGGTCAGGAATCCACCCCTTCTCCCCTTGACCCAGGACTGGCCCTGACTGGCCTGGGTGTGAGCGTGTCCACCTCACTGCTGGCTGACGTGGGGAGGAATGGTGGCCCGATCCTGGCCAGGGAGATGTCACAAGAACTCTGCAAGGGTGCTTAGGAAATGTCTCCTCGGTAATACAAAGCAACAGCGGGGAAGCTTCTGCTACACAGAGTCGTGTCTGTCTCTGCGTCCACACTCTGGCAGCCATCTTGGCGCAAGGAGAGAGCGCCAAATTTGACGACAGGGCAAAATGAGGAAAATGGAAACCTTTGGGGTGTTTGTGAGGTGCAAATTTTTAAATCAGTCCTGAACTTCAGCCTTCTTGTTATACAGGATAACAAATTGTCCCTATTATTAAGCCATTCTGACCTGGTATATCTACAGCTTGTGCTCAAAACCAGTCTATCCTATGTACAGGCAAATCAACTTAAAGGTAAATACAACCTAAAGATTCTTGTAAGGTCTTTAAATGAAGGCATCAAAAATCATAAATACTATGCCAATTTTTATATGTGAGGCAATTAAAAATGTGTCAAGACCAATATAAAAGTGTCTTTGAAATTCCATTTTGCTTGTAGTATCTTAAAAGAATTTGTCACACAAAAACAAACCATCGCAGTTCCTCCTAATTATTGTTGATTGTCAAAGTGTCCCAACTCCAAGGTAACTGCCTCATAATTAACCACTTACCAACCCAATTATTTAAATACAGGGTGACAAAAAATTGCATATTTGTTCATTAATTTTTATAGATAACATAACAGAAAATATAAAAACTACAATTTTATCAAATTTATTCAATATAAGAATCAACTACTTTTTTGGGGTTTTTGTTTTGTTTTGGTTTGTTTTTTGTCTTTTTGAGCCAGAATCTTGCTATGCAGTTCAGGCTGGTGTTGAGCTCACTTTGTATCCTAGGCTGACCTCAAACTCTCAATGGTCCTCCTGCCTCAGCCTCCTGAGTGCTGGGATTACAAGCATGTGCCACCACACCCAGCCTAGAATCAACTGGTTGAAATGACATCTACCCAAGCGATACTCAGGATAGTCAGTACGTAAACAAACATGCTGCCCAAGTGATGCTACGTGTAAACTAAGGGTTAAGGCTTCCTAGAGCAATTTATCGATTTCACTGATCCAGCCTGTGTGTCCAGATTATGCCCTGGAAGTCCAGTAGCACCTGTGGTAGCTCCTAACTCTTTCAGACCACCAGGGGAATAATTTTAGGTATAAATCCAGAATTCCCAAGATGATTCCCAAACTACTACATCAAAGGGGACTTTCCTCCAAACGGAGCGTAGCTTGCCCCAGAGAGATTTATTTCTGTAGTGTTTTCCAAAAATATAACTTGTTAATGACAAGCCATAAACTTCTCGTAGACTAACAGAAAGAAAAACTCTAAATGGAATGAAATGTAAATCTCTACCTACAAGGACACGTGTGCAGGCCAAAGGGTGGCTCACCCATGAGCTGACGGGGCCAGCAGGGCTCCAGCTTCCCAGCTGGACACAGGTAATCTGTCTGCTGTCTCCACCAGCTATGGTCTCCAGGATTTGGGCCCAGAGAGTGTTCCCTGTGCCAATTCCCTTTGGCAGGAAAGGTATCTTCTGGCATCAGCATTGCTATTCCCAGTCCTTCACCCTTGCCAACCTCCTCATGTTTTATCTATTTTTATTTGAATTGGTGATCAAGGGATTAACCCAGCTTAGACAAATTCCACCTTCCAAAAGCCATTATGGTGTAGTTGCAATGGTGATATTTCACTCTCCAAATGAATCGAATTGGATTTTAATGCTAGTAGACTCCATTAAGCAACACCTGATTGGGTTATTTCCTGGAAATTTCATCTGCATTGTTTTTTCTATCCCTGTTATCCAAAAAACACAGCAGGAGAGCTATCAGGGGCTGCTGCCAAGCTACACCGCTTATCCTGAGATCATGGTCACATTTCCTTCCGTTTCTAACTAGTCAAATGCCTGTTTCATTCATTCATTTCACAGCATGCCCTTAACACACTTTCCGCTGCCAATGACAAAGGAAAGAAACTTAAATTTTGCTTAGGTTCCTTAGTCATTGTAAGGGTCTATAATTCTTCACAAGAACTCTCATATGGAGTGAATCAATTATATGTAATATTCTACACTTATTAGAATTGATTTTAATATCATTAAAACATTTTTCTTCTTAGAATGGAAAAACCAATTTGATTTTATATTTATTTATGTAACCTGACGTAAGACCGTCTATGTCCATCGAAGAGCCACGCCCATGTCTGGGAATCAGTCTGAAAACATCCAATTTTTCCTCTCAATCACTAGGCTTTGAGCAGTTCATAACCTTCCCTACAAAGAAGTGGATTCAGGAGTTAGCAGTCTAACAGTACAAGTCCCTGAAAGCCAAGGGATGTTTGTCTTGTCCACACAATGACTCCAGGGCTTGTCGGGTAGTAGATGTTTACTGTATAACAAGTGATCAGTACTTACTTGTTGGAATGAATGAATAGACAAAGGCCTGAGAATAACTAAGAATATCCAGGCTATGGATAAACTACCATGACAATGTATCCAAGCAATCTGCCATCCATTTCTCTGTGGAAATCAGTGCCTAGCATAAGAGGGTAATGGCTAAAAAATAAATAAATAAAAATTAAATATATAAATATATGCATATGGATATAGGGTATATCTATATCTATCCTGCATAAATGACTATGTGTGTATAAGAGAGAATGGAAGAAATGGGAAAGGCACAAAAGAAACAGCAATTTTGTCCTTTTTTTTTTTTTTTTGTCTTTTTGAGACAGGGTCTCACTCTGCAGTTCAGGCTGGCCTTGAGCTCACTTTGTAACCTAGGTTGATCTCCAACTTGCAATGATCTTCCTGCCTCAGCCTCCCACATGCTAGGATTACAGGCATGCTCCACCACACCCAGCCTAGCAATTTTGTCTTTCGGCCTTTGGGAAAATATAAATATTCTGATTTAGTTTCCCCTTCTCCCAATAAAATCTTCATAAAATGAAACCCAATGAATTAGCACTTTAACTTTCAATTAAACAGAATTTTTTATTCTTTTCTAAGAAATAGTTATACCTCAACAGAACTAAGAGATAGCTAGAGTTTATAACACCACCATCACCACCAAAAGTAACATTTGGGCTATGTCTCAGTATTGCAGATTTTAACTAACCTAATGCTAACTCAGACTTCTAGGAAAGTATTTACTAAGCATCTGTTGTGTACAATAGAACCTAAAGAAAAAAAATACAGGATACAGACTTACACTATGCAAGAGGCTTACAATTTAGCTGAGGTGATAAGAAATATGAGAAATAACCATAAAATACCACAGTGACCAATTCAACGAAGCAAAGTATACAAACAGATAAGTTAATGGGCAAAAATTAAATGCTACGCTGTACAAGATTGCATACTAAATCTCCCTCGTACTAAAGAGGAGTAAGCCAAAATGCAGATATCTTAAAGAGAATCCTAAATAATAAATTCCATAATAGGCAGCAGCAAAATTATTTTTTTTTTTTTTTGGTTTTTCTCCGGTACCGGGAACCGAACTCACGACCTTGCGCTTGCCAAGCAGGCGCTTTTGCCGCTGAGCTAAATCCCCAGCCCCTAGCAAAATTATTTTATTGTTTTAAAAAAGGCTAAATTAAAGATACTAGCCATGAAAAGATAAATTCCCAAATTTCTCCCAGAAGAGAGATTTTTATTTCATGCTATTAAGTATTTAAGAAGGCACTGTTTGCTTTCTTGACATTAAGCAACTATTCATGTATTAGCTCTGTAACTTAAATAAATATTTTTTAAATATTTAAGGATAAAAATTAATTTAGGTCTCTAACTTCTGAAGTCTATCTGGTGTCTTTTCTGAACATTCCTTGTGTTAATAGGGTGTATTAAACTATATTTGGACAAATGTGCAGAATGGAATATTTGAATAATGACCTTCTTTTGTTTTGATAAGTGCTTATTCACATGCCGTAAGACAAAGCACAAGTTGGAAAATAAATGAATTCTGACACATCAAAAGCATTTTCCTTTCCCTGTGATATTTTATCTGTTTGTCGTCTAGATTTTGAAATACTGAAGAATGTTATTATGAATTCCAAATATAATTACGTGTTTCTAGAAAAGAGACATCATTATTTGATAGCATAATTTGCTTTCGTGTGATATGCAGTGACATTTCCCCCGCTTTGTTCTCATAAATTATCCTAATTGGACCCTTGGAGGAGACTGGGCCTCTGTCCACACAGGCAAAATCAGAAGTGGCATTAAAGCTACGACGGAACATCCCACTAAAAGCACACTTTTGCAGGATAATTAAATCAAAAGCCAGACTCAGAGTGGGGGGACAAGTACTAATCTCATGGTCTTCTCCCAGGAAGAAAATGACATCACCCCAGAACACAACAGGTTTGTCCTTCACAAAGTGCCGACCAAAAACACGGGATCAGACTCACTTCTTAACCTCTACATCACTCCAGTTGAAGTGGGTTCCTCTCTGAGTTCTTGACTGCCCTGCACCTCACTCTCCATTACAGTATGTCAGGACTCCTGGTGGAAGGAGAATGCTTTGGTTTTTTGCTTTTCTTCTGGTACCAAGAATCGAACTCACAACCTTGCACTTGCCAGGGAGGCGCTGTACCACTTGGCATTCTGGAAGACGGGCTCACAGAATGCCAAGAATGGCCCCATAGCAGGTTAATTCCAATTCACTCTTTCAACTGCAAGATGCATACAGGCACACCGGGCAAAGTGTAACATACACATAATATCCCTGGCCACTAGTCTTTGTTTAAACAACTGCTCTGCTTGGGTACTAACTAGCCTCCTAAAGAGAGTTTGTGGGGTTGTTTATATTCACACACATACAGTCTGGCCTCCCTGGGGTGAGGGCGCGAACAGCTGGAGCATAGGTGCCTCCAAAAGTTGCCATCTGCCCAGGCCTGTGGCCAGCATACAAATGCTCCCTCCCTGAGCTAACAGCCTGGGAACTACAAAAAGGGAAATTCTGCTCTGCCCATTCCTACCTTTCTGACCAGAAACCTCCCCTCCTTAGAGAACAGTCAGTGCTAGCTACTAGCAAAGGCTGGTCCTAAAAGGAGTTGAAGTGGGTTCCTCTCTGAGTTCTTGACTGCCCTGCTCCTCACTCTCCATTACCGTCTGTCAGGACTCCTGGTGGAAGGAGAATGCTTTGGTTTTTTGCTTTTCTTCCGGTACCAAGAATCAAACTCATGACCTTGCACTTGCCAGGGAGGCGCTGTTCCACTGAGCTAAATCCCCAGCCCCTGAAGGAGAATGCTAACAGGATCCACAAGATTTTTTTTTTTTTTTTTTTTTTGGTACCCAGAATTGAACTCAGGACCTTGCACTTGCCAGGCAAGTCACTGTATCCCTGAGCTGCGTTCCCTATCCCTCGCTTCTTGATAGGAATCGAATTAAACTAGCTGTCATCTTCAAAGGAGAGCCCATCCCTAGTGGAGTAAAGACAAGAAAACAGACAGAATGGGTCCCTGGGTCAAAGAGTAGGATGACTCCCAGTGCTCATGCAGATGGAGTGTCGGGCGTGGGGGAGCGCATCTGTAATCCCAGCACTCGGGAGGCTGAGCAGAAGGATTGCTGGGAGTTCAAGGCCAGCCTAGCTATGTAGTGAGACCCTGTCTCCAAAAAAAAACGGAGTGGACTGTGCTCTCTCCCACTGATTAGTATTTCAGATTCTCCTAGAACACGAAAAGCAAGCACCTGAGGGCCCCAAAACATAAACAGTAGCAGCAGCTCAGAAAGGAAATCCGCACATCAATGGGTTTTCCCCTTCTTTATCTTTCAGCTTTTGCCCCAAGGAGCCTCAGTTGTGAAGCTGGGACACAGGCCTGAATAGCAAACTTCCAAGAGAAATCTCCTTTGCCTGGCCAGGTGGCTGAGAAAAAAGATTTCTGTGGTCCTAAAGGTGTGGAAAAGAATAAACTTTTTCAACTTGTTTTATTTTTCTCTCCCAGTCCTGACATGAGGCCACTTTTTGAGCTGCACAGACATCTGAAACCCCATCTCTGGGCGACAAGAAAAGGGTCCCTGTGGTCCAGGGAGTGTGGCCGGAATCTTTGTTGTATTTCATCCCGCTGCTTTGAACCTGAAGACAGCGTGGGGATGCAGAATCACAGGGCAGAGCGAAGGGGATGGGTTAAGGCCCAGAGAAGCCCGTCTTTCTGGCCAGAGAACAGTAAAGAAGAAGACCGGAAGCTGCACAGTATGGAACATAGGGAGGGGAAAAAGAGAACCCCCATGAGCTGGGCATGGTGGCGCATGCCTGTAATGCCAGGACTTGGGAGGCTGAGGCAGGAGGATCATTGCGAGTTCCAGGCCAGCCTGGGGTACATAGTGAGCTCAAGGCCAGCCTGAACTGCATAGTGAGACCCTGTCTCAAAAAGACAAAAAAAAAGGGAGATCCCCATGCCTGAACCAGAGCAAGTCAAAGCTGCCACATGTGTGAAACAGACCCGAAGAGGCATGCCAAGGGCTTTGAGACCCAGCCAAGCCCTGGACTAAGCCCTAAGTGGCACGCATTCAGGGGAGACCCAAAGCATAGAAGAGTGTTGAAAACTGAACCACTGTTGGACTCACTGCCCATAGAATGGGGGCCAGAACTCCCGGTCTGCCCCTGGTGGAGTGGGCTGCCTGCTGAAAGAGAAAAAAAGTAATCAACATTCTTCAGAGGATTCAGCCGGACGCAGAGTCATGCAACATAATATTCAGAATATACAGGATACAATCCAGAATTGCCTGACATAATAAAAACAGGAAAATTGGGCCAATTCTCAGGCGAAAAGGGAATCAACCATGCCAGTCCCATAATGACTGTTAAACAGGTACTATAGCCACGCTACAGAACCATACTGTAAAAATAAACACTACTGAAATGAATAAAAAGACCTTCTCAGAAGTGAACCATAGGAGCCAGGCATGGTAGTGCACACCTGTAATCCCAGCACTCAGGAGGCTGAAGCAGGAGGATCATTGCAAGTTCGAGACCAGTCTGGACTACAAAGTGAACTCAAGGCCAGGCTGAACTGCATAGTGAGACTTTGTCTCAAGCAGACAACAACAAAAAAAAAGTGAACCATAGGCTTCATTAAGAACCAAACAGAAAAAGAGGGGCTGGGGATTAAGCTCAGCGGCACAGCACCTGTCTGGCAAGTGCTAGGTCATGAGTTTGATTACTGGAACCGGAAAAAAACAAAAAACAAAACAAAACAAAAAAAAAAAAAAAAAGAAAGAAAGAAAGAAAGAAAAAGAAATAATATAGATCACTTAAAAAGCCAAAAAGAAAAGAAAAAAAAAAAACCCAAATAGAAAGTTTAGACCCAAAACAGCACAATACATGTAGTAAAAAATGTATTGACTGAGCTCAATACAAGAATGGGGATGACATAGGAAAAAGTGAAGCTTTTGGAGAGAGCAATAGAAATTACCCAATCTGAAGAATAGAAAGAAGACAAGATTGAGGTGGGGAAAAGAATAAAGTCTCAGGAAGTTTCACAAGGACATCAAAAATTCCAACGTTCAGGATTGACTCAACAAACAAATCAATAAGTAAACCCAACACAGCCCGATTAAAATGATATAAAAATAAAGAAAATGTTTTGAAAGCATCCAGAGAACAACAATAGATTACATTTAGGCAACAAAACTGCAGATTTCTACCCAGAAACTGTAGGGACCAGAAAGCAGTGACACAACATCTTTAAAGTACCAAAAGGCCGGGATATAGCTCAGCGGCATAAGGGCCTGCCTGGCAAGTGCGAGGTTCCCAGTACCAAAGAAAATAAAAAATAAAGTACCAAAAGAGGGCCAGGGTTACAGCTCAGTGGCATAAGCACCTCTCTGGCAAGCACAAGGTCCCGAGTTCAGTTCCTGGTACCAAAGAAAAGAAAGTGCCAAAAGAAGTCTCTACACATAATTCCATGTTCAACAAAATATGCTTCAGGAAGGAAAGGAATGAAGATGCTGGAGTTTAAAGGCCTCCTCCACAAGTCCCGCTGAGATGCAATTGCCTTTAAGACGGTATTGAAGAAGAGATGGGTCCTGAGGGCAGCTCCCGGATGGATGGAATGAGTTAGTCATTTTGAGAGCTTGCCTGACAAAGGATTTTGAGTTCAGCCCGATCTCTCTTCTGTTTGCCTTCCCCGCCCCTTCCTCTGCCTCTCCCATCTCCCCTTCCCTCCCTCCCTCTCCTCTGTCTCTGCACCTCTCTATGTATCTCTGTCTCCCTGTCTCTCTGTCTGTGTCTGTCTGTCTCTTTCTCTCTCTCCTTCTACCAAGAATGACGCAGCGTGAAGTTTCTTAGTTGCTGGCACCACTTTGTTAGTCTTTCTGGCCTTCATAATTAGGTGCCAAATAAATCTCTTTGTTCAGAAACTATTTTGTTTATAAGGTATTTTATTATAGCAGCAAAAAACAGGCTAAGACAAAATACAGTCTTGGAAAAGCTGAGCGTGGTGGCGCACACCTGTAATCCCAGCACTCGGGAGGCTGAGGCAGGAGGATCACTGTGAGTTGGAGGCCAGTCTGGGCTACAAAGTCAGTTCAAGGCCAGCCTGAACCACATGGTTAAATCCTGTTTCAAACAGAGAATCTTGGATTTAAGAAAACTAACAGAATTTTTGTCAATAGATTTCCTTTTTGGGTGTGTGTGTGTCTGGTTTGTTTTTTGTTTCTTGGTTTTGGTTTTTTTTTTTTTTTTTTTTTTTTGTTTTTTTGAGACAGAGTCTCAGTACGCAGAGTTCAGGCTGGCCCTGAGCTTACTTTGTAGCCCAAGCTGGTCTCCAACTTGCAGTGATCCTCCTGCCTCAGCCTCCCGAGTGCTGGGAGCATAGGCATGCATCACCATGCCCGGCCTCCCCAATAAATCTCACGATTATCTCACCCCATCTCTTGCCTGCTTCTTTCAATGAACACCAATGGAGTCAACTGTGGTGGCACACACCTGTAATCCCAGCACTCGAGAGGCTGAGGCAGGAGGATCATTGCAAGTTTGAGGCCAGCCTGGGCTACAAACTGAGCTCAAGGCCAGCCTGAAAATAAAGAACACCAATGGAGAACGAAAAATAAAAACAAAAATATTTCATAAATTCACTCTGCACTCTGAGAAGGTGGAAAGCCCTTCTCCAAGGAGATTCTCATGCGGAACGCTCCAAGAGGATCCATTTCCATAACTCATAATCCCTTAATTCTTCACATTGATCACCATGTTCTCTCACTTTACAGAGGCGAAGCCTGAGGCTCAAAAGATTGGATAAACTCTCTGAAGCTCACACACACAGCTACTGAGCGGTAAAATCGTGGTTCTTGACTCAAAATTCCAGTGCTCCTTCAACTGTAACTGAGTGGAGCTGAACTAAGCCATCAGCGCTTCGAAAGTGGTTATAAATCATCTTCGCCATCATCATCGTCCTTATTTCTCCCGAGGGTCTTTTTTTTTTTTTTTTTTTTTTTTATGGGTTTTCTCCGGTACCGGGAACCGAACTCACGACCTTGCGTTTGCCAGGCAGGCGCTTTGCCGCTGAGCTAAATCCCCAGCCCCTCTCCCGAGGGTCTTTGCAGTAAAGTGAGAGGTGGAGCGGACCTGCTATACTGATTGTGGAAGACAAAATGATGCCCCCCAAAGGCTTCTACCTTCTGATCCCCCAAATCTGAGACTACATCAGCTTACATGGCAAAGGAACCTGGCTGCTAAGATTACGTTCTCACTGCTGAGATAGGTTATCCCGGGTTATCCCATGAGCCCAGTGTAGGCACCAGGGTCCTTTTGAGAAAACACAGGGTTCCCAGAGTCAGAGGAGATATGAAGACAAGGGCAGAGGTCAGGGGGTCAGAGGCAGATGTGTGGATGGAGGGTTCTCCACTGGCTCTCAAGATGGAAGGGGCTACAAGCCAAGGCATATGAGCACCCTGGAAAACTGGGAGGCTGGAAAGCATTCTTTCTTAGATCCTTCAGAAGAAACTCAGCCCTGATAACATTTTTCTTTTCTGATAACATCTTGATTTTAGAATTTTTGATCATCGGAACTATAAGAGAATAAATCTGTATCATTCTAAGCCACTAAGTTTGTGCTCATTTATTACAGGAGCTATTGCAATGAATACACTGATATTCTAGAAGCCCACCACTCTAACACACTCCAAGAAGACACACACACACACACACACACACACGTGCACATGCATGCTCACCATCATCACAGACTGCATCTCATCAGATCCCCAAACCCCAAACCCAGACATAGCAGGTATGGTTCTTGCAGGTGTCTGCACGCCCACCCCCACCAGGGCTGCACAAGATCCCCCTTCTGGGTCTCTAATTCACTTATTAGTGGACCCAATGCTTTT